>NW_027142587.1:0-363039 GCF_026170545.1 Melanerpes formicivorus | reverse complement strand
TGATTTCGAGAGTGAGCGAAACTAATGAAAACATTGTTGGGGTAAAACCTAAAGGGAAGACCTAGCACCAATACAATTTGCCATCTGATCTAACTTCTGGAGGCAGTCAAAATGAGTATTTGAATTCTTCCCTACCTTATTCCTGTGCTGAGATACAGGCTGCTCCAACCTGGTGTTAAATGCTTGATTTCGAGAGTGAGCGAAACTAATGAAAACATTGTTGGGGTAAAACCTAAAGGAAAGACCTAGCACCAAATCCAATTTGCCATCTGATCTAACTTCTGGAGGCATTCAAAATGAGTATTTGAATTCTTCCCTACCTTATTCCTGTGCTGAGATACAGGCTGCTCCAACCTGCTGTAAAATGCTTGATTTCGAGAGTGAGCGAAACTAATGAAAACATTGTTGGGGTAAAACCTAAAGGAAAGACCTAGCACCAAATTGCATTGGCCATCTGATCTAACTTCTGGAGGCAGTCAAAATGAGTATTAGAATCTTCCCTACCTTATTCCTGTGCTGAGATACAGGCTGCTCCAACCTGCTGTAAAATGCTTGATTTCGAGAGTGAGCGAAACTAATGAAAACATTGTTGGGCAAAACCTAAAGAGAAAGACGTAGCACCAAATCCAATTTGCCATCTGATCTAACTTCTGGAGGCAGTCAAAATGAGTATTTGAATTCTTCCCTACCTTATTCCTGTGCTGAGATACAGGGTGCTCCAACCTGCTGTAAAATGCTTGATTTCGAGAGTGAGCGAAACTAATGAAAACATTGTTCGGGTAAAACTAAAGGGAAAGGCCTAGCACCAAATTGCATTGGCCATCTGATCTAACTTCTGGAGGCAGTCAAAATGAGTATTTGAATTCTTCCCTACCTTATTCCTGTGCTGAGATACAGGCTGCTCCAACCTGCTGTAAAATGCTTGATTTCGAGAGTGAGCGAAACTAATGAAAACATTGTTGGGGTAAAACCTAAAGGGAAAGGCCTAGCACCAATTGCATTGGCCATCTGATCTAACTTCTGGAGGCAGTCAAAATGAGTATTTGAATTCTTCCCTACCTTATTCCTGTGCTGAGATACAGGCTGCTCCAACCTGCTGTAAAATGCTTGATTTCGAGAGTGAGCGAAACTAATGAAAACATTGTTGGGGTAAAACCTAAAGGGAAAGACCTAGCACCAAATCCAATTTGCCATCTGATCTAACTTCTGGAGGCAGTCAAAATGAGTATTTGAATTCTTCCCTACCTTATTCCTGTGCTGAGATACAGGCTGCTCCAACCTGCTGGTAAAATGCTTGATTTCGAGAGTGAGCGAAACTAATGAAAACATTGTTGGGGTAAAACCTAAAGGGAAAGACCTAGCACCAAATCCAATTTGCCATCTGATCTAACTTCTGGAGGCAGTCAAAATGATCCTTAGAATTCTTCCCTACCTTATTCCTGTGCTGAGATACAGGCTGCTCCAACCTGCTGTAAAATGCTTCATTTCGAGAGGTGAGCGAAACTAATGAAAACATTGTTGGGGTAAAACCTAAAGGGAAAGACCTAGCACCAAATTGCATTGGCCATCTGATCTAACTTCTGGAGGCAGTCAAAATGAGTATTTGAATTCTTCCCTACCTTATTCCTGTGCTGAGATACAGGCTGCTCCAACCTGCTGTAAAATGCTTGATTTCGAGAGTGAGCGAAACTAATGAAAACATTGTTGGGGTAAAACCTAAAGGGAAAGGCCTAGCACCAAATTGCATTGGCCATCTGATCTAACTTCTGGAGGCAGTCAAAATGAGTATTTGAATTCTTCCCTACCTTATTCCTGTGCTGAGATACAGGCTGCTCCAACCTGCTGTAAAATGCTTGATTTCGAGAGTGAGCGAAACTAATGAAAACATTGTTGGGGTAAAACCTAAAGGGAAAGACCTAGCACCAAATCCAATTTGCCATCTGATCTAACTTCTGGAGGCAGTCAAAATGAGTATTTGAATTCTTCCCTACCTTATTCCTGTGCTGAGATACAGGCTGCTCCAACCTGCTGTAAAATGCTTGATTTCGAGAGTGAGCGAAACTAATGAAAACATTGTTGGGGTAAAACCTAAAGGGAAAGACCTAGCACCAAATCCAATTTGCCATCTGATCTAACTTCTGGAGGCAGTCAAAATGATCCTTAGAATTCTTCCCTACCTTATTCCTGTGCTGAGATACAGGCTGCTCCAACCTGCTGTAAAATGCTTGATTTCAAGAGTGAGCGAAACTAATGAAAACATTGTTGGGGTAAAACCTAAAGGGAAAGGCCTAGCACCAAATTGCATTGGCCGTCTGATCTAACTTCTGGAGGCAGTCAAAATGAGTATTTGAATTCTTCCCTACCTTATTCCTGTGCTGAGATACAGGCTGCTCCAACCTGCTGTAAAATGCTTGATTTCGAGAGTGAGCGAAACTAATGAAAACATTGTTGGGGCAAAACCTAAAGGGAAAGGCCTAGCACCAAATACAATATGCCACCTGATCTAACTTCTGGAGGCAGTCAAAATGAGTATTTGAATTCTTCCCTACCTTATTCCTGTGCTGAGATACAGGCTGCTCCAACCTGCTGTAAAATGCTTGATTTCGAGAGTGAGCGAAACTAATGAAAACATTGTTGGGGTAAAACCTAAAGGGAAAGGCCTAGCACCAAATACAATATGCCATCTGATCTAACTTCTGGAGGCAGTCAAAATGAGTATTTGAATTCTTCCCTACCTTATTCCTGTGCTGAGATACAGGCTGCTCCAACCTGCTGTAAAATGCTTGATTTTGAGAGTGATCGAAACTAATGAAAACATTGTTGGGGTAAAACCTAAAGGGAAAGGCCTAGCACCAAATTGCATTGGCCATCTGATCTAACTTCTGGAGGCAGTCAAAATGAGTATTTGAATTCTTCCCTACCTTATTCCTGTGCTGAGATACAGGCTGCTCCAACCTGCTGTAAAATGCTTGATTTCGAGAGTGATCGAAACTAATGAAAACATTGTTGGGGTAAAACCTAAAGGGAAAGGCCTAGCACCAAATTGCATTGGCCATCTGATCTAACCTCTGGAGGCAGTCAAAATGAGTATTTGAATTCTTCCCTACCTTATTCCTGTGCTGAGATACAGGCTGCTCCAACCTGCTGTAAAATGCTTGATTTTGAGAGTGAGCGAAACTAATGAAAACATTGTTGGGGTAAAACCGATAGGGAAAGGCCTAGCACCAAATACAATTTGCCATCTGAACTAACTTCTGGAGGCAGTCAAAATGAGTATTTGAATTCTTCCCTACCTTATTCCTGTGCTGAGATACAGGGCTGCTCCAAACCTGCTGTAAAATGCTTGATTTCGAGAGTGAGCGAAACTAATGAAAACATTGTTGGGGTAAAACCTAAAGGAAAGGCCTAGCACCAAATTGCATTGGCCATCTGATCTAACTTCTGGAGGCAGTCAAAATGAGTATTTGAATTCTTCCCTACCTTATTCCTGTGCTGAGATACAGGCTGCTCCAACCTGCTGTAAAATGCTTGATTTCAAGAGTGAGCGAAACTAATGAAAACATTGTTGGGGTAAAACCTAAAGGGAAAGGCCTAGCACAAAATACAATTTGCCATCTGATCTAACTTCTGGAGGCAGTCAAAATGATCCTTAGAATTCTTCCCTACCTTATTCCTGTGCTGAGATACAGGCTGCTCCAACCTGCTGTTAAATGCTTGATTTCGAGAGTGAGCGAAACTAATGAAAACATTGTTGGGGGTAAACCTAAAGGAAAGACCTAGCACCAAATACAATTTTGCCATCTGATCTAACTTCTGGAGGCAGTCAAAATGATCCTTAGAATTCTTCCCTACCTTATTCCTGTGCTGAGATACAGGCTGGCTCAACCTGCTGTAAAATGCTTGATTTCGAGAGTGAGCGAAACTAATGAAAACATTGTTGGGGTAAAACCTAAAGGGAAAGGCCTAGCACCAAATTCCATTGGCATCTGATCTAACTTCTGGAGGCAGTCAAAATGAGTATTTGAATTCTTCCCTACCTTATTCCTGTGCTGAGATACAGGCTGCTCCAACCTGCTGTAAAATGCTTGATTTCGAGAGTGAGCGAAACTAATGAAAACATTGTTGGGGTAAAACCTAAAGGGAAAGACCTAGCACCAAATACAATTTGCCATCTGATCTAACTTCTGGAGGCGGTCAAAAAGGATCCTTAGAATTCTTCCCTACCTTATTCCTGTGCTGAGATACAGCTGCTCCAACCCTGCTGTAAAATGCTTGATTTCGAGAGTGAGCAAAACTAATGAAAACATTGTTGGGGTAAAACCTAAAGGGAAAGGCCTAGCACCAAATTGCATTGGCCATCTGATCTAACTTCTGGAGGCAGTCAAAATGAGTATTTGAATTCTTCCCTACCTTATTCCTGTGCTGAGATACAGGCTGCTCCAACCTGCTGTAAAATGCTTGATTTCGAGAGTGAGCGAAACTAATGAAAACATTGTTGGGGTAAAACCTAAAGGGAAAGACCTAGCACCTAATACAATTTGCCATCTGATCTAACTTCTGGAGGCAGTCAAAATGAGTATTTGAATTCTTCCCTACCTTATTCCTGTGCTGAGATACAGGCTGCTCCAACCTGCTGTAAAATGCTTGATTTCGAGAGTGAGCGAAACTAATGAAAACATTGTTGGGGTAAAACCTAAAGGGAAAGGCCTAGCACCAAATTGCATTGGCCATCTGATCTAACTTCTGGAGGCAGTCAAAATGAGTATTTGAATTCTTCCCTACCTTATTCCTGTGCTGAGATACAGGCTGCTCCAACCTGCTGTAAAATGCTTGATTTTGAGAGTGAGCGAAACTAATGAAAACATTGTTGGGGTAAAACCGAAAGGGAAAGACCTAGCACCAAATACAATTTGCCATCTGATCTAACTTCTGGAGGCAGTCAAAATGAGTATTTGAATTCTTCCCTACCTTATTCCTGTGCTGAGATACAGGCTGCTCCAACCTGCTGTAAAATGCTTGATTTTTAGAGTGATCGAAACTAATGAATACATTGTTGGGGTAAAACCTAAAGGGAAAGGCCTAGCACCAAATTGCATTGGCCATCTGATCTAACTTCTGGAGGCAGTCAAAATGAGTATTTGAATTCTTCCCTACCTTATTCCTGTGCTGAGATACAGGCTGCTCCAACCTGCTGTAAAATGCTTGATTTCGAGAGTGAGCGAAACTAATGAAAACATTGTTGGGGTAAAACCTAAAGGGAAAGGCCTAGCACAAAATACAATTTGCCATCTGATCTAACTTCTGGAGGCAGTCAAAATGATCCTTAGAATTCTTCCCTACCTTATTCCTGTGCTGAGATACAGGCTGCTCCAACCTGCTGTTAAATGCTTGATTTCGAGAGTGAGCGAAACTAATGAAAACATTGTTGGGGTAAAACCTAAAGGGAAAGGCCTAGCACCAAATTCCATTGGCCATCTGATCTAACTTCTGGAGGCAGTCAAAATGAGTATTTGAATTCTTCCCTACCTTATTCCTGTGCTGAGATACAGGCTGCTCCAACCTGCTGTAAAATGCTTGATTTCGAGAGTGAGCGAAACTAATGAAAACATTGTTGGGGTAAAACCTAAAGGGAAAGACCTAGCACCAAATACAATTTGCCATCTGATCTAACTTCTGGAGGCAGTCAAAATGATCCTCAGAATTCTTCCCTACCTTATTCCTGTGCTGAGATACAGGCTGCTCCAACCTGCTGTAAAATGCTTGATTTCGAGAGCGAGCGAAACTAATGAAAACATTGTTGGGGTAAAACCTAAAGGGAAAGGCCTAGCACCAAATTGCATTGGCCATCTGATCTAACTTCTGGAGGCAGTCAAAATGAGTATTTGAATTCTTCCCTACCTTATTCCTGTGCTGAGATACAGGCTGCTCCAACCTGCTGTAAAATGCTTGATTTTGAGAGTGAGCGAAACTAATGAAAACATTGTTGGTGTAAAACCGAAAGGGAAAGACCTAGCACCAAATACAATTTGCCATCTGATCTAACTTCTGGAGGCAGTCAAAATGAGTATTTGAATTCTTCCCTACCTTATTCCTGTGCTGAGATACAGGCTGCTCCAACCTGCTGTAAAATGCTTGATTTCGAGAGTGATCGAAACTAATGAAAACATTGTTGGGTTAAAAGCTAAAGGGAAAGGCCTAGCACCACATTGCATTGGCCATCTTATCTAACTTCTGGAGGCAGTCAAAATGAGTATTTGAATTCTTCCCTACCTTATTCCTGTGCTGAGATACAGGCTGCTCCAACCTGCTGTAAAATGCTTGATTTCGAGAGTGAGCGAAACTAATGAAAACATTGTTGGGGTAAAACCTAAAGGGAAAGGCCTAGCACAAAATACAATTTGCCATCTGATCTAACTTCTGGAGGCAGTCAAAATGATCCTTAGAATTCTTCCCTACCTTATTCCTGTGCTGAGATACAGGCTGCTCCAACCTGCTGTTAAATGCTTGATTTTGAGAGTGATCGAAACTAATGAAAACATTGTTGGGGTAAAACCTAAAGGGAAAGAACTAGCACCAAATACAATTTGCCATCTGATCTAACTTCTGGAGGCAGTCAAAATGATCCTTAGAATTCTTCCCTACCTTATTCCTGTGCTGAGATACAGGCTGCTCCAACCTGCTGTAAAATGCTTGATTTCGAGAGTGAGCGAAACTAATGAAAACATTGTTGGGGTAAAACCTAAAGGGAAAGGCCTAGCACCAAATTGCATTGGCCATCTGATCTAACTTCTGGAGGCAGTCAAAATGAGTATTTGAATTCTTCCCTACCTTATTCCTGTGCTGAGATACAGGCTGCTCCAACCTGCTGTAAAATGCTTGATTTCGAGAGTGATCGAAACTAATGAAAACATTGTTGGGGTAAAACCTAAAGGGAAAGGCCTAGCACCAAATACAATTTGCCATCTGATCTAACTTCTGGAGGCAGTCAAAATGAGTATTTGAATTCTTCCCTACCTTATTCCTGTGCTGAGATACAGGCTGCTCCAACCTGCTGTAAAATGCTTGATTTTGAGAGTGAGCGAAACTAATGAAAACATTGTTGGGGTAAAACCTAAGGGGAAAGGCCTAGCACCAAATACAATTTGCCATCTGATCTAACTTCTGGAGGCAGTCAAAATGAGTATTTGAATTCTTCCCTACCTTATTCCTGTGCTGAGATACAGGCTGCTCCAACCTGCTGTAAAATGCTTGATTTCGAGAGTGAGCGAAACTAATGAAAACATTGTTGGGGTAAAACCTAAAGGGAAAGACCTAGCACCAAATCCAATTTGCCATCTGATCTAACTTCTGGAGGCAGTCAAAATGATCCTTAGAATTCTTCCCTACCTTATTCCTGTGCTGAGATACAGGCTGCTCCAACCTGCTGTAAAATGCTTGATTTCGAGAGTGAGCGAAACTAATGAAAACATTGTTGGGGTAAAACCTAAAGGGAAAGGCCTAGCACCAAATTTCATTGACCATCTGATCTAACTTTTGGAGGCAGTCAAAATGAGTATTTGAATTCTTCCCTACCTTATTCCTGTGCTGAGATACAGGCTGCTCCAACCTGCTGTAAAATGCTTGATTTTGAGAGTGAGCGAAACTAATGAAAACATTGTTGGGGTAAAACCTAAGGGGAAAGGCCTAGCACCAAATACAATTTGCCATCTGATCTAACTTCTGGAGGCAGTCAAAATGAGTATTTGAATTCTTCCCTACCTTATTCCTGTGCTGAGATACAGGCTGCTCCAACCTGCTGTAAAATGCTTGATTTCGAGAGTGAGCGAAACTAATGAAAACATTGTTGGGGTAAAACCTAAAGGGAAAGACCTAGCACCAAATCCAATTGGCCATCTGATCTAACTTCTGGAGGCAGTCAAAATGATCCTTAGAATTCTTCCCTACCTTATTCCTGTGCTGAGATACAGGCTGCTCCAACCTGCTGTAAAATGCTTGATTTCGAGAGTGAGCGAAACTAATGAAAACATTGTTGGGGTAAAACCTAAAGGGAAAGGCCTAGCACCAAATTGCATTGCATATCTGATCTAACTTCTGGAGGCAGTCAAAATGACTATTTGAATTCTTCCCTACCTTATTCCTGTGCTGAGATACAGGCTGCTCCAACCTGCTGTAAAATGCTTGATTTCGAGAGTGAGCGAAACTAATGAAAACATTGTTGGGGTAAAACCTAAAGGGAAAGACCTAGCACCAAATCCAATTTGCCATCTCATCTAACTTCTGGAGGCATTCAAAATGAGTATTTGAATTCTTCCCTACCTTATTCCTGTGCTGAGATACAGGCTGCTCCAACCTGCTGTAAAATGCTTGATTTCGAGAGTGAGCGAAACTAATGAAAACATTGTTGGGGTAAAACCTAAAGGGAAAGACCTAGCACCAAATTGCATTGGCCATCTGATCTAACTTCTGGAGGCAGTCAAAATGAGTATTAGAATTCTTCCCTACCTTATTCCTGTGCTGAGATACAGGCTGCTCCAACCTGCTGTAAAATGCTTGATTTCGAGAGTGAGCGAAACTAATGAAAACATTGTTGGGGCAAAACCTAAAGAGAAAGACGTAGCACCAAATCCAATTTGCCATCTGATCTAACTTCTGGAGGCAGTCAAAATGAGTATTTGAATTCTTCCCTACCTTATTCCTGTGCTGAGATACAGGCTGCTCCAACCTGCTGTAAAATGCTTGATTTCGAGAGTGAGCGAAACTAATGAAAACATTGTTGGGGTAAAACCTAAAGGGAAAGGCCTAGCACCAAATTGCATTGGCCATCTGATCTAACTTGTGGAGGCAGTCAAAATGAGTATTTGAATTCTTCCCTACCTTATTCCTGTGCTGAGATACAGGCTGCTCCAACCTGCTGTAAAATGCTTGATTTTGAGAGTGAGCGAAACTAATGAAAACATTGTTGGGGTAAAACCTAAAGGGAAAGACCTAGCACCAAATCCAATTTGCCATCTGATCTAACTTCTGGAGGCAGTCAAAATGAGTATTTGAATTCTTCCCTACCTTATTCCTGTGCTGAGATACAGGCTGCTCCAACCTGCTGTAAAATGCTTGATTTCGAGAGTGAGCGAAACTAATGAAAACATTGTTGGGGTAAAACCTAAAGGGAAAGACCTAGCACCAAATCCAATTTGCCATCTGATCTAACTTCTGGAGGCAGTCAAAATGATCCTTAGAATTCTTCCCTACCTTATTCCTGTGCTGAGATACAGGCTGCTCCAACCTGCTGTAAAATGCTTCATTTCGAGAGTGAGCGAAACTAATGAAAACATTGTTGGGGTAAAACCTAAAGGGAAAGACCTAGCACCAAATTGCATTGGCCATCTGATCTAACTTCTGGAGGCAGTCAAAATGAGTATTTGAATTCTTCCCTACCTTATTCCTGTGCTGAGATACAGGCTGCTCCAACCTGCTGTAAAATGCTTGATTTCAAGAGTGAGCGAAACTAATGAAAACATTGTTGGGGTAAAACCTAAAGGGAAAGGCCTAGCACCAAATTGCATTGGCCATCTGATCTAACTTCTGGAGGCAGTCAAAATGAGTATTTGAATTCTTCCCTACCTTATTCCTGTGCTGAGATACAGGCTGCTCCAACCTGCTGTAAAATGCTTGATTTCGAGAGTGAGCGAAACTAATGAAAACATTGTTGGGGCAAAACCTAAAGGGAAAGGCCTAGCACCAAATACAATATGCCACCTGATCTAACTTCTGGAGGCAGTCAAAATGAGTATTTGAATTCTTCCCTACCTTATTCCTGTGCTGAGATACAGGCTGCTCCAACCTGCTGTAAAATGCTTGATTTCGAGAGTGAGCGAAACTAATGAAAACATTGTTGGGGTAAAACCTAAAGGGAAAGGCCTAGCACCAAATCCAATTTGCCATCTGATCTAACTTCTGGAGGCAGTCAAAATGAGTATTTGAATTCTTCCCTACCTTATTCCTGTGCTGAGATACAGGCTGCTCCAACCTGCTGTAAAATGCGTGATTTTGAGAGTGATCGAAACTAATGAAAACATTGTTGGGGTAAAACCTAAAGGGAAAGGCCTAGCACCAAATTGCATTGGCCATCTGATCTAACTTCTGGAGGCAGTCAAAATGAGTATTTGAATTCTTCCCTACCTTATTCCTGTGCTGAGATACAGGCTGCTCCAACCTGCTGTAAAATGCTTGATTTCGAGAGTGAGCGAAACTAATGAAAACATTGTTGGGGTAAAACCTAAAGGGAAAGGCCTAGCACCAAATTGCATTGGCCATCTGATCTAACCTCTGGAGGCAGTCAAAATGAGTATTTGAATTCTTCCCTACCTTATTCCTGTGCTGAGATACAGGCTGCTCCAACCTGCTGTAAAATGCTTGATTTCGAGAGTGAGCGAAACTAATGAAAACATTGTTGGGGTAAAACCTAAAGGGAAAGGCCTAGCACCAAATTGCATTGGCCATCTGATCTAACTTCTGGAGGCAGTCAAAATGAGTATTTGAATTCTTCCCTACCTTATTCCTGTGCTGAGATACAGGCTGCTCCAACCTGCTGTAAAATGCTTGATTTCGAGAGTGAGCGAAACTAATGAAAACATTGTTGGGGTAAAACCTAAAGGGAAAGGCCTAGCACAAAATACAATTTGCCATCTGATCTAACTTCTGGAGGCAGTCAAAATGATCCTTAGAATTCTTCCCTACCTTATTCCTGTGCTGAGATACAGGCTGCTCCAACCTGCTGTTAAATGCTTGATTTCAAGAGTGAGCGAAACTAATGAAAACATTGTTGGGGTAAAACCTAAAGGGAAAGACCTAGCACCAAATACAATTTGCCATCTGATCTAACTTCTGGAGGCAGTCAAAATGATCCTTAGAATTCTTCCCTACCTTATTCCTGTGCTGAGATACAGGCTGCTCCAACCTGCTGTAAAATGCTTGATTTCGAGAGTGAGCGAAACTAATGAAAACATTGTTGGATTAAAACCTAAAGGGAAAGGCCTAGCACCAAATTCCATTGGCCATCTGATCTAACTTCTGGAGGCAGTCAAAATGAGTATTTGAATTCTTCCCTACCTTATTCCTGTGCTGAGATACAGGCTGCTCCAACCTGCTGTAAAATGCTTGATTTCGAGAGTGAGCGAAACTAATGAAAACATTGTTGGGGTAAAACCTAAAGGGAAAGACCTAGCACCAAATACAATTTGCCATCTGATCTAACTTCTGGAGGCAGTCAAAATGATCCTTAGAATTCTTCCCTACCTTATTCCTGTGCTGAGATACAGGCTGCTCCAACCTGCTGTAAAATGCTTGATTTCGAGAGTGAGCAAAACTAATGAAAACATTGTTGGGGTAAAACCTAAAGGGAAAGGCCTAGCACCAAATTGCATTGGCCATCTGATCTAACTTCTGGAGGCAGTCAAAATGAGTATTTGAATTCTTCCCTACCTTATTCCTGTGCTGAGATACAGGCTGCTCCAACCTGCTGTAAAATGCTTGATTTTTAGAGTGATCGAAACTAATGAAAACATTGTTGGGGTAAAACCTAAAGGGAAAGGCCTAGCACCAAATTGCATTGGCCATCTGATCTAACTTCTGGAGGCAGTCAAAATGATCCTTAGAATTCTTCCCTACCTTATTCCTGTGCTGAGATACAGGCTGCTCCAACCTGCTGTAAAATGCTTGATTTCGAGAGTGAGCGAAACTAATGAAAACATTGTTGGGGTAAAACCTAAAGGGAAAGGCCTAGCACAAAATACAATTTGCCATCTGATCTAACTTCTGGAGGCAGTCAAAATGATCCTTAGAATTCTTCCCTACCTTATTCCTGTGCTGAGATACAGGCTGCTCCAACCTGCTGTTAAATGCTTGATTTCGAGAGTGAGCGAAACTAATGAAAACATTGTTGGGGTAAAACCTAAAGGGAAAGACCTAGCACCAAATACAATTTGCCATCTGATCTAACTTCTGGAGGCAGTCAAAATGATCCTTAGAATTCTTCCCTACCTTATTCCTGTGCTGAGATACAGGCTGCTCCAACCTGCTGTAAAATGCTTGATTTCGAGAGTGAGCGAAACTAATGAAAACATTGTTGGGGTAAAACCTAAAGGGAAAGGCCTAGCACCAAATTCCATTGGCCATCTGATCTAACTTCTGGAGGCAGTCAAAATGAGTATTTGAATTCTTCCCTACCTTATTCCTGTGCTGAGATACAGGCTGCTCCAACCTGCTGTAAAATGCTTGATTTCGAGAGTGAGCGAAACTAATGAAAACATTGTTGGGGTAAAACCTAAAGGGAAAGACCTAGCACCAAATACAATTTGCCATCTGATCTAACTTCTGGAGGCAGTCAAAATGATCCTTAGAATTCTTCCCTACCTTATTCCTGTGCTGAGATACAGGCTGCTCCAACCTGCTGTAAAATGCTTGATTTCGAGAGTGAGCAAAACTAATGAAAACATTGTTGGGGTAAAACCTAAAGGGAAAGGCCTAGCACCAAATTGCATTGGCCATCTGATCTAACTTCTGGAGGCAGTCAAAATGAATATTTGAATTCTTCCCTACCTTATTCCTGTGCTGAGATACAGGCTGCTCCAACCTGCTGTAAAATGCTTGATTTCGAGAGTGAGCGAAACTAATGAAAACATTGTTGGGGTAAAACCTAAAGGGAAAGGCCTAGCACCAAATTGCATTGGCCATCTGATCTAACTTCTGGAGGCAGTCAAAATGAGTATTTGAATTCTTCCCTACCTTATTCCTGTGCTGAGATACAGGCTGCTCCAACCTGCTGTAAAATGCTTGATTTTGAGAGTGAGCGAAACTAATGAAAACATTGTTGGTGTAAAACCGAAAGGGAAAGACCTAGCACCAAATACAATTTGCCATCTGATCTAACTTCTGGAGGCAGTCAAAATGAGTATTTGAATTCTTCCCTACCTTATTCCTGTGCTGAGATACAGGCTGCTCCAACCTGCTGTAAAATGCTTGATTTCGAGAGTGAGCGAAACTAATGAAAACATTGTTGGGTTAAAAGCTAAAGGGAAAGGCCTAGCACCACATTGCATTGGCCATCTTATCTAACTTCTGGAGGCAGTCAAAATGAGTATTTGAATTCTTCCCTACCTTATTCCTGTGCTGAGATACAGGCTGCTCCAACCTGCTGTAAAATGCTTGATTTCGAGAGTGAGCGAAACTAATGAAAACATTGTTGGGGTAAAACCTAAAGGGAAAGGCCTAGCACAAAATACAATTTGCCATCTGATCTAACTTCTGGAGGCAGTCAAAATGATCCTTAGAATTCTTCCCTACCTTATTCCTGTGCTGAGATACAGGCTGCTCCAACCTGCTGTTAAATGCTTGATTTTGAGAGTGATCGAAACTAATGAAAACATTGTTGGGGTAAAACCTAAAGGGAAAGACCTAGCACCAAATACAATTTGCCATCTGATCTAACTTCTGGAGGCAGTCAAAATGATCCTTAGAATTCTTCCCTACCTTATTCCTGTGCTGAGATACAGGCTGCTCCAACCTGCTGTAAAATGCTTGATTTCGAGAGTGAGCGAAACTAATGAAAACATTGTTGGGGTAAAACCTAAAGGGAAAGGCCTAGCACCAAATTGCATTGGCCATCTGATCTAACTTCTGGAGGCAGTCAAAATGAGTATTTGAATTCTTCCCTACCTTATTCCTGTGCTGAGATACAGGCTGCTCCAACCTGCTGTAAAATGCTTGATTTCGAGAGTGATCGAAACTAATGAAAACATTGTTGGGGTAAAACCTAAAGGGAAAGGCCTAGCACCAAATACAATTTGCCATCTGATCTAACTTCTGGAGGCAGTCAAAATGAGTATTTGAATTCTTCCCTACCTTATTCCTGTGCTGAGATACAGGCTGCTCCAACCTGCTGTAAAATGCTTGATTTTGAGAGTGAGCGAAACTAATGAAAACATTGTTGGGGTAAAACCTAAAGGGAAAGGCCTAGCACCAAATACAATTTGCCATCTGATCTAACTTCTGGAGGCAGTCAAAATGAGTATTTGAATTCTTCCCTACCTTATTCCTGTGCTGAGATACAGGCTGCTCCAACCTGCTGTAAAATGCTTGATTTCGAGAGTGAGCGAAACTAATGAAAACATTGTTGGGGTAAAACCTAAAGGGAAAGACCTAGCACCAAATACAATTTGCCATCTGATCTAACTTCTGGAGGCAGTCAAAATGATCCTTAGAATTCTTCCCTACCTTATTCCTGTGCTGAGATACAGGCTGCTCCAACCTGCTGTAAAATGCTTGATTTCGAGAGTGAGCGAAACTAATGAAAACATTGTTGGGGGTAAAACCTAAAGGGAAAGACCTAGCACCAAATACAATTTGCCATCTGATCTAACTTCTGGAGGCAGTCAAAATGATCCTTAGAATTCTTCCCTACCTTATTCCTGTGCTGAGATACAGGCTGCTCCAACCTGCTGTAAAATGCTTGATTTCGAGAGTGAGCGAAACTAATGAAAACATTGTTGGGGTAAAACCTAAAGGGAAAGACCTAGCACCAAATCCAATTTGCCATCTGATCTAACTTCTGGAGTCAGTCAAAATGATCCTTAGAATTCTTCCCTACCTTATTCCTGTGCTGAGATACAGGCTGCTCCAACCTGCTGTAAAATGCTTGATTTCGAGAGTGAGCGAAACTAATGAAAACATTGTTGGGGTAAAACCTAAAGGGAAAGGCCTAGCACCAAATTTCATTGACCATCTGATCTAACTTTTGGAGGCAGTCAAAATGAGTATTTGAATTCTTCCCTACCTTATTCCTGTGCTGAGATACAGGCTGCTCCAACCTGCTGTAAAATGCTTGATTTTGAGAGTGAGCGAAACTAATGAAAACATTGTTGGGGTAAAACCTAAAGGGAAAGGCCTTGCACCAAATTGCATTGGCCATCTGATCTAACTTCTGGAGGCAGTCAAAATGAGTATTTGAATTCTTCCCTACCTTATTCCTGTGCTGAGATACAGGCTGCTCCAACCTGCTGTAAAATGCTTGATTTCGAGAGTGAGCGAAACTAATGAAAACATTGTTGGGGTAAAACCTAAAGGGAAAGGCCTAGCACCAAATTCCATTGGCCATCTGATCTAACTTCTGGAGGCAGTCAAAATGAGTATTTGAATTCTTCCCTACCTTATTCCTGTGCTGAGATACAGGCTGCTCCAACCTGCTGTAAAATGCTTGATTTCGAGAGTGAGCGAAACTAATGAAAACATTGTTGGGGCAAAACCTAAAGAGAAAGACGTAGCACCAAATCCAATTTGCCATCTGATCTAACTTCTGGAGGCAGTCAAAATGATCCTTAGAATTCTTCCCTACCTTATTCCTGTGCTGAGATACAGGCTGCTCCAACCTGCTGTAAAATGCTTGATTTCGAGAGTGAGCGAAACTAATGAAAACATTGTTGGGGTAAAACCTAAAGGGAAAGACCTAGCACCAAATACAATTTGCCATCTGATCTAACTTCTGGAGGCAGTCAAAATGATCCTTAGAATTCTTCCCTACCTTATTCCTGTGCTGAGATACAGGCTGCTCCAACCTGCTGTAAAATGCTTGATTTTGAGAGTGAGCGAAACTAATGAAAACATTGTTGGGGTAAAACCTAAGGGGAAAGGCCAAGCACCAAATACAATTTGCCATCTGATCTAACTTCTGGAGGCAGTCAAAATGAGTATTTGAATTCTTCCCTACCTTATTCCTGTGCTGAGATACAGGCTGCTCCAACCTGCTGTAAAATGCTTGATTTCGAGAGTGAGCGAAACTAATGAAAACATTGTTGGGGTAAAACCTAAAGGGAAAGACCTAGCACCAAATCCAATTTGCCATCTGATCTAACTTCTGGAGGCAGTCAAAATGATCCTTAGAATTCTTCCCTACCTTATTCCTGTGCTGAGATACAGGCTGCTCCAACCTGCTGTAAAATGCTTGATTTCGAGAGTGAGCGAAACTAATGAAAACATTGTTGGGGTAAAACCTAAAGGGAAAGGCCTAGCACCAAATTGCATTGGCCATCTGATCTAACTTCTGGAGGCAGTCAAAATGAGTATTTGAATTCTTCCCTACCTTATTCCTGTGCTGAGATACAGGCTGCTCCAACCTGCTGTAAAATGCTTGATTTCGAGAGTGAGCAAAACTAATGAAAACATTGTTGGGGTAAAACCTAAAGGGAAAGGCCTAGCACCAAATTGCATTGGCCATCTGATCTAACTTCTGGAGGCAGTCAAAATGAATATTTGAATTCTTCCCTACCTTATTCCTGTGCTGAGATACAGGCTGCTCCAACCTGCTGTAAAATGCTTGATTTCGAGAGTGAGCGAAACTAATGAAAACATTGTTGGGGTAAAACCTAAAGGGAAAGGCCTAGCACCAAATTGCATTGGCCATCTGATCTAACTTCTGGAGGCAGTCAAAATGAGTATTTGAATTCTTCCCTACCTTATTCCTGTGCTGAGATACAGGCTGCTCCAACCTGCTGTAAAATGCTTGATTTTGAGAGTGAGCGAAACTAATGAAAACATTGTTGGTGTAAAACCGAAAGGGAAAGACCTAGCACCAAATACAATTTGCCATCTGATCTAACTTCTGGAGGCAGTCAAAATGAGTATTTGAATTCTTCCCTACCTTATTCCTGTGCTGAGATACAGGCTGCTCCAACCTGCTGTAAAATGCTTGATTTCGAGAGTGATCGAAACTAATGAAAACATTGTTGGGTTAAAAGCTAAAGGGAAAGGCCTAGCACCACATTGCATTGGCCATCTTATCTAACTTCTGGAGGCAGTCAAAATGAGTATTTGAATTCTTCCCTACCTTATTCCTGTGCTGAGATACAGGCTGCTCCAACCTGCTGTAAAATGCTTGATTTCGAGAGTGAGCGAAACTAATGAAAACATTGTTGGGGTAAAACCTAAAGGGAAAGGCCTAGCACAAAATACAATTTGCCATCTGATCTAACTTCTGGAGGCAGTCAAAATGATCCTTAGAATTCTTCCCTACCTTATTCCTGTGCTGAGATACAGGCTGCTCCAACCTGCTGTTAAATGCTTGATTTTGAGAGTGATCGAAACTAATGAAAACATTGTTGGGGTAAAACCTAAAGGGAAAGACCTAGCACCAAATACAATTTGCCATCTGATCTAACTTCTGGAGGCAGTCAAAATGATCCTTAGAATTCTTCCCTACCTTATTCCTGTGCTGAGATACAGGCTGCTCCAACCTGCTGTAAAATGCTTGATTTCGAGAGTGAGCGAAACTAATGAAAACATTGTTGGGGTAAAACCTAAAGGGAAAGGCCTAGCACCAAATTGCATTGGCCATCTGATCTAACTTCTGGAGGCAGTCAAAATGAGTATTTGAATTCTTCCCTACCTTATTCCTGTGCTGAGATACAGGCTGCTCCAACCTGCTGTAAAATGCTTGATTTCGAGAGTGAGCGAAACTAATGAAAACATTGTTGGGGTAAAACCTAAAGGGAAAGGCCTAGCACCAAATACAATTTGCCATCTGATCTAACTTCTGGAGGCAGTCAAAATGAGTATTTGAATTCTTCCCTACCTTATTCCTGTGCTGAGATACAGGCTGCTCCAACCTGCTGTAAAATGCTTGATTTTGAGAGTGAGCGAAACTAATGAAAACATTGTTGGGGTAAAACCTAAGGGGAAAGGCCTAGCACCAAATACAATTTGCCATCTGATCTAACTTCTGGAGGCAGTCAAAATGAGTATTTGAATTCTTCCCTACCTTATTCCTGTGCTGAGATACAGGCTGCTCCAACCTGCTGTAAAATGCTTGATTTCGAGAGTGAGCGAAACTAATGAAAACATTGTTGGGGTAAAACCTAAAGGGAAAGACCTAGCACCAAATCCAATTTGCCATCTGATCTAACTTCTGGAGGCAGTCAAAATGATCCTTAGAATTCTTCCCTACCTTATTCCTGTGCTGAGATACAGGCTGCTCCAACCTGCTGTAAAATGCTTGATTTCGAGAGTGAGCGAAACTAATGAAAACATTGTTGGGGTAAAACCTAAAGGGAAAGGCCTAGCACCAAATTGCATTGCATATCTGATCTAACTTCTGGAGGCAGTCAAAATGACTATTTGAATTCTTCCCTACCTTATTCCTGTGCTGAGATACAGGCTGCTCCAACCTGCTGTAAAATGCTTGATTTCGAGAGTGAGCGAAACTAATGAAAACATTGTTGGGGTAAAACCTAAAGGGAAAGACCTAGCACCAAATCCAATTTGCCATCTGATCTAACTTCTGGAGGCAGTCAAAATGATCCTTAGAATTCTTCCCTACCTTATTCCTGTGCTGAGATACAGGCTGCTCCAACCTGCTGTAAAATGCTTGATTTCGAGAGTGAGCGAAACTAATGAAAACATTGTTGGGGTAAAACCTAAAGGGAAAGGCCTAGCACCAAATTGCATTGCATATCTGATCTAACTTCTGGAGGCAGTCAAAATGAGTATTTGAATTCTTCCCTACCTTATTCCTGTGCTGAGATACAGGCTGCTCCAACCTGCTGTAAAATGCTTGATTTCGAGAGTGAGCGAAACTAATGAAAACATTGTTGGGGTAAAACCTAAAGGGAAAGACCTAGCACCAAATACAATTTGCCATCTGATCTAACTTCTGGAGGCAGTCAAAATGATCCTTAGAATTCTTCCCTACCTTATTCCTGTGCTGAGATACAGGCTGCTCCAACCTGCTGTAAAATGCTTGATTTCGAGAGTGAGCGAAACTAATGAAAACATTGTTGGGGTAAAACCTAAAGGGAAAGACCTAGCACCAAATACAATTTGCCATCTGATCTAACTTCTGGAGGCAGTCAAAATGATCCTTAGAATTCTTCCCTACCTTATTCCTGTGCTGAGATACAGGCTGCTCCAACCTGCTGTAAAATGCTTGATTTCGAGAGTGAGCGAAACTAATGAAAACATTGTTGGGGTAAAACCTAAAGGGAAAGACCTAGCACCAAATCCAATTTGCCATCTGATCTAACTTCTGGAGGCAGTCAAAATGATCCTTAGAATTCTTCCCTACCTTATTCCTGTGCTGAGATACAGGCTGCTCCAACCTGCTGTAAAATGCTTGATTTCGAGAGTGAGCGAAACTAATGAAAACATTGTTGGGGTAAAACCTAAAGGGAAAGGCCTAGCACCAAATTTCATTGACCATCTGATCTAACTTTTGGAGGCAGTCAAAATGAGTATTTGAATTCTTCCCTACCTTATTCCTGTGCTGAGATACAGGCTGCTCCAACCTGCTGTAAAATGCTTGATTTTGAGAGTGAGCGAAACTAATGAAAACATTGTTGGGGTAAAACCTAAAGGGAAAGGCCTTGCACCAAATTGCATTGGCCATCTGATCTAACTTCTGGAGGCAGTCAAAATGAGTATTTGAATTCTTCCCTACCTTATTCCTGTGCTGAGATACAGGCTGCTCCAACCTGCTGTAAAATGCTTGATTTCGAGAGTGAGCGAAACTAATGAAAACATTGTTGGGGTAAAACCTAAAGGGAAAGGCCTAGCACCAAATTCCATTGGCCATCTGATCTAACTTCTGGAGGCAGTCAAAATGAGTATTTGAATTCTTCCCTACCTTATTCCTGTGCTGAGATACAGGCTGCTCCAACCTGCTGTAAAATGCTTGATTTCGAGAGTGAGCGAAACTAATGAAAACATTGTTGGGGCAAAACCTAAAGAGAAAGACGTAGCACCAAATCCAATTTGCCATCTGATCTAACTTCTGGAGGCAGTCAAAATGATCCTTAGAATTCTTCCCTACCTTATTCCTGTGCTGAGATACAGGCTGCTCCAACCTGCTGTAAAATGCTTGATTTCGAGAGTGAGCGAAACTAATGAAAACATTGT
This sequence comes from Melanerpes formicivorus, assembly GCF_026170545.1. Lineage (NCBI taxonomy): Eukaryota > Metazoa > Chordata > Aves > Piciformes > Picidae > Melanerpes > Melanerpes formicivorus. Next base: position 343,104 of record NW_027142587.1, on the reverse strand, counting down.
TGGGGTAAAACCTAAAGGGAAAGACCTAGCACCAAATACAATTTGCCATCTGATCTAACTTCTGGAGGCAGTCAAAATGATCCTTAGAATTCTTCCCTACCTTATTCCTGTGCTGAGATACAGGCTGCTCCAACCTGCTGTAAAATGCTTGATTTTGAGAGTGAGCGAAACTAATGAAAACATTGTTGGGGTAAAACCTAAGGGGAAAGGCCAAGCACCAAATACAATTTGCCATCTGATCTAACTTCTGGAGGCAGTCAAAATGAGTATTTGAATTCTTCCCTACCTTATTCCTGTGCTGAGATACAGGCTGCTCCAACCTGCTGTAAAATGCTTGATTTCGAGAGTGAGCGAAACTAATGAAAACATTGTTGGGGTAAAACCTAAAGGGAAAGACCTAGCACCAAATCCAATTTGCCATCTGATCTAACTTCTGGAGGCAGTCAAAATGATCCTTAGAATTCTTCCCTACCTTATTCCTGTGCTGAGATACAGGCTGCTCCAACCTGCTGTAAAATGCTTGATTTCGAGAGTGATCGAAACTAATGAAAACATTGTTGGGGTAAAACCTAAAGGGAAAGGCCTAGCACCAAATTGCATTGGCCATCTGATCTAACTTCTGGAGGCAGTCAAAATGAGTATTTGAATTCTTCCCTACCTTATTCCTGTGCTGAGATACAGGCTGCTCCAACCTGCTGTAAAATGCTTGATTTCGAGAGTGAGCGAAACTAATGAAAACATTGTTGGGGTAAAACCTAAAGGGAAAGGCCTTGCACCAAATTGCATTGCATATCTGATCTAACTTCTGGAGGCAGTCAAAATGACTATTTGAATTCTTCCCTACCTTATTCCTGTGCTGAGATACAGGCTGCTCCAACCTGCTGTAAAATGCTTGATTTCGAGAGTGAGCGAAACTAATGAAAACATTGTTGGGGTAAAACCTAAAGGGAAAGGCCTAGCACCAAATACAATATGCCATCTGATCTAACTTCTGGAGGCAGACAAAATGATCCTTAGAATTCTTCCCTACCTTATTCCTGTGCTGAGATACAGGCTGCTCCAACCTGCTGTAAAATGCTTGATTTCGAGAGTGAGCGAAACTAATGAAAACATTGTTGGGGTAAAACCTAAAGGGAAAGGCCTAGCACCAAATTGCATTGGCCATCTGATCTAACTTCTGGAGGCAGTCAAAATGAGTATTTGAATTCTTCCCTACCTTATTCCTGTGCTGAGATACAGGCTGCTCCAACCTGCTGTAAAATGCTTGATTTCGAGAGTGAGCGAAACTAATGAAAACATTGTTGGGGTAAAACCTAAAGGGAAAGGCCTAGCACCAAATTGCATTGGCCATCTGATCTAACTTCTGGAGGCAGTCAAAATGAGTATTTGAATTCTTCCCTACCTTATTCCTGTGCTGAGATACAGGCTGCTCCAACCTGCTGTAAAATGCTTGATTTCGAGAGTGCGCGAAACTAATGAAAACATTGTTGGGGCAAAACCTAAAGAGAAAGACGTAGCACCAAATCCAATTTGCCATCTGATCTAACTTCTGGAGGCAGTCAAAATGAGTATTTGAATTCTTCCCTACCTTATTCCTGTGCTGAGATACAGGCTGCTCCAACCTGCTGTAAAATGCTTGATTTCGAGAGTGAGCGAAACTAATGAAAACATTGTTGGGGTAAAACCTAAAGGGAAAGGCCTAGCACCAAATTGCATTGGCCATCTGATGTAACTTCTGGAGGCAGTCAAAATGAGTATTTGAATTCTTCCCTACCTTATTCCTGTGCTGAGATACAGGCTGCTCCAACCTGCTGTAAAATGCTTGATTTCGAGAGTGAGCGAAACTAATGAAAACATTGTTGGGGTAAAACCTAAAGGGAAAGGCCTAGCACCAAATTGCATTGGCCATCTGATCTAACTTCTGGAGGCAGTCAAAATGAGTATTTCAATTCTTCCCTACCTTATTCCTGTGCTGAGATACAGGCTGCTCCAACCTGCTGTAAAATGCTTGATTTCAAGAGTGAGCGAAACTAATGAAAACATTGTTGGGTTAAAACCGAAAGGGAAAGACCTAGCACCAAATACAATTTGCCATCTGATCTAACTTCTGGAGGCAGTCAAAATGATCCTTAGAATTCTTCCCTACCTTATTCCTGTGCTGAGATACAGGCTGCTCCAACCTGCTGTAAAATGCTTGATTTCGAGAGTGAGCGAAACTAATGAAAACATTGTTGGGGTAAAACCTAAAGGGAAAGACCTAGCACCAAATACAATTTGCCATCTGATCTAACTTCTGGAGGCAGTCAAAATGAGTATTTGAATTCTTCCCTACCTTATTCCTGTGCTGAGATACAGGCTGCTCCAACCTGCTGTAAAATGCTTGATTTCGAGAGTGAGCGAAACTAATGAAAACATTGTTGGGGTAAAACCTAAAGGGAAAGGCCTAGCACCAAATACAATTTGCCATCTGATCTAACTTCTGGAGGCAGTCAAAATGAGTATTTGAATTCTTCCCTACCTTATTCCTGTGCTGAGATACAGGCTGCTCCAACCTGCTGTAAAATGCTTGATTTCGAGAGTGAGCGAAACTAATGAAAACATTGTTGGGGCAAAACCTAAAGGGAAAGGCCTAGCACCAAATACAATATGCCACCTGATCTAACTTCTGGAGGCAGTCAAAATGAGTATTTGAATTCTTCCCTACCTTATTCCTGTGCTGAGATACAGGCTGCTCCAACCTGCTGTAAAATGCTTGATTTCGAGAGTGAGCGAAACTAATGAAAACTTTGTTGGGGCAAAACCTAAAGGGAAAGGCCTAGCACCAAATACAATATGCCACCTGATCTAACTTCTGGAGGCAGTCAAAATGAGTATTTGAATTCTTCCCTACCTTATTCCTGTGCTGAGATACAGGCTGCTCCAACCTGCTGTAAAATGCTTGATTTCAAGAGTGAGCGAAACTAATGAAAACATTGTTGGGGTAAAACCTAAAGGGAAAGGCCTAGCACCAAATTCAATATGCCATCTGATCTGACTTCTGGAGGCAGTCAAAATGAGTATTTGAATTCTTCCCTACCTTATTCCTGTGCTGAGATACAGGCTGCTCCAACCTGCTGTAAAATGCTTGATTTCGAGAGTGATCGAAACTAATGAAAACATTGTTGGGGTAAAACCTAAAGGGAAAGGCCTAGCACCAAATTGCATTGGCCATCTGATCTAACTTCTGGAGGCAGTCAAAATGAGTATTTGAATTCTTCCCTACCTTATTCCTGTGCTGAGATACAGGCTGCTCCAACCTGCTGTAAAATGCTTGATTTCGAGAGTGAGCGAAACTAATGAAAACATTGTTGGGGTAAAACCTAAAGGGAAAGGCCTAGCACCAAATTGCATTGGCCATCTGATCTAACTTCTGGAGGCAGTCAAAATGAGTATTTGAATTCTTCCCTACCTTATTCCTGTGCTGAGATACAGGCTGCTCCAACCTGCTGTAAAATGCTTGATTTCGAGAGTGAGCGAAACTAATGAAAACATTGTTGGGGTAAAACCTAGAGGGAAAGGCCTAGCACCAAATTGCATTGGCCATCTGATCTAACTTCTGGAGGCAGTCAAAATGAGTATTTGAATTCTTCCCTACCTTATTCCTGTGCTGAGATACAGGCTGCTCCAACCTGCTGTAAAATGCTTGATTTCGAGAGTGAGCGAAACTAATGAAAACATTGTTGGGGTAAAACCTAAAGGGAAAGACCTAGCACCAAATACAATTTGCCATCTGATCTAACTTCTGGAGGCAGTCAAAATGAGTATTTGAATTCTTCCCTACCTTATTCCTGTGCTGAGATACAGGCTGCTCCAACCTGCTGTAAAATGCTTGATTTCGAGAGTGAGCGAAACTAATGAAAACATTGTTGGGGTAAAACCTAAAGGGAAAGACCTAGCACCAAATACAATTTGCCATCTGATCTAACTTCTGGAGGCAGTCAAAATGAGTATTTGAATTCTTCCCTACCTTATTCCTGTGCTGAGATACAGGCTGCTCCAACCTGCTGTAAAATGCTTGATTTCAAGAGTGAGCGAAACTAATGAAAACATTGTTGGGGTAAAACCTAAAGGGAAAGGCCTAGCACCAAATTGCATTGGCCATCTGATCTAACTTCTGGAGGCAGTCAAAATGAGTATTTGAATTCTTCCCTACCTTATTCCTGTGCTGAGATACAGGCTGCTCCAACCTGCTGTAAAATGCTTGATTTCGAGAGTGAGCGAAACTAATGAAAACATTGTTGGGGCAAAACCTAAAGGGAAAGGCCTAGCACCAAATACAATATGCCACCTGATCTAACTTCTGGAGGCAGTCAAAATGAGTATTTGAATTCTTCCCTACCTTATTCCTGTGCTGAGATACAGGCTGCTCCAACCTGCTGTAAAATGCTTGATTTCAAGAGTGAGCGAAACTAATGAAAACATTGTTGGGGTAAAACCTAAAGGGAAAGGCCTAGCACCAAATACAATATGCCATCTGATCTAACTTCTGGAGGCAGTCAAAATGAGTATTTGAATTCTTCCCTACCTTATTCCTGTGCTGAGATACAGGCTGCTCCAACCTGCTGTAAAATGCTTGATTTCGAGAGTGAGCGAAACTAATGAAAACATTGTTGGGGTAAAACCTAAAGGGAAAGGCCTAGCACCAAATTGCATTGGCCATCTGATCTAACTTCTGGAGGCAGTCAAAATGAGTATTTGAATTCTTCCCTACCTTATTCCTGTGCTGAGATACAGGCTGCTCCAACCTGCTGTAAAATGCTTGATTTCGAGAGTGAGCGAAACTAATGAAAAAATTGTTGGGGTAAAACCTAAAGGGAAAGGCCTAGCACCAAATACAATATGCCATCTGATCTAACTTCTGGAGGCAGACAAAATGATCCTTAGAATTCTTCCCTACCTTATTCCTGTGCTGAGATACAGGCTGCTCCAACCTGCTGTAAAATGCTTGATTTCGAGAGTGAGCGAAACTAATGAAAACATTGTTGGGGTAAAACCTAAAGGGAAAGGCCTAGCACCAAATTGCATTGGCCATCTGATCTAACTTCTGGAGGCAGTCAAAATGATCCTTAGAATTCTTCCCTACCTTATTCCTGTGCTGAGATACAGGCTGCTCCAACCTGCTGTAAAATGCTTGATTTCGAGAGTGAGCGAAACTAATGAAAACATTGTTGGGGTAAAACCTAGAGGGAAAGGCCTAGCACCAAATTGCATTGGCCATCTGATCTAACTTCTGGAGGCAGTCAAAATGAGTATTTGAATTCTTCCCTACCTTATTCCTGTGCTGAGATACAGGCTGCTCCAACCTGCTGTAAAATGCTTGATTTCGAGAGTGAGCGAAACTAATGAAAACATTGTTGGGGTAAAACCTAAAGGGAAAGACCTAGCACCAAATACAATTTGCCATCTGATCTAACTTCTGGAGGCAGTCAAAATGAGTATTTGAATTCTTCCCTACCTTATTCCTGTGCTGAGATACAGGCTGCTCCAACCTGCTGTAAAATGCTTGATTTCGAGAGTGAGCGAAACTAATGAAAACATTGTTGGGGTAAAACCTAAAGGGAAAGACCTAGCACCAAATACAATTTGCCATCTGATCTAACTTCTGGAGGCAGTCAAAATGAGTATTTGAATTCTTCCCTACCTTATTCCTGTGCTGAGATACAGGCTGCTCCAACCTGCTGTAAAATGCTTGATTTCAAGAGTGAGCGAAACTAATGAAAACATTGTTGGGGTAAAACCTAAAGGGAAAGGCCTAGCACCAAATTGCATTGGCCATCTGATCTAACTTCTGGAGGCAGTCAAAATGAGTATTTGAATTCTTCCCTACCTTATTCCTGTGCTGAGATACAGGCTGCTCCAACCTGCTGTAAAATGCTTGATTTCGAGAGTGAGCGAAACTAATGAAAACATTGTTGGGGCAAAACCTAAAGGGAAAGGCCTAGCACCAAATACAATATGCCACCTGATCTAACTTCTGGAGGCAGTCAAAATGAGTATTTGAATTCTTCCCTACCTTATTCCTGTGCTGAGATACAGGCTGCTCCAACCTGCTGTAAAATGCTTGATTTCAAGAGTGAGCGAAACTAATGAAAACATTGTTGGGGTAAAACCTAAAGGGAAAGGCCTAGCACCAAATACAATATGCCATCTGATCTAACTTCTGGAGGCAGTCAAAATGAGTATTTGAATTCTTCCCTACCTTATTCCTGTGCTGAGATACAGGCTGCTCCAACCTGCTGTAAAATGCTTGATTTCGAGAGTGAGCGAAACTAATGAAAACATTGTTGGGGTAAAACCTAAAGGGAAAGGCCTAGCACCAAATTGCATTGGCCATCTGATCTAACTTCTGGAGGCAGTCAAAATGAGTATTTGAATTCTTCCCTACCTTATTCCTGTGCTGAGATACAGGCTGCTCCAACCTGCTGTAAAATGCTTGATTTCGAGAGTGAGCGAAACTAATGAAAAAATTGTTGGGGTAAAACCTAAAGGGAAAGGCCTAGCACCAAATACAATATGCCATCTGATCTAACTTCTGGAGGCAGACAAAATGATCCTTAGAATTCTTCCCTACCTTATTCCTGTGCTGAGATACAGGCTGCTCCAACCTGCTGTAAAATGCTTGATTTCGAGAGTGAGCGAAACTAATGAAAACATTGTTGGGGTAAAACCTAAAGGGAAAGGCCTAGCACCAAATTGCATTGGCCATCTGATCTAACTTCTGGAGGCAGTCAAAATGATCCTTAGAATTCTTCCCTACCTTATTCCTGTGCTGAGATACAGGCTGCTCCAACCTGCTGTAAAATGCTTGATTTCGAGAGTGAGCGAAACTAATGAAAACATTGTTACGGTAAAACCTAAAGGGAAAGGCCTAGCACCAAATTCCATTGGCCATCTGATCTAACTTCTGGAGGCAGTCAAAATGAGTATTTGAATTCTTCCCTACCTTATTCCTGTGCTGAGATACAGGCTGCTCCAACCTGCTGTAAAATGCTTGATTTCGAGAGTGAGCGAAACTAATGAAAACATTGTTGGGGCAAAACCTAAAGAGAAAGACGTAGCACCAAATCCAATTTGCCATCTGATCTAACTTCTGGAGGCAGTCAAAATGAGTATTTGAATTCTTCCCTACCTTATTCCTGTGCTGAGATACAGGCTGCTCCAACCTGCTGTAAAATGCTTGATTTCGAGAGTGAGCGAAACTAATGAAAACATTGTTGGGGTAAAACCTAAAGGGAAAGGCCTAGCACCAAATACAATTTGCCATCTGATCTAACTTCTGGAGGCAGTCAAAATGATCCTTAGAATTCTTCCCTACCTTATTCCTGTGCTGAGATACAGGCTGCTCCAACCTGCTGTAAAATGCTTGATTTCGAGAGTGAGCGAAACTAATGAAAACATTGTTGGGGTAAAACCTAAAGGGAAAGGCCTAGCACCAAATTGCATTGGCCATCTGATCTAACTTCTGGAGGCAGTCAAAATGAGTATTTGAATTCTTCCCTACCTTATTCCTGTGCTGAGATACAGGCTGCTCCAACCTGCTGTAAAATGCTTGATTTCGAGAGTGAGCGAAACTAATGAAAACATTGTTGGGGTAAAACCTAGAGGGAAAGGCCTAGCACCAAATTGCATTGGCCATCTGATCTAACTTCTGGAGGCAGTCAAAATGAGTATTTGAATTCTTCCCTACCTTATTCCTGTGCTGAGATACAGGCTGCTCCAACCTGCTGTAAAATGCTTGATTTCGAGAGTGAGCGAAACTAATGAAAACATTGTTGGGGTAAAACCTAAAGGGAAAGACCTAGCACCAAATACAATTTGCCATCTGATCTAACTTCTGGAGGCAGTCAAAATGAGTATTTGAATTCTTCCCTACCTTATTCCTGTGCTGAGATACAGGCTGCTCCAACCTGCTGTAAAATGCTTGATTTCGAGAGTGAGCGAAACTAATGAAAACATTGTTGGGGTAAAACCTAAAGGGAAAGACCTAGCACCAAATACAATTTGCCATCTGATCTAACTTCTGGAGGCAGTCAAAATGAGTATTTGAATTCTTCCCTACCTTATTCCTGTGCTGAGATACAGGCTGCTCCAACCTGCTGTAAAATGCTTCATTTCAAGAGTGAGCGAAACTAATGAAAACATTGTTGGGGTAAAACCTAAAGGGAAAGGCCTAGCACCAAATTGCATTGGCCATCTGATCTAACTTCTGGAGGCAGTCAAAATGACTATTTGAATTCTTCCCTACCTTATTCCTGTGCTGAGATACAGGCTGCTCCAACCTGCTGTAAAATGCTTGATTTCGAGAGTGAGCGAAACTAATGAAAACATTGTTGTGGCAAAACCTAAAGGGAAAGGCCTAGCACCAAATACAATATGCCACCTGATCTAACTTCTGGAGGCAGTCAAAATGAGTATTTGAATTCTTCCCTACCTTATTCCTGTGCTGAGATACAGGCTGCTCCAACCTGCTGTAAAATGCTTGATTTCAAGAGTGAGCGAAACTAATGAAAACATTGTTGGGGTAAAACCTAAAGGGAAAGGCCTAGCACCAAATACAATATGCCATCTGATCTAACTTCCGGAGGCAGTCAAAATGAGTATTTGAATTCTTCCCTACCTTATTCCTGTGCTGAGATACAGGCTGCTCCAACCTGCTGTAAAATGCTTGATTTCGAGAGTGATCGAAACTAATGAAAACATTGTTGGGGTAAAACCTAAAGGGAAAGGCCTAGCACCAAATTGCATTGGCCATCTGATCTAACTTCTGGAGGCAGTCAAAATGAGTATTTGAATTCTTCCCTACCTTATTCCTGTGCTGAGATACAGGCTGCTCCAACCTGCTGTAAAATGCTTGATTTCGAGAGTGAGCGAAACTAATGAAAACATTGTTGGGGTAAAACCGAAAGGGAAAGACCTAGCACCAAATACAATTTGCCATCTGATCTAACTTCTGGAGGCAGTCAAAATGATCCTTAGAATTCTTCCCTACCTTATTCCTGTGCTGAGATACAGGCTGCTCCAACCTGCTGTAAAATGCTTGATTTCGAGAGTGAGCGAAACTAATGAAAACATTGTTGGGGTAAAACCTAAAGGGAAAGACCTAGCACCAAATACAATTTGCCATCTGATCTAACTTCTGGAGGCAGTCAAAATGAGTATTTGAATTCTTCCCTACCTTATTCCTGTGCTGAGATACAGGCTGCTCCAACCTGCTGTAAAATGCTTGATTTCGAGAGTGAGCGAAACTAATGAAAACATTGTTGGGGTAAAACCTAAAGGGAAAGACCTAGCACCAAATACAATTTGCCATCTGATCTAACTTCTGGAGGCAGTCAAAATGAGTATTTGAATTCTTCCCTACCTTATTCCTGTGCTGAGATACAGGCTGCTCCAACCTGCTGTAAAATGCTTGATTTCAAGAGTGAGCGAAACTAATGAAAACATTGTTGGGGTAAAACCTAAAGGGAAAGGCCTAGCACCAAATTGCATTGGCCATCTGATCTAACTTCTGGAGGCAGTCAAAATGAGTATTTGAATTCTTCCCTACCTTATTCCTGTGCTGAGATACAGGCTGCTCCAACCTGCTGTAAAATGCTTGATTTCGAGAGTGAGCGAAACTAATGAAAACATTGTTGGGGCAAAACCTAAAGGGAAAGGCCTAGCACCAAATACAATATGCCACCTGATCTAACTTCTGGAGGCAGTCAAAATGAGTATTTGAATTCTTCCCTACCTTATTCCTGTGCTGAGATACAGGCTGCTCCAACCTGCTGTAAAATGCTTGATTTCAAGAGTGATCGAAACTAATGAAAACATTGTTGGGGTAAAACCTAAAGGGAAAGGCCTAGCACCAAATACAATATGCCATCTGATCTAACTTCTGGAGGCAGTCAAAATGAGTATTTGAATTCTTCCCTACCTTATTCCTGTGCTGAGATACAGGCTGCTCCAACCTGCTGTAAAATGCTTGATTTCGAGAGTGAGCGAAACTAATGAAAACATTGTTGGGGTAAAACCTAAAGGGAAAGGCCTAGCACCAAATTGCATTGGCCATCTGATCTAAATTCTGGAGGCATTCAAAATGAGTATTTGAATTCTTCCCTACCTTATTCCTGTGCTGAGATACAGGCTGTTCCAACCTGCTGTAAAATGCTTGATTTCGAGAGTGAGCGAAACTAATGAAAACATTGTTGGGGTAAAACCTAAAGGGAAAGGCCTAGCACCAAATTGCATTGGCCATCTGATCTAACTTCTGGAGGCAGTCAAAATGAGTACTTGAATTCTTCCCTACCTTATTCCTGTGCTGAGATACAGGCTGCTCCAACCTGCTGTAAAATGCTTGATTTCGAGAGTGATCGAAACTAATGAAAACATTGTTGGGGTAAAACCTAAAGGGAAAGACCTAGCACCAAATACAATTTGCCATCTGATCTAACTTCTGGAGGCAGTCAAAATGATCCTTAGAATTCTTCCCTACCTTATTCCTGTGCTGAGATACAGGCTGCTCCAACCTGCTGTTAAATGCTTGATTTCGAGAGTGAGCGAAACTAATGAAAACATTGTTGGGGTAAAACCTAAAGGGAAAGACCTAGCACCAAATACAATTTGCCATCTGATCTAACTTCTGGAGGCAGTCAAAATGATCCTTAGAATTCTTCCCTACCTTATTCCTGTGCTGAGATACAGGCTGCTCCAACCTGCTGTAAAATGCTTGATTTCGAGAGTGAGCGAAACTAATGAAAACATTGTTGGGGTAAAACCTAAAGGGAAAGGCCTAGCACCAAATTGCATTGGCCATCTGATCTAACTTCTGGAGGCAGTCAAAATGAGTATTTGAATTCTTCCCTACCTTATTCCTGTGCTGAGATACAGGCTGCTCCAACCTGCTGTAAAATGCTTGATTTCGAGAGTGAGCGAAACTAATGAAAACATTGTTGGGGTAAAACCTAAAGGGAAAGGCCTAGCACCAAATTCCATTGGCCATCTGATCTAACTTCTGGAGGCAGTCAAAATGAGTATTTGAATTCTTCCCTACCTTATTCCTGTGCTGAGATACAGGCTGCTCCAACCTGCTGTAAAATGCTTGATTTCGAGAGTGAGCGAAACTAATGAAAACATTGTTGGGGTAAAACCTAAAGGGAAAGACCTAGCACCAAATACAATTTGCCATCTGATCTAACTTCTGGAGGCAGTCAAAATGATCCTTAGAATTCTTCCCTACCTTATTCCTGTGCTGAGATACAGGCTGCTCCAACCTGCTGTAAAATGCTTGATTTCGAGAGTGAGCGAAACTAATGAAATCATTGTTGGGGTAAAACCTAAAGGGAAAGGCCTAGCACCAAATTGCATTGGCCATCTGATCTAACTTCTGGAGGCAGTCAAAATGAGTATTTGAATTCTTCCCTACCTTATTCCTGTGCTGAGATACAGGCTGCTCCAACCTGCTGTAAAATGCTTGATTTTGAGAGTGAGCGAAACTAATGAAAACATTGTTGGGGTAAAACCGAAAGGGAAAGACTTAGCACCAAATACAATTTGTCATCTGATCTAACTTCTGGAGGCAGTCAAAATGATCCTTAGAATTCTTCCCTACCTTATTCCTGTGCTGAGATACAGGCTGCTCCAACCTGCTGTTAAATGCTTGATTTTGAGAGTGAGCGAAACTAATGAAAACATTGTTGGGGTAAAACCTAAAGGGAAAGACCTAGCACCAAATACAATTTGCCATCTGATCTAACTTCTGGAGGCAGTCAAAATGATCCTTAGAATTCTTCCCTACCTTATTCCTGTGCTGAGATACAGGCTGCTCCAACCTGCTGTAAAATGCTTGATTTCGAGAGTGAGCGAAACTAATGAAAACATTGTTGGGGTAAAACCTAAAGGGAAAGGCCTTGCACCAAATTGCATTGGCCATCTGATCTAACTTCTGGAGGCAGTCAAAATGAGTATTTGAATTCTTCCCTACCTTATTCCTGTGCTGAGATACAGGCTGCTCCAACCTGCTGTAAAATGCTTGATTTCGTGAGTGATCGAAACTAATGAAAACATTGTTGGGGTAAAACCTAAAGGGAAAGACCTAGCACCAAATACAATTTGCCATCTGATCTAACTTCTGGAGGCAGTCAAAATGAGTATTTGAATTCTTCCCTACCTTATTCCTGTGCTGAGATACAGGCTGCTCCAACCTGCTGTAAAATGCTTGATTTCGAGAGTGAGCGAAACTAATGAAAACATTGTTGGGGTAAAACCTAAAGGGAAAGGCCTAGCACCAAATTGCATTGGCCATCTGATCTAACTTCTGGAGGCAGTCAAAATGAGTATTTGAATTCTTCCCTACCTTATTGCTGTGCTGAGATACAGGCTGCTCCAACCTGCTGTAAAATGCTTGATTTCGAGAGTGAGCGAAACTAATGAAAACATTGTTGGGGTAAAACCTAAAGGGAAAGACCTAGCACCAAATACAATTTGCCATCTGATCTAACTTCTGGAGGCAGTCAAAATGATCCTTAGAATTCTTCCCTACCTTATTCCTGTGCTGAGATACAGGCTGCTCCAACCTGCTGTAAAATGCTTGATTTCGAGAGTGAGCGAAACTAATGAAAACATTGTTGGGGTAAAACCTAAAGGGAAAGACCTAGCACCAAATACAATTTGCCATCTGATCTAACTTCTGGAGGCAGTCAAAATGAGTATTTGAATTCTTCCCTACCTTATTCCTGTGCTGAGATACAGGCTGCTCCAACCTGCTGTAAAATGCTTGATTTCGAGAGTGAGCGAAACTAATGAAAACATTGTTGGGGTAAAACCTAAAGGGAAAGACCTAGCACCAAATACAATTTGCCATCTGATCTAACTTCTGGAGGCAGTCAAAATGATCCTTAGAATTCTTCCCTACCTTATTCCTGTGCTGAGATACAGGCTGCTCCAACCTGCTGTAAAATGCTTGATTTCAAGAGTGAGCGAAACTAATGAAAACATTGTTGGGGTAAAACCTGAAGGGAAAGGCCTAGCACCAAATTGCATTGGCCATCTGATCTAACTTCTGGAGGCAGTCAAAATGAGTATTTGAATTCTTCCCTACCTTATTCCTGTGCTGAGATACAGGCTGCTCCAACCTGCTGTAAAATGCTTGATTTCGAGAGTGAGCGAAACTAATGAAAACATTGTTGGGGTAAAACCTAAAGGGAAAGGCCTAGCACCAAATTGCATTGGCCATCTGATCTAACTTCTGGAGGCAGTCAAAATGAGTATTTGAATTCTTCCCTACCTTATTCCTGTGCTGAGATACAGGCTGCTCCAACCTGCTGTAAAATGCTTGATTTCGAGAGTGAGCGAAACTAATGAAAACATTGTTGGGGTAAAACCTAGAGGGAAAGGCCTAGCACCAAATTGCATTGGCCATCTGATCTAACTTCTGGAGGCAGTCAAAATGAGTATTTGAATTCTTCCCTACCTTATTCCTGTGCTGAGATACAGGCTGCTCCAACCTGCTGTAAAATGCTTGATTTCGAGAGTGAGCGAAACTAATGAAAACATTGTTGGGGTAAAACCTAAAGGGAAAGGCCTAGCACCAAATTGCATTGGCCATCTGATCTAACCTCCGGAGGCAGTCAAAATGAGTATTTGAATTCTTCCCTACCTTATTCCTGTGCTGAGATACAGGCTGCTCCAACCTGCTGTAAAATGCTTGATTTCGAGAGTGAGCGAAACTAATGAAAACATTGTTGGGGCAAAACCTAAAGAGAAAGACGTAGCACCAAATCCAATTTGCCATCTGATCTAACTTCTGGAGGCAGTCAAAATGAGTATTTGAATTCTTCCCTACCTTATTCCTGTGCTGAGATACAGGCTGCTCCAACCTGCTGTAAAATGCTTGATTTCGAGAGTGAGCGAAACTAATGAAAACATTGTTGGGGTAAAACCTAAAGGGAAAGGCCTTGCACCAAATTGCATTGGCCATCTGATCTAACTTCTGGAGGCAGTCAAAATGAGTATTTGAATTCTTCCCTACCTTATTCCTGTGCTGAGATACAGGCTGCTCCAACCTGCTGTAAAATGCTTGATTTCGAGAGTGAGCGAAACTAATGAAAACATTGTTGGGGTAAAACCTAAAGGGAAAGGCCTAGCACCAAATTGCATTGGCCATCTGATCTAACTTCTGGAGGCAGTCAAAATGAGTATTTGAATTCTTCCCTACCTTATTCCTGTGCTGAGATACAGGCTGCTCCAACCTGCTGTAAAATGCTTGATTTCGAGAGTGAGCGAAACTAATGAAAACATTGTTGGGGTAAAACCGAAAGGGAAAGACCTAGCACCAAATCCAATTTGCCATCTGATCTAACTTCTGGAGGCAGTCAAAATGATCCTTAGAATTCTTCCCTACCTTATTCCTGTGCTGAGATACAGGCTGCTCCAACCTGCTGTAAAATGCTTGATTTCGAGAGTGAGCGAAACTAATGAAAACATTGTCGGGGTAAAACCTAAAGGGAAAGACCTAGCACCAAATACAATTTGCCATCTGATCTAACTTCTGGAGGCAGTCAAAATGAGTATTTGAATTCTTCCCTACCTTATATCTGTGCTGAGATACAGGCTGCTCCAACCTGCTGTAAAATGCTTGATTTCGAGAGTGAGCGAAACTAATGAAAACATTGTTGGGGTAAAACCTAAAGGGAAAGACCTAGCACCAAATACAATTTGCCATCTGATCTAAATTCTGGAGGCAGTCAAAATGAGTATTTGAATTCTTCCCTACCTTATTCCTGTGCTGAGATACAGGCTGCTCCAACCTGCTGTAAAATGCTTGATTTCAAGAGTGAGCGAAACTAATGAAAACATTGTTGGGGTAAAACCTAAAGGGAAAGGCCTAGCACCAAATTGCATTGGCCATCTGATCTAACTTCTGGAGGCAGTCAAAATGAGTATTTGAATTCTTCCCTACCTTATTCCTGTGCTGAGATACAGGCTGCTCCAACCTGCTGTAAAATGCTTGATTTCGAGAGTGAGCGAAAGTAATGAAAACATTGTTGGGGCAAAACCTAAAGGGAAAGGCCTAGCACCAAATACAATATGCCACCTGATCTAACTTCTGGAGGCAGTCAAAATGAGTATTTGAATTCTTCCCTACCTTATTCCTGTGCTGAGATACAGGCTGCTCCAACCTGCTGTAAAATGCTTGATTTCGAGAGTGAGCGAAACTAATGAAAACATTGTTGGGGTAAAACCTAAAGGGAAAGGCCTAGCACCAAATTGCATTGGCCATCTGATCTAACTTCTGGAGGCAGTCAAAATGAGTATTTGAATTCTTCCCTACCTTATTCCTGTGCTGAGATACAGGCTGCTCCAACCTGCTGTAAAATGCTTGATTTCGAGAGTGAGCGAAACTAATGAAAACATTGTTGGGGTAAAACCTAGAGGGAAAGGCCTAGCACCAAATTGCATTGGCCATCTGATCTAACTTCTGGAGGCAGTCAAAATGAGTATTTGAATTCTTCCCTACCTTATTCCTGTGCTGAGATACAGGCTGCTCCAACCTGCTGTAAAATGCTTGATTTCGAGAGTGAGCGAAACTAATGAAAACATTGTTGGGGTAAAACCTAAAGGGAAAGGCCCAGCACCAAATTGCATTGGCCATCTGATCTAACTTCTGGAGGCAGTCAAAATGAGTACTTGAATTCTTCCCTACCTTATTCCTGTGCTGAGATACAGGCTGCTCCAACCTGCTGTAAAATGCTTGATTTCGAGAGTGAGCGAAACTAATGAAAACATTGTTGGGGTAAAACCTAAAGGGAAAGGCCTAGCACCAAATTGCACTGGCCATCTGATCTAAATTCTGGAGGCAGTCAAAATGAGTATTTGAATTCTTCCCTACCTTATTCCTGTGCTGAGATACAGGCTGCTCCAACCTGCTGTTAAATGCTTGATTTCGAGAGTGAGCGAAACTAATGAAAACATTGTTGGGGTAAAACCTAAAGGGAAAGACCTAGCACCAAATACAATTTGCCATCTGATCTAACTTCTGGAGGCAGTCAAAATGATCCTTAGAATTCTTCCCTACCTTATTCCTGTGCTGAGATACAGGCTGCTCCAACCTGCTGTAAAATGCTTGATTTCGAGAGTGATCGAAACTAATGAAAACATTGTTGGGGTAAAACCTAAAGGGAAAGGCCTAGCACCAAATTGCATTGGCCATCTGATCTAACTTCTGGAGGCAGTCAAAATGAGTATTTGAATTCTTCCCTACCTTATTCCTGTGCTGAGATACAGGCTGCTCCAACCTGCTGTAAAATGCTTGATTTCGAGAGTGAGCGAAACTAATGAAAACATTGTTGGGGTAAAACCGAAAGGGAAAGACCTAGCACCAAATACAATTTGCCATCTGATCTAACTTCTGGAGGCAGTCAAAATGATCCTTAGAATTCTTCCCTACCTTATTCCTGTGCTGAGATACAGGCTGCTCCAACCTGCTGTAAAATGCTTGATTTCGAGAGTGAGCGAAACTAATGAAATCATTGTTGGGGTAAAACCTAAAGGGAAAGGCCTAGCACCAAATTCCATTGGCCATCTGATCTAACTTCTGGAGGCAGTCAAAATGAGTATTTGAATTCTTCCCTACCTTATTCCTGTGCTGAGATACAGGCTGCTCCAACCTGCTGTAAAATGCTTGATTTCGAGAGTGAGCGAAACTAATGAAAACATTGTTGGGTTAAAAGCTAAAGGGAAAGGCCTAGCACCAAATTGCATTGGCCATCTGATCTAACTTCTGGAGGCAGTCAAAATGAGTATTTGAATTCTTCCCTACCTTATTCCTGTGCTGAGATACAGGGTGCTCCAACCTGCTGTAAAATGCTTGATTTCGAGAGTGAGCGAAACTAATGAAAACATTGTTGGGGTAAAACCTAAAGGGAAAGGCCTAGCACAAAATACAATTTGCCATCTGATCTAACTTCTGGAGGCAGTCAAAATGATCCTTAGAATTCTTCCCTACCTTATTCCTGTGCTGAGATACAGGCTGCTCCAACCTGCTGTTAAATGCTTGATTTTGAGAGTGAGCGAAACTAATGAAAACATTGTTGGGGTAAAACCTAAAGGGAAAGACCTAGCACCAAATACAATTTGCCATCTGATCTAACATCTGGAGGCAGTCAAAATGAGTATTTGAATTCTTCCCTACCTTATTCCTGTGCTGAGATACAGGCTGCTCCAACCTGCTGTAAAATGCTTGATTTCGAGAGTGAGCGAAACTAATGAAAACATTGTTGGGGTAAAACCTAAAGGGAAAGACCTAGCACCAAATACAATTTGCCATCTGATCTAACTTCTGGAGGCAGTCAAAATGAGTATTTGAATTCTTCCCTACCTTATTCCTGTGCTGAGATACAGGCTGCTCCAACCTGCTGTAAAATGCTTGATTTCGAGAGTGAGCGAAACTAATGAAAACATTGTTGGGGTAAAACCTAAAGGGAAAGACCTAGCACCAAATCCAATTTGCCATCTGATCTAACTTCTGGAGGCAGTCAAAATGATCCTTAGAATTCTTCCCTACCTTATTCCTGTGCTGAGATACAGGCTGCTCCAACCTGCTGTAAAATGCTTGATTTCGAGAGTGAGCGAAACTAATGAAAACATTGTTGGGGTAAAACCTAAAGGGAAAGGCCTAGCACCAAATTTCATTGACCATCTGATCTAACTTTTGGAGGCAGTCAAAATGAGTATTTGAATTCTTCCCTACCTTATTCCTGTGCTGAGATACAGGCTGCTCCAACCTGCTGTAAAATGCTTGATTTCGAGAGTGAGCGAAACTAATGAAAACATTGTTGGGGTAAAACCTAAAGGGAAAGACCTAGCACCAAATACAATTTGCCATCTGATCTAACTTCTGGAGGCAGTCAAAATGAGTATTTGAATTCTTCCCTACCTTATTCCTGTGCTGAGATACAGGCTGCTCCAACCTGCTGTAAAATGCTTGATTTCAAGAGTGATCGAAACTAATGAAAACATTGTTGGGGTAAAACCTAAAGGGAAAGGCCTAGCACCAAATTGCATTGGCCATCTGATCTAACTTGTGGAGGCAGTCAAAATGAGTATTTGAATTCTTCCCTACCTTATTCCTGTGCTGAGATACAGGCTGCTCCAACCTGCTGTAAAATGCTTGATTTCGAGAGTGAGCGAAACTAATGAAAACATTGTTGGGGCAAAACCTAAAGGGAAAGGCCTAGTACCAAATACAATATGCCACCTGATCTAACTTCTGGAGGCAGTCAAAATGAGTATTTGAATTCTTCCCTACCTTATTCCTGTGCTGAGATACAGGCTGCTCCAACCTGCTGTAAAATGCTTGATTTCAAGAGTGAGCAAAACTAATGAAAACATTGTTGGGGTAAAACCTAAAGGGAAAGGCCTAGCACCAAATACAATATGCCATCTGATCTAACTTCTGGAGGCAGTCAAAATGAGTATTTGAATTCTTCCCTACCTTATTCCAGTGCTGAGATACAGGCTGCTCCAACCTGCTGTAAAATGCTTGATTTCGAGAGTGAGCGAAACTAATGAAAACATTGTTGGGGTAAAACCTAAAGGGAAAGGCCTAGCACCAAATTGCATTGGCCATCTGATCTAACTTCTGGAGGCAGTCAAAATGAGTATTTGAATTCTTCCCTACCTTATTCCTGTGCTGAGATACAGGCTGCTCCAACCTGCTGTAAAATGCTTGATTTCGAGAGTGAGCGAAACTAATGAAAACATTGTTGGGGTAAAACCTAGAGGGAAAGGCCTAGCACCAAATTGCATTGGCCATCTGATCTAACTTCTGGAGGCAGTCAAAATGAGTATTTGAATTCTTCCCTACCTTATTCCTGTGCTGAGATACAGGCTGCTCCAACCTGCTGTAAAATGCTTGATTTCGAGAGTGAGCGAAACTAATGAAAACATTGTTGGGGTAAAACCTAAAGGGAAAGGCCTAGCACCAAATTGCATTGGCCATCTGATCTAACTTCTGGAGGCAGTCAAAATGAGTATTTGAATTCTTCCCTACCTTATTCCTGTGCTGAGATACAGGCTGCTCCAACCTGCTGTAAAATGCTTGATTTCGAGAGTGAGCGAAACTAATGAAAACATTGTTGGGGCAAAACCTAAAGAGAAAGACGTAGCACCAAATCCAATTTGCCATCTGATCTAACTTCTGGGGGCAGTCAAAATGAGTATTTGAATTCTTCCCTACCTTATTCCTGTGCTGAGATACAGGCTGCTCCAACCTGCTGTAAAATGCTTGATTTCGAGAGTGAGCGAAACTAATGAAAACATTGTTGGGGTAAAACCTAAAGGGAAAGGCCTTGCACCAAATTCCATTGGCCATCTGATCTAACTTCTGGAGGCAGTCAAAATGAGTATTTGAATTCTTCCCTACCTTATTCCTGTGCTGAGATACAGGCTGCTCAAACCTGCTGTAAAATGCTTGATTTCGAGAGTGAGCGAAACTAATGAAAACATTGTTGGGGTAAAACCTAAAGGGAAAGGCCTAGCACCAAATTGCATTGGCCATCTGATCTAACTTCTGGAGGCAGTCAAAATGAGTATTTGAATTCTTCCCTACCTTATTCCTGTGCTGAGATACAGGCTGCTCCAACCTGCTGTAAAATGCTTGATTTCGAGAGTGAGCGAAACTAATGAAAACATTGTTGGGGTAAAACCGAAAGGGAAAGACCTAGCACCAAATCCAATTTGCCATCTGATCTAACTTCTGGAGGCAGTCAAAATGATCCTTAGAATTCTTCCCTACCTTATTCCTGTGCTGAGATACAGGCTGCTCCAACCTGCTGTAAAATGCTTGATTTCGAGAGTGAGCGAAACTAATGAAAACATTGTCGGGGTAAAACCTAAAGGGAAAGACCTAGCACCAAATACAATTTGCCATCTGATCTA
The DNA here is from genome assembly GCF_026170545.1 of Melanerpes formicivorus. NCBI lineage: Eukaryota > Metazoa > Chordata > Aves > Piciformes > Picidae > Melanerpes > Melanerpes formicivorus. The sequence continues at coordinate 323,145 of NW_027142587.1, read as the reverse complement.
ACTTCTGGAGGCAGTCAAAATGAGTATTTGAATTCTTCCCTACCTTATTCCTGTGCTGAGATACAGGCTGCTCCAACCTGCTGTAAAATGCTTGATTTCGAGAGTGAGCGAAACTAATGAAAACATTGTTGGGGTAAAACCTAAAGGGAAAGACCTAGCACCAAATACAATTTGCCATCTGATCTAAATTCTGGAGGCAGTCAAAATGAGTATTTGAATTCTTCCCTACCTTATTCCTGTGCTGAGATACAGGCTGCTCCAACCTGCTGTAAAATGCTTGATTTCAAGAGTGAGCGAAACTAATGAAAACATTGTTGGGGTAAAACCTAAAGGGAAAGGCCTAGCACCAAATTGCATTGGCCATCTGATCTAACTTCTGGAGGCAGTCAAAATGAGTATTTGAATTCTTCCCTACCTTATTCCTGTGCTGAGATACAGGCTGCTCCAACCTGCTGTAAAATGCTTGATTTCGAGAGTGAGCGAAAGTAATGAAAACATTGTTGGGGCAAAACCTAAAGGGAAAGGCCTAGCACCAAATACAATATGCCACCTGATCTAACTTCTGGAGGCAGTCAAAATGAGTATTTGAATTCTTCCCTACCTTATTCCTGTGCTGAGATACAGGCTGCTCCAACCTGCTGTAAAATGCTTGATTTCGAGAGTGAGCGAAACTAATGAAAACATTGTTGGGGTAAAACCTAAAGGGAAAGGCCTAGCACCAAATTGCATTGGCCATCTGATCTAACTTCTGGAGGCAGTCAAAATGAGTATTTGAATTCTTCCCTACCTTATTCCTGTGCTGAGATACAGGCTGCTCCAACCTGCTGTAAAATGCTTGATTTCGAGAGTGAGCGAAACTAATGAAAACATTGTTGGGGTAAAACCTAAAGGGAAAGGCCTAGCACCAAATTGCATTGGCCATCTGATCTAACTTCTGGAGGCAGTCAAAATGAGTACTTGAATTCTTCCCTACCTTATTCCTGTGCTGAGATACAGGCTGCTCCAACCTGCTGTAAAATGCTTGATTTCGAGAGTGAGCGAAACTAATGAAAACATTGTTGGGGTAAAACCTAAAGGGAAAGGCCTAGCACAAAATACAATTTGCCATCTGATCTAACTTCTGGAGGCAGTCAAAATGATCCTTAGAATTCTTCCCTACCTTATTCCTGTGCTGAGATACAGGCTGCTCCAACCTGCTGTAAAATGCTTGATTTCGAGAGTGAGCGAAACTAATGAAAACATTGTTGGGGTAAAACCTAGAGGGAAAGGCCTAGCACCAAATTGCATTGGCCATCTGATCTAACTTCTGGAGGCAGTCAAAATGAGTATTTGAATTCTTCCCTACCTTATTCCTGTGCTGAGATACAGGCTGCTCCAACCTGCTGTAAAATGCTTGATTTCGAGAGTGAGCGAAACTAATGAAAACATTGTTGGGGTAAAACCTAAAGGGAAAGGCCTAGCACCAAATTGCATTGGCCATCTGATCTAACTTCTGGAGGCAGTCAAAATGAGTACTTGAATTCTTCCCTACCTTATTCCTGTGCTGAGATACAGGCTGCTCCAACCTGCTGTAAAATGCTTGATTTCGAGAGTGAGCGAAACTAATGAAAACATTGTTGGGGTAAAACCTAAAGGGAAAGGCCTAGCACAAAATACAATTTGCCATCTGATCTAACTTCTGGAGGCAGTCAAAATGATCCTTAGAATTCTTCCCTACCTTATTCCTGTGCTGAGATACAGGCTGCTCCAACCTGCTGTAAAATGCTTGATTTCGAGAGTGAGCGAAACTAATGAAAACATTGTTGGGGTAAAACCTAAAGGGAAAGACCTAGCACCAAATCCAATTTGCCATCTGATCTAACTTCTGGAGGCAGTCAAAATGATCCTTAGAATTCTTCCCTACCTTATTCCTGTGCTGAGATACAGGCTGCTCCAACCTGCTGTAAAATGCTTGATTTCGAGAGTGATCGAAACTAATGAAAACATTGTTGGGGTAAAACCTAAAGGGAAAGGCCTAGCACCAAATTGCATTGGCCATCTGATCTAACTTCTGGAGGCAGTCAAAATGAGTATTTGAATTCTTCCCTACCTTATTCCTGTGCTGAGATACAGGCTGCTCCAACCTGCTGTAAAATGCTTGATTTCGAGAGTGAGCGAAACTAATGAAAACATTGTTGGGGTAAAACCGAAAGGGAAAGACCTAGCACCAAATACAATTTGCCATCTGATCTAACTTCTGGAGGCAGTCAAAATGATCCTTAGAATTCTTCCCTACCTTATTCCTGTGCTGAGATACAGGCTGCTCCAACCTGCTGTAAAATGCTTGATTTCGAGAGTGAGCGAAACTAATGAAATCATTGTTGGGGTAAAACCTAAAGGGAAAGGCCTAGCACCAAATTCCATTGGCCATCTGATCTAACTTCTGGAGGCAGTCAAAATGAGTATTTGAATTCTTCCCTACCTTATTCCTGTGCTGAGATACAGGCTGCTCCAACCTGCTGTAAAATGCTTGATTTCGAGAGTGAGCGAAACTAATGAAAACATTGTTGGGTTAAAAGCTAAAGGGAAAGGCCTAGCACCAAATTGCATTGGCCATCTGATCTAACTTCTGGAGGCAGTCAAAATGAGTATTTGAATTCTTCCCTACCTTATTCCTGTGCTGAGATACAGGGTGCTCCAACCTGCTGTAAAATGCTTGATTTCGAGAGTGAGCGAAACTAATGAAAACATTGTTGGGGTAAAACCTAAAGGGAAAGGCCTAGCACAAAATACAATTTGCCATCTGATCTAACTTCTGGAGGCAGTCAAAATGATCCTTAGAATTCTTCCCTACCTTATTCCTGTGCTGAGATACAGGCTGCTCCAACCTGCTGTTAAATGCTTGATTTTGAGAGTGAGCGAAACTAATGAAAACATTGTTGGGGTAAAACCTAAAGGGAAAGACCTAGCACCAAATACAATTTGCCATCTGATCTAACATCTGGAGGCAGTCAAAATGAGTATTTGAATTCTTCCCTACCTTATTCCTGTGCTGAGATACAGGCTGCTCCAACCTGCTGTAAAATTCTTGATTTCGAGAGTGAGCGAAACTAATGAAAACATTGTTGGGGTAAAACCTAAAGGGAAAGACCTAGCACCAAATACAATTTGCCATCTGATCTAACTTCTGGAGGCAGTCAAAATGAGTATTTGAATTCTTCCCTACCTTATTCCTGTGCTGAGATACAGGCTGCTCCAACCTGCTGTAAAATGCTTGATTTTGAGAGTGAGCGAAACTAATGAAAACATTGTTGGGGTAAAACCTAAAGGGAAAGGCCTAGCACCAAATACAATTTGCCATCTGATCTAACTTCTGGAGGCAGTCAAAATGAGTATTTGAATTCTTCCCTACCTTATTCCTGTGCTGAGATACAGGCTGCTCCAACCTGCTGTTAAATGCTTGATTTCGAGAGTGAGCGAAACTAATGAAAACATTGTTGGGGTAAAACCTAAAGGGAAAGACCTAGCACCAAATCCAATTTGCCATCTGATCTAACTTCTGGAGGCAGTCAAAATGATCCTTAGAATTCTTCCCTACCTTATTCCTGTGCTGAGATACAGGCTGCTCCAACCTGCTGTAAAATGCTTGATTTCGAGAGTGAGCGAAACTAATGAAAACATTGTTGGGGTAAAACCTAAAGGGAAAGGCCTAGCACCAAATTTCATTGACCATCTGATCTAACTTTTGGAGGCAGTCAAAATGAGTATTTGAATTCTTCCCTACCTTATTCCTGTGCTGAGATACAGGCTGCTCCAACCTGCTGTAAAATGCTTGATTTCGAGAGTGAGCGAAACTAATGAAAACATTGTTGGGGTAAAACCTAAAGGGAAAGACCTAGCACCAAATACAATTTGCCATCTGATCTAACTTCTGGAGGCAGTCAAAATGATCCTTAGAATTCTTCCCTACCTTATTCCTGTGCTGAGATACAGGCTGCTCCAACCTGCTGTAAAATGCTTGATTTCGAGAGTGAGCGAAACTAATGAAAACATTGTTGGGGTAAAACCTAAAGGGAAAGGCCTAGCACCAAATTGCATTGCATATCTGATCTAACTTCTGGAGGCAGTCAAAATGACTATTTGAATTCTTCCCTACCTTATTCCTGTGCTGAGATACAGGCTGCTCCAACCTGCTGTAAAATGCTTGATTTCGAGAGTGAGCGAAACTAATGAAAACATTGTTGGGGTAAAACCTAAAGGGAAAGGCCTAGCACCAAATACAATATGCCATCTGATCTAACTTCTGGAGGCAGACAAAATGATCCTTAGAATTCTTCCCTACCTTATTCCTGTGCTGAGATACAGGCTGCTCCAACCTGCTGTAAAATGCTTGATTTCGAGAGTGAGCGAAACTAATGAAAACATTGTTGGGGTAAAACCTAAAGGGAAAGGCCTAGCACCAAATTCCATTGGCCATTTGATCTAACTTCTGGAGGCAGTCAAAATGAGTATTTGAATTCTTCCCTACCTTATTCCTGTGCTGAGATACAGGCTGCTCCAACCTGCTGTAAAATGCTTGATTTCGACAGTGAGCGAAACTAATGAAAACATTGTTGGGGTAAAACCTAAAGGGAAAGACCTAGCACCAAATACAATTTGCCATCTGATCTAACTTCTGGAGGCAGTCAAAATGATCCTTAGAATTCTTCCCTACCTTATTCCTGTGCTGAGATACAGGCTGCTCCAACCTGCTGTAAAATGCTTGATTTCGAGAGTGAGCGAAACTAATGAAAACATTGTTGGGGTAAAACCTAAAGGGAAAGGCCTAGCACCAAATTGCATTGCATATCTGATCTAACTTCTGGAGGCAGTCAAAATGATCCTTAGAATTCTTCCCTACCTTATTCCTGTGCTGAGATACAGGCTGCTCCAACCTGCTGTAAAATGCTTGATTTCGAGAGTGAGCGAAACTAATGAAAACATTGTTGGGGTAAAACCTAAAGGGAAAGGCCTAGCACCAAATACAATTTGCCATCTGATCTAACTTCTGGAGGCAGTCAAAATGAGTATTTGAATTCTTCCCTACCTTATTCCTGTGCTGAGATACAGGCTGCTCCAACCTGCTGTTAAATGCTTGATTTCGAGAGTGAGCGAAACTAATGAAAACATTGTTGGGGTAAAACCTAAAGGGAAAGACCTAGCACCAAATCCAATTTGCCATCTGATCTAACTTCTGGAGGCAGTCAAAATGATCCTTAGAATTCTTCCCTACCTTATTCCTGTGCTGAGATACAGGCTGCTCCAACCTGCTGTAAAATGCTTGATTTCGAGAGTGAGCGAAACTAATGAAAACATTGTTGGGGTAAAACCTAAAGGGAAAGGCCTAGCACCAAATTTCATTGACCATCTGATCTAACTTTTGGAGGCAGTCAAAATGAGTATTTGAATTCTTCCCTACCTTATTCCTGTGCTGAGATACAGGCTGCTCCAACCTGCTGTAAAATGCTTGATTTCGAGAGTGAGCGAAACTAATGAAAACATTGTTGGGGTAAAACCTAAAGGGAAAGACCTAGCACCAAATACAATTTGCCATCTGATCTAACTTCTGGAGGCAGTCAAAATGATCCTTAGAATTCTTCCCTACCTTATTCCTGTGCTGAGATACAGGCTGCTCCAACCTGCTGTAAAATGCTTGATTTCGAGAGTGAGCGAAACTAATGAAAACATTGTTGGGGTAAAACCTAAAGGGAAAGGCCTAGCACCAAATTGCATTGCATATCTGATCTAACTTCTGGAGGCAGTCAAAATGACTATTTGAATTCTTCCCTACCTTATTCCTGTGCTGAGATACAGGCTGCTCCAACCTGCTGTAAAATGCTTGATTTCGAGAGTGAGCGAAACTAATGAAAACATTGTTGGGGTAAAACCTAAAGGGAAAGGCCTAGCACCAAATACAATATGCCATCTGATCTAACTTCTGGAGGCAGACAAAATGATCCTTAGAATTCTTCCCTACCTTATTCCTGTGCTGAGATACAGGCTGCTCCAACCTGCTGTAAAATGCTTGATTTCGAGAGTGAGCGAAACTAATGAAAACATTGTTGGGGTAAAACCTAAAGGGAAAGGCCTAGCACCAAATTCCATTGGCCATCTGATCTAACTTCTGGAGGCAGTCAAAATGAGTATTTGAATTCTTCCCTACCTTATTCCTGTGCTGAGATACAGGCTGCTCCAACCTGCTGTAAAATGCTTGATTTCGACAGTGAGCGAAACTAATGAAAACATTGTTGGGGTAAAACCTAAAGGGAAAGACCTAGCACCAAATACAATTTGCCATCTGATCTAACTTCTGGAGGCAGTCAAAATGATCCTTAGAATTCTTCCCTACCTTATTCCTGTGCTGAGATACAGGCTGCTCCAACCTGCTGTAAAATGCTTGATTTCGAGAGTGAGCGAAACTAATGAAAACATTGTTGGGGTAAAACCTAAAGGGAAAGGCCTAGCACCAAATTGCATTGCATATCTGATCTAACTTCTGGAGGCAGTCAAAATGATCCTTAGAATTCTTCCCTACCTTATTCCTGTGCTGAGATACAGGCTGCTCCAACCTGCTGTAAAATGCTTGATTTCGAGAGTGAGCGAAACTAATGAAAATATTGTTGGGGTAAAACCTAAAGGTGAAGGCCTAGCACCAAATACAATATGCCATCTGACCTAACTTCTGGAGGCAGACAAAATGATCCTAAGAATTCTTCCCTACCTTATTCCTGTGCTGAGATACAGGCTGCTCCAACCTGCTGTAAAATGCTTGATTTCAAGAGTGAGCGAAACTAATGAAAACATTGTTGGGGTAAAACCTAAAGGGAAAGGCCTAGCACCAAACTCAATATGCCATTTGATCTAACATGTGGAGGTAGTCAAAATGAGTATTTGAATTCTTCCCTACCTTATTCCTGTGCTGAGATACAGGCTGCTCCAACCTGCTGTAAAATGCTTGATTTCGAGAGTGATCGAAACTAATGAAAACATTGTTGGGGTAAAACCTAAAGGGAAAGGCCTAGCACCAAATTGCATTGGCCATCTGATCTAACTTGTGGAGGCAGTCAAAATGAGTATTTGAATTCTTCCCTACCTTATTCCTGTGCTGAGATACAGGCTGCTCCAACCTGCTGTAAAATGCTTGATTTCGAGAGTGAGCGAAACTAATGAAAACATTGTTGGGGTAAAACCTAAAGGGAAAGACCTAGCACCAAATACAATTTGCCATCTGATCTAACTTCTGGAGGCAGTCAAAATGAGTATTTGAATTCTTCCCTACCTTATTCCTGTGCTGAGATACAGGCTGCTCCAACCTGCTGTAAAATGCTTGATTTCGAGAGTGAGCGAAACTAATGAAAACATTGTTGGGGTAAAACCTAAAGGGAAAGACCTAGCACCAAATACAACATGCCATCTGATCTAACTTCTGGAGGCAGTCAAAATGAGTATTTGAATTCTTCCCTACCTTATTCCTGTGCTGAGATACAGGCTGCTCCAACCTGCTGTAAAATGCTTGATTTCGAGAGTGAGCGAAACTAATGAAAACATTGTTGGGGTAAAACCTAAAGGGAAAGGCCTAGCACCAAATTCCATTGGCCATCTGATCTAACTTCTGGAGGCAGTCAAAATGAGTATTTGAATTCTTCCCTACCTTATTCCTGTGCTGAGATACAGGCTGCTCCAACCTGCTGTAAAATGCTTGATTTCGACAGTGAGCGAAACTAATGAAAACATTGTTGGGGTAAAACCTAAAGGGAAAGACCTAGCACCAAATACAATTTGCCATCTGATCTAACTTCTGGAGGCAGTCAAAATGATCCTTAGAATTCTTCCCTACCTTATTCCTGTGCTGAGATACAGGCTGCTCCAACCTGCTGTAAAATGCTTGATTTCGAGAGTGAGCGAAACTAATGAAAACATTGTTGGGGTAAAACCTAAAGGGAAAGGCCTAGCACCAAATTGCATTGCATATCTGATCTAACTTCTGGAGGCAGTCAAAATGATCCTTAGAATTCTTCCCTACCTTATTCCTGTGCTGAGATACAGGCTGCTCCAACCTGCTGTAAAATGCTTGATTTCGAGAGTGATCGAAACTAATGAAAACATTGTTGGGGTAAAACCTAAAGGGAAAGGCCTAGCACCAAATTGCATTGGCCATCTGATCTAACTTGTGGAGGCAGTCAAAATGAGTATTTGAATTCTTCCCTACCTTATTCCTGTGCTGAGATACAGGCTGCTCCAACCTGCTGTAAAATGCTTGATTTCGAGAGTGAGCGAAACTAATGAAAACATTGTTGGGGTAAAACCTAAAGGGAAAGACCTAGCACCAAATACAATTTGCCATCTGATCTAACTTCTGGAGGCAGTCAAAATGAGTATTTGAATTCTTCCCTACCTTATTCCTGTGCTGAGATACAGGCTGCTCCAACCTGCTGTAAAATGCTTGATTTCGAGAGTGAGCGAAACTAATGAAAACATTGTTGGGGTAAAACCTAAAGGGAAAGACCTAGCACCAAATACAACATGCCATCTGATCTAACTTCTGGAGGCAGTCAAAATGAGTATTTGAATTCTTCCCTACCTTATTCCTGTGCTGAGATACAGGCTGCTCCAACCTGCTGTAAAATGCTTGATTTCGAGAGTGATCGAAACTAATGAAAACATTGTTGGGGTAAAACCTAAAGGGAAAGACCTGGCACCAAATACTATTTGCCATCTGATCTAACTTCTGGAGGCAGTCAAAATGATCCTTAGAATTCTTCCCTACCTTATTCCTGTGCTGAGATACAGGCTGCTCCAACCTGCTGTAAAATGCTTGATTTCGAGAGTGATCGAAACTAATGAAAACATTGTTGGGGTAAAACCTAAAGGCCTAGCACCAAATTGCATTGGCCATCTGATCTAACTTCTGGAGGCAGTCAAAATGAGTATTTGAATTCTTCCCTACCTTATTCCTGTGCTGAGATACAGGCTGCTCCAACCTGCTGTAAAATGCTTGATTTCGAGAGTGAGCGAAACTAATGAAAACATTGTTGGGGTAAAACCTAAAGGGAAAGGCCTAGCACCAAATTGCATTGGCCATCTGATCTAACTTCTGGAGGCAGTCAAAATGAGTATTTGAATTCTTCCCTACCTTATTCCTGTGCTGAGATACAGGCTGCTCCAACCTGCTGTAAAATGCCTGATTTCGAGAGTGAGCGAAACTAATGAAAACATTGTTGGGGTAAAACCTAAAGGGAAAGACCTAGCACCAAATACAATTTGCCATCTGATCTAACTTCTGGAGGCAGTCAAAATGAGTATTTGAATTCTTCCCTACCTTATTCCTGTGCTGAGATACAGGCTGCTCCAACCTGCTGTAAAATGCTTGATTTCGAGAGTGATCGAAACTAATGAAAACATTGTTGGGGTAAAACCTAAAGGGAAAGGCCTAGCACCAAATTGCATTGGCCATCTGATCTAACTTCTGGAGGCAGTCAAAATGAGTATTTGAATTCTTCCCTACCTTATTCCTGTGCTGAGATACAGGCTGCTCCAACCTGCTGTAAAATGCTTGATTTCGAGAGTGATCGAAACTAATGAAAACATTGTTGGGGTAAAACCTAAAGGGAAAGGCCTAGCACCAAATACAATTTCCCATCTGATCTAACATCTGGAGGCAGTCAAAATGATCCTTAGAATTCTTCCCTACCTTATTCCTGTGCTGAGATACAGGCTGCTCCAACCTGCTGCAAAATGCTTGATTTCGAGAGTGAGCGAAACTAGTGAAAACATTGTTGGGGTAAAACCTAAAGGGAAAGACCTAGCACCAAATACAATATGCCATCTGATCTAACTTCTGGAGGCAGTCAAACTGAGTATTTGAATTCTTCCCTACCTTATTCCTGTGCTGAGATACAGGCTGCTCCAACCTGCTGTAAAATGCTTGATTTCGAGAGTGAGCGAAACTAATGAAAACATTGTTGGGGTAAAACCTAAAGGGAAAGACCTAGCACCAAATACAATATGTCATCTGACCTAACTTCTGGAGGCAGTCAAAATGAGTATTTGATTTCTTCCCTATCTTATTCCTGTGCTGAGATACAGGGTGCTCCAACCTGCTGTAAAATGCTTGATTTCGAGAGTGAGCGAAACTAATGAAAACATTGTTGGGGTAAAACCTAAAGGGAAAGGCCTAGCACCAAATACAATATGCCATCTGATCTAAGTTCTGGAGGCAGTCAAAATGATCCTTAGAATTCTTCCCTACCTTATTCCTGTGCTGAGATACAGGCTGCTCCAACCTGCTGTAAAATGCTTGATTTCGAGAGTGAGCGAAACTAATGAAAACATTGTTGGGGTAAAACCTAAAGGGAAAGGCCTAGCACCAAATTGCATTGGCCATCTGATCTAACTTCTGGAGGCAGTCAAAATGAGTATTTGAATTCTTCCCTACCTTATTCCTGTGCTGAGATACAGGCTGCTCCAACCTGCTGTAAAATGCTTGATTTCGAGAGTGAGCGAAACTAATGAAAACATTGTTGGGGTAAAACCTAAAGGGAAAGACCTAGCACCAAATACAATTTGCCATCTGATCTAACTTCTGGAGGCAGTCAAAATGATCCTTAGAATTCTTCCCTACCTTATTCCTGTGCTGAGATACAGGCTGCTCCAACCTGCTGTAAAATGCTTGATTTCGAGAGTGAGCGAAACTAATGAAAACATTGTTGGGGTAAAACCTAAAGGGAAAGGCCTAGCACCAAATTGCATTGGCCATCTGATCTAACTTCCGGAGGCAGTCAAAATGAGTATTTGAATTCTTCCCTACCTTATTCCTGTGCTGAGATACAGGCTGCTCCAACCTGCTGTAAAATGCTTGATTTCGAGAGTGAGCGAAACTAATGAAAACATTGTTGGGGTAAAACCTAAAGGGAAAGACCTAGCACCAAATACAATATGCCATCTGATCTAACTTCTGGAGGCAGTCAAAATGAGTATTTGAATTCTTCCCTACCTTATTCCTGTGCTGAGATACAGGCTGCTCCAACCTGCTGTAAAATGCTTGATTTCGAGAGTGATCAAAACTAATGAAAACATTGTTGGGGTATAACCTAAAGGGAAAGACCTGGCACCAAATACTATTTGCCATCTGATCTAACTTCTGGAGGCAGTCAAAATGAGTATTTGAATTCTTCCCTACCTTATTCCTGTGCTGAGATACAGGCTGCTCCAACCTGCTGTAAAATGCTTGATTTCGAGAGTGAGCGAAACTAATGAAAACATTGTTGGGGTAAAACCTAAAGGCCTAGCACCAAATTGCATTGGCCATCTGATCTAACTTCTGGAGGCAGTCAAAATGAGTATTTGAATTCTTCCCTACCTTATTCCTGTGCTGAGATACAGGCTGCTCCAACCTGCTGTAAAATGCTTGATTTCGAGAGTGAGCGAAACTAATGAAAACATTGTTGGGGTAAAACCTAAATGGAAAGGCCTAGCACCAAATTGCATTGGCCATCTGATCTAACTTCTGGAGGCAGTCAAAATGAGTATTTGAATTCTTCCCTACCTTATTCCTGTGCTGAGATACAGGCTGCTCCAACCTGCTGTAAAATGCCTGATTTCGAGAGTGAGCGAAACTAATGAAAACATTGTTGGGGTAAAACCTAAAGGGAAAGACCTAGCACCAAATAAAATTTGCCATCTGATCTAACTTCTGGAGGCAGTCAAAATGATCCTTAGAATTCTTCCCTACCTTATTCCTGTGCTGAGATACAGGCTGCTCCAACCTGCTGTAAAATGCTTGATTTCGAGAGTGATCGAAACTAATGAAAACATTGTTGGGGTAAAACCTAAAGGCCTAGCACCAAATTGCATTGGCCATCTGATCTAACATCTGGAGGCAGTCAAAATGATCCTTAGAATTCTTCCCTACCTTATTCCTGTGCTGAGATACAGGCTGCTCCAACCTGCTGTAAAATGCTTGATTTCGAGAGTGATCGAAACTAATGAAAACATTGTTGGGGTAAAACCTAAAGGGAAAGGCCTAGCACCAAATTGCATTGGCCATCTGATCTAACTTCTGGAGGCAGTCAAAATGAGTATTTGAATTCTTCCCTACCTTATTCCTGTGCTGAGATACAGGCTGCTCCAACCTGCTGTAAAATGCCTGATTTCGAGAGTGATCGAAACTAATGAAAACATTGTTGGGGTAAAACCGAAAGGGAAAGACCTAGCAAAAAATAAAATTTGCCATCTGATCTAACTTCTGGAGGCAGTCAAAATGATCCTTAGAATTCTTCCCTACCTTATTCCTGTGCTGAGATACAGGCTGCTCCAACCTGCTGTAAAATGCCTGATTTCGAGAGTGATCGAAACTAATGAAAACATTGTTGGGGTAAAACCTAAAGGGAAAGACCTAGCACCAAATAAAATTTGCCATCTGATCTAACTTCTGGAGGCAGTCAAAATGAGTATTTGAATTCTTCCCTACCTTATTCCTGTGCTGAGATACAGGCTGCTCCAACCTGCTGTAAAATGCTTGATTTCGAGAGTGATCGAAACTAATGAAAACATTGTTGGGGTAAAACCTAAAGGGAAAGGCCTAGCACCAAATTGCATTGGCCATCTGATCTAACTTCTGGAGGCAGTCAAAATGAGTATTTGAATTCTTCCCTACCTTATTCCTGTGCTGAGATACAGGCTGCTCCAACCTGCTGTAAAATGCTTGATTTCGAGAGTGATCGAAACTAATGAAAACATTGTTGGGGTAAAACCGAAAGGGAAAGGCCTAGCACCAAATACAATTTGCCATCTGATCTAACATCTGGAGGCAGTCAAAATGATCCTTAGAATTCTTCCCTACCTTATTCCTGTGCTGAGATACAGGCTGCTCCAACCTGCTGTAAAATGCTTGATTTCTAGAGTGATCGAAATTAATGAAAACATTGCTGGGGTAAAACCTAAAGGGAAAGACCTAGCACCAAATACAATTTGCCATCTGATCTAACTTCTGGAGGCAGTCAAAATGAGTATTTGAATTCTTCCCTATCTTATTCCTGTGCTGAGATACAGGCTGCTCCAACCTGCTGTAAAATGCTTGATTTCGAGAGTGAGCGAAACTAATGAAAACATTGTTGGGGTAAAACCTAAAGGGAAAGGCCTAGCACCAAATACAATATGCCATCTGATCTAACTTCTGGAGGCAGTCAAAATGATCCTTAGAATTCTTCCCTACCTTATTCCTGTGCTGAGATACAGGCTGCTCCAACCTGCTGTAAAATGCTTGATTTCGAGAGTGAGCGAAACTAATGAAAACATTGTTGGGGTAAAACCTAAAGGGAAAGGCCTAGCACCAAATTGCATTGGCCATCTGATCTAACTTGTGGAGGCAGTCAAAATGAGTATTTGAATTCTTCCCTACCTTATTCCTGTGCTGAGATACAGGCTGCTCCAACCTGCTGTAAAATGCTTGATTTCGAGAGTGAGCGAAACTAATGAAAACATTGTTGGGGTAAAACCTAAAGGGAAAGACCTAGCACCAAATACAATTTGCCATCTGATCTAACTTCTGGAGGCAGACAAAATGATCCTTAGAATTCTTCCCTACCTTATTCCTGTGCTGAGATACAGGCTGCTCCAACCTGCTGTAAAATGCTTGATTTCGAGAGTGAGCGAAACTAATGAAAACATTGTTGGGGTAAAACCTAAAGGGAAAGGCCTAGCACCAAATTGCATTGGCCATCTGATCTAACTTCCGGAGGCAGTCAAAATGAGTATTTGAATTCTTCCCTACCTTATTCCTGTGCTGAGATACAGGCTGCTCCAACCTGCTGTAAAATGCTTGATTTCGAGAGTGATCGAAACTAATGAAAACATTGTTGGGGTAAAACCTAAAGGGAAAGACCTAGCACCAAATACAATATGCCATCTGATCTAACTTCTGGAGGCAGTCAAAATGAGTATTTGAATTCTTCCCTACCTTATTCCTGTGCTGAGATACAGGCTGCTCCAACCTGCTGTAAAATGCTTGATTTCGAGAGTGATCAAAACTAATGAAAACATTGTTGGGGTATAACCTAAAGGAAAAGACCTGGCACCAAATACTATTTGCCATCTGATCTAACTTCTGGAGGCAGTCAAAATGATCCTTAGAATTCTTCCCTACCTTATTCCTGTGCTGAGATACAGGCTGCTCCAACCTGCTGTAAAATGCTTGATTTCGAGAGTGAGCGAAACTAATGAAAACATTGTTGGGGTAAAACCTAAAGGGAAAGACCTAGCACCAAATACAATTTGCCATCTGATCTAACTTCTGGAGGCAGTCAAAATGAGTATTTGAATTCTTCCCTACCTTATTCCTGTGCTGAGATACAGGCTGCTCCAACCTGCTGTAAAATGCTTGATTTCGAGAGTGAGCGAAACTAATGAAAACATTGTTGGGGTAAAACCTAAAGGGAAAGACCTAGCACCAAATACAATATGCCATCTGATCTAACTTCTGGAGGCAGTCAAAATGAGTATTTGAATTCTTCCCTACCTTATTCCTGTGCTGAGATACAGGCTGCTCCAACCTGCTGTAAAATGCTTGATTTCGAGAGTGAGCGAAACTAATGAAAACATTGTTGGGGTAAAACCTAAAGGGAAAGACCTAGCACCAAATACAATATGTCATCTGACCTAACTTCTGGAGGCAGTCAAAATGAGTATTTGAATTCTTCCCTATCTTATTCCTGTGCTGAGATACAGGGTGCTCCAACCTGCTGTAAAATGCTTGATTTCGAGAGTGAGCGAAACTAATGAAAACATTGTTGGGGTAAAACCTAAAGGGAAAGGCCTAGCACCAAATACAATATGCCATCTGATCTAAGTTCTGGAGGCAGTCAAAATGATCCTTAGAATTCTTCCCTACCTTATTCCTGTGCTGAGATACAGGCTGCTCCAACCTGCTGTAAAATGCTTGATTTCGAGAGTGAGCGAAACTAATGAAAACATTGTTGGGGTAAAACCTAAAGGGAAAGGCCTAGCACCAAATTGCATTGGCCATCTGATCTAACTTGTGGAGGCAGTCAAAATGAGTATTTGAATTCTTCCCTACCTTATTCCTGTGCTGAGATACAGGCTGCTCCAACCTGCTGTAAAATGCTTGATTTCGAGAGTGAGCGAAACTAATGAAAACATTGTTGGGGTAAAACCTAAAGGGAAAGACCTAGCACCAAATACAATTTGCCATCTGATCTAACTTCTGGAGGCAGTCAAAATGATCCTTAGAATTCTTCCCTACCTTATTCCTGTGCTGAGATACAGGCTGCTCCAACCTGCTGTAAAATGCTTGATTTCGAGAGTGAGCGAAACTAATGAAAACATTGTTGGGGTAAAACCTAAAGGGAAAGGCCTAGCACCAAATTGCATTGGCCATCTGATCTAACTTCCGGAGGCAGTCAAAATGAGTATTTGAATTCTTCCCTACCTTATTCCTGTGCTGAGATACAGGCTGCTCCAACCTGCTGTAAAATGCTTGATTTCGAGAGTGAGCGAAACTAATGAAAACATTGTTGGGGTAAAACCTAAAGGGAAAGACCTAGCACCAAATACAATATGCCATCTGATCTAACTTCTGGAGGCAGTCAAAATGAGTATTTGAATTCTTCCCTACCTTATTCCTGTGCTGAGATACAGGCTGCTCCAACCTGCTGTAAAATGCTTGATTTCGAGAGTGATCAAAACTAATGAAAACATTGTTGGGGTATAACCTAAAGGGAAAGACCTGGCACCAAATACTATTTGCCATCTGATCTAACTTCTGGAGGCAGTCAAAATGAGTATTTGAATTCTTCCCTACCTTATTCCTGTGCTGAGATACAGGCTGCTCCAACCTGCTGTAAAATGCTTGATTTCGAGAGTGAGCGAAACTAATGAAAACATTGTTGGGGTAAAACCTAAAGGCCTAGCACCAAATTGCATTGGCCATCTGATCTAACTTCTGGAGGCAGTCAAAATGAGTATTTGAATTCTTCCCTACCTTATTCCTGTGCTGAGATACAGGCTGCTCCAACCTGCTGTAAAATGCTTGATTTCGAGAGTGATCGAAACTAATGAAAACATTGTTGGGGTAAAACCTAAATGGAAAGGCCTAGCACCAAATTGCATTGGCCATCTGATCTAACTTCTGGAGGCAGTCAAAATGAGTATTTGAATTCTTCCCTACCTTATTCCTGTGCTGAGATACAGGCTGCTCCAACCTGCTGTAAAATGCCTGATTTCGAGAGTGAGCGAAACTAATGAAAACATTGTTGGGGTAAAACCTAAAGGGAAAGACCTAGCACCAAATAAAATTTGCCATCTGATCTAACTTCTGGAGGCAGTCAAAATGATCCTTAGAATTCTTCCCTACCTTATTCCTGTGCTGAGATACAGGCTGCTCCAACCTGCTGTAAAATGCTTGATTTCGAGAGTGAGCGAAACTAATGAAAACATTGTTGGGGTAAAACCTAAAGGGAAAGACCTAGCACCAAATACAATTTGCCATCTGATCTAACATCTGGAGGCAGTCAAAATGATCCTTAGAATTCTTCCCTACCTTATTCCTGTGCTGAGATACAGGCTGCTCCAACCTGCTGTAAAATGCTTGATTTCGAGAGTGAGCGAAACTAATGAAAACATTGTTGGGGTAAAACCTAAAGGGAAAGGCCTAGCACCAAATTGCATTGGCCATCTGATCTAACTTCTGGAGGCAGTAAAATGAGTATTTGAATTCTTCCCTACCTTATTCCTGTGCTGAGATACAGGCTGCTCCAACCTGCTGTAAAATGCTTGATTTCGAGAGTGAGCGAAACTAATGAAAACATTGTTGGGGTAAAACCTAAAGGGAAAGACCTAGCACCAAATACAATTTGCCATCTGATCTAACTTCTGGAGGCAGTCAAAATGATCCTTAGAATTCTTCCCTACCTTATTCCTGTGCTGAGATACAGGCTGCTCCAACCTGCTGTAAAATGCTTGATTTCGAGAGTGATCGAAACTAATGAAAACATTGTTGGGGTAAAACCTAAAGGCGTAGCACCAAATTGCATTGGCCATCTGATCTAACTTCTGGAGGCAGTCAAAATGATCCTTAGAATTCTTCCCTACCTTATTCCTGTGCTGAGATACAGGCTGCTCCAACCTGCTGTAAAATGCTTGATTTCGAGAGTGATCGAAACTAATGAAAACATTGTTGGGGTAAAACCTAAAGGGAAAGGCCTAGCACCAAATTGCATTGGCCATCTGATCTAACTTCTGGAGGCAGTCAAAATGAGTATTTGAATTCTTCCCTACCTTATTCCTGTGCTGAGATACAGGCTGCTCCAACCTGCTGTAAAATGCCTGATTTCGAGAGTGATCGAAACTAATGAAAACATTGTTGGGGTAAAACCGAAAGGGAAAGACCTAGCAAAAAATAAAATTTGCCATCTGATCTAACTTCTGGAGGCAGTCAAAATGATCCTTAGAATTCTTCCCTACCTTATTCCTGTGCTGAGATACAGGCTGCTCCAACCTGCTGTAAAATGCCTGATTTCGAGAGTGATCGAAACTAATGAAAACATTGTTGGGGTAAAACCTAAAGGGAAAGACCTAGCACCAAATAAAATTTGCCATCTGATCTAACTTCTGGAGGCAGTCAAAATGAGTATTTGAATTCTTCCCTACCTTATTCCTGTGCTGAGATACAGGCTGCTCCAACCTGCTGTAAAATGCTTGATTTCGAGAGTGATCGAAACTAATGAAAACATTGTTGGGGTAAAACCTAAAGGGAAAGGCCTAGCACCAAATTGCATTGGCCATCTGATCTAACTTCTGGAGGCAGTCAAAATGAGTATTTGAATTCTTCCCTACCTTATTCCTGTGCTGAGATACAGGCTGCTCCAACCTGCTGTAAAATGCTTGATTTCGAGAGTGATCGAAACTAATGAAAACATTGTTGGGGTAAAACCGAAAGGGAAAGGCCTAGCACCAAATACAATTTGCCATCTGATCTAACATCTGGAGGCAGTCAAAATGATCCTTAGAATTCTTCCCTACCTTATTCCTGTGCTGAGATACAGGCTGCTCCAACCTGCTGTAAAATGCTTGATTTCTAGAGTGATCGAAATTAATGAAAACATTGCTGGGGTAAAACCTAAAGGGAAAGACCTAGCACCAAATACAATTTGCCATCTGATCTAACTTCTGGAGGCAGTCAAAATGAGTATTTGAATTCTTCCCTATCTTATTCCTGTGCTGAGATACAGGCTGCTCCAACCTGCTGTAAAATGCTTGATTTCGAGAGTGAGCGAAACTAATGAAAACATTGTTGGGGTAAAACCTAAAGGGAAAGGCCTAGCACCAAATACAATATGCCATCTGATCTAACTTCTGGAGGCAGTCAAAATGATCCTTAGAATTCTTCCCTACCTTATTCCTGTGCTGAGATACAGGCTGCTCCAACCTGCTGTAAAATGCTTGATTTCGAGAGTGAGCGAAACTAATGAAAACATTGTTGGGGTAAAACCTAAAGGGAAAGGCCTAGCACCAAATTGCATTGGCCATCTGATCTAACTTGTGGAGGCAGTCAAAATGAGTATTTGAATTCTTCCCTACCTTATTCCTGTGCTGAGATACAGGCTGCTCCAACCTGCTGTAAAATGCTTGATTTCGAGAGTGAGCAAAACTAATGAAAACATTGTTGGGGTAAAACCTAAAGGGAAAGACCTAGCACCAAATACAATTTGCCATCTGATCTAACTTCTGGAGGCAGACAAAATGATCCTTAGAATTCTTCCCTACCTTATTCCTGTGCTGAGATACAGGCTGCTCCAACCTGCTGTAAAATGCTTGATTTCGAGAGTGAGCGAAACTAATGAAAACATTGTTGGGGTAAAACCTAAAGGGAAAGGCCTAGCACCAAATTGCATTGGCCATCTGATCTAACTTCCGGAGGCAGTCAAAATGAGTATTTGAATTCTTCCCTACCTTATTCCTGTGCTGAGATACAGGCTGCTCCAACCTGCTGTAAAATGCTTGATTTCGAGAGTGATCGAAACTAATGAAAACATTGTTGGGGTAAAACCTAAAGGGAAAGACCTAGCACCAAATACAATATGCCATCTGATCTAACTTCTGGAGGCAGTCAAAATGAGTATTTGAATTCTTCCCTATCTTATTCCTGTGCTGAGATACAGGCTGCTCCAACCTGCTGTAAAATGCTTGATTTCGAGAGTGATCAAAACTAATGAAAACATTGTTGGGGTATAACCTAAAGGGAAAGACCTGGCACCAAATACTATTTGCCATCTGATCTAACTTCTGGAGGCAGTCAAAATGATCCTTAGAATTCTTCCCTACCTTATTCCTGTGCTGAGATACAGGCTGCTCCAACCTGCTGTAAAATGCTTGATTTCGAGAGTGAGCGAAACTAATGAAAACATTGTTGGGGTAAAACCTAAAGGCCTAGCACCAAATTGCATTGGCCATCTGATCTAACTTCTGGAGGCAGTCAAAATGAGTATTTCAATTCTTCCCTACCTTATTCCTGTGCTGAGATACAGGCTGCTCCAACCTGCTGTAAAATGCTTGATTTCGAGAGTGATCGAAACTAATGAAAACATTGTTGGGGTAAAACCTAAATGGAAAGGCCTAGCACCAAATTGCATTGGCCATCTGATCTAACTTCTGGAGGCAGTCAAAATGAGTATTTGAATTCTTCCCTACCTTATTCCTGTGCTGAGATACAGGCTGCTCCAACCTGCCGTAAAATGCTTGATTTCGAGAGTGATCGAAACTAATGAAAACATTGTTGGGGTAAAACCTAAAGGGAAAGACCTAGCACCAAATAAAATTTGCCATCTGATCTAACTTCTGGAGGCAGTCAAAATGATCCTTAGAATTCTTCCCTACCTTATTCCTGTGCTGAGATACAGGCTGCTCCAACCTGCTGTAAAATGCTTGATTTCGAGAGTGAGCGAAACTAATGGAAACATTGTTGGGGTAAAACCTAAAGGGAAAGGCCTAGCACCAAATTGCATTGGCCATCTGATCTAACTTCTGGAGGCAGTAAAATGAGTATTTGAATTCTTCCCTACCTTATTCCTGTGCTGAGATACAGGCTGCTCCAACCTGCTGTAAAATGCTTGATTTCGAGAGTGAGCGAAACTAATGAAAACATTGTTGGGGTAAAACCTAAAGGGAAAGACCTAGCACCAAATACAATTTGCCATCTGATCTAACTTCTGGAGGCAGTCAAAATGATCCTTAGAATTCTTCCCTACCTTATTCCTGTGCTGAGATACAGGCTGCTCCAACCTGCTGTAAAATGCTTGATTTCGAGAGTGAGCGAAACTAATGAAAACATTGCTGGGGTAAAACCTAAAGGGAAAGACCTAGCACCAAATACAATTTGCCATCTGATCTAACTTCTGGAGGCAGTCAAAATGAGTATTTGAATTCTTCCCTACCTTATTCCTGTGCTGAGATACAGGCTGCTCCAACCTGCTGTAAAATGCTTGATTTCGAGAGTGAGCGAAACTAATGAAAACATTGTTGGGGTAAAACCTAAAGGGAAAGGCCTAGCACCAAATTGCATTGGCCATCTGATCTAACTTCTGGAGGCAGTCAAAATGATCCTTAGAATTCTTCCCTACCTTATTCCTGTGCTGAGATACAGGCTGCTCCAACCTGCTGTAAAATGCTTGATTTCGAGAGTGATCGAAACTAATGAAAACATTGTTGGGGTAAAACCTAAAGGGAAAGGCCTGGCACCAAATTGCATTGGCCATCTGATCTAACTTCTGGAGGCAGTCAAAATGAGTACTTGAATTCTTCCCTACCTTATTCCTGTGCTGAGATACAGGCTGCTCCAACCTGCTGTAAAATGCTTGATTTCGAGAGTGAGCGAAACTAATGAAAACATTGTTGGGGTAAAACCTAAAGGGAAAGGCCTAGCACCAAATACAATATGCCATCTGATCTAACTTCTGGAGGCAGTCAAAATGAGTATTTGAATTCTTCCCTACCTTATTCCTGTGCTGAGATACAGGCTGCTCCAACCTGCTGTAAAATGCTTGATTTCGAGAGTGAGCGAAACTAATGAAAACATTGTTGGGGTAAAACCTAAAGGGAAAGGCCTAGCACCAAATTGCATTGGCCATCTGATCTAACTTCTGGAGGCAGTCAAAATGATCCTTAGAATTCTTCCCTACCTTATTCCTGTGCTGAGATACAGGCTGCTCCAACCTGCTGTAAAATGCTTGATTTCGAGAGTGAGCGAAACTAATGAAAACATTGTTGGGGTAAAACCTAAAGGGAAAGGCCTGGCACCAAATTGCATTGGCCATCTGATCTAACTTGTGGAGGCAGTCAAAATGAGTATTTGAATTCTTCCCTACCTTATTCCTGTGCTGAGATACAGGCTGCTCCAACTTGCTGTAAAATGCTTGATTTCGAGAGTGAGCGAAACTAATGAAAACATTGTTGGGGTAAAACCTAAAGGGAAAGGCCTAGCACCAAATACAATATGCCATCTGATCTAACTTCTGGAGGCAGTCAAAATGAGTATTTGAATTCTTCCCTACCTTATTCCTGTGCTGAGATACAGGCTGCTCCAACCTGCTGTAAAATGCTTGATTTCGAGAGTGATCAAAACTAATGAAAACATTGTTGGGGTAAAACCTAAAGGGAAAGACCTGGCACCAAATACTATTTGCCATCTGATCTAACTTCTGGAGGCAGTCAAAATGATCCTTAGAATTCTTCCCTACCTTATTCCTGTGCTGAGATACAGGCTGCTCCAACCTGCTGTAAAATGCTTGATTTCGAGAGTGATCGAAACTAATGAAAACATTGCTGGGGTAAAACCTAAAGGCCTGGCACCAAATTGCATTGGCCATCTGATCTAACTTCTGGAGGCAGTCAAAATGAGTATTTCAATTCTTCCCTACCTTATTCCTGCGCTGAGATACAGGCTGCTCCAACCTGCTGTAAAATGCCTGATTTTGAGGGTGATCGAAACTAATGAAAACATTGTTGGGGTAAAACCTAAAGGGAAAGGCCTAGCACCAAATTGCATTGGCCATCTGATCTAACTTGTGGAGGCAGTCAAAATGAGTATTTGAATTCTTCCCTACCTTATTCCTGTGCTGAGATACAGGCTGCTCCAACCTGCTGTATAATGCCTGATTTTGAGGGTGATCGAAACTAATGAAAACATTGTTGGGCTAAAACCGAAAGGGAAAGACCTAGCACCAAATAAAATTTGCCATCTGATCTAACTTCTGGAGGCAGTCAAAATGATCCTTAGAATTCTTCCCTACCTTATTCCTGTGCTGAGATACAGGCTGCTCCAACCTGCTGTGAAATGCCTGATTTCGAGAGTGATCGAAACTAATGAAAACATTGTTGGGGTAAAACCTAAAGGGAAAGACCTAGCACCAAATAAAATTTGCCATCTGATCTAACTTCTGGAGGCAGTCAAAATGATCCTTCGAATTCTTCCCTACCTTATTCCTGTGCTGAGATACAGGCTGCTCCAACCTGCTCTAAAATGCTTGATTTCTAGAGTGATCGAAACTAATGAAAACATTGCTGGGGTAAAACCTAAAGGGAAAGGCCTAGGACCAAATTGCATTGGCCATCTGATCTAACTTCTGGAGGCAGTCAAAATGATCCTTAGAATTCTTCCCTACCTTATTCCTGTGCTGAGATACAGGCTGCTCCAACCTGCTGTAAAATGCTTGATTTCGAGAGTGAGCGAAACTAATGAAAACATTGTTGGGGTAAAACCTAAAGGGAAAGGCCTAGAACCAAATTGCATTGGCCATCTGATCTAACTTCTGGAGGCAGTCAAAATGAGTATTTGAATTCTTCCCTACCTTATTCCTGTGCTGAGATACAGGCTGCTCCAACCTGCTGTAAAATGCTTGATTTCGAGAGTGAGCGAAACTAATGAAAACATTGTTGGGGTAAAACCTAAAGGGAAAGGCCTAGCACCAAATTGCATTGGCCATCTGATCTAACTTGTGGAGGCAGTCAAAATGAGTATTTGAATTCTTCCCTACCTTATTCCTGTGCTGAGATACAGGCTGCTCCAACCTGCTGTAAAATGCCTGATTTCGAGAGTGATCGAAACTAATGAAAACATTGTTGGGGTAAAACCTAAAGGGAAAGACCTAGCACCAAATACAATTTGCCATCTGATCTAACTTCTGGAGGCAGTCAAAATGATCCTTAGAATTCTTCCCTACCTTATTCCTGTGCTGAGATACAGGCTGCTCCAACCTGCTGTAAAATGCTTGATTTCGAGAGTGATTGAAACTAATGAAAACATTGTTGGGGTAAAACCTAAAGGGAAAGGCCTAGCACCAAATTGCATTGGCCATCTGATCTAACTTGTGGAGGCAGTCAAAATGAGTATTTGAATTCTTCCCTACCTTATTCCTGTGCTGAGATACAGGCTGCTCCAACCTGCTGTAAAATGCTTGATTTTGAGAGTGAGCGAAACTAATGAAAACATTGTTGGGGTAAAAACCTAAAGGGAAAGACCTAGCACCAAATACAATTTGCCATCTGATCTAACTTCTGGAGGCAGTCAAAATGAGTATTTGAATTCTTCCCTATCTTATTCCTGTACTGAGATACAGGCTGCTCCAACCTGCTGTAAAATGCTTGATTTCGAGAGTGATCGAAACTAATGAAAACATTGTTGGGGTAAAACCTAAAGGGAAAGGCCTAGCACCAAATTGCATTGGCCATCTGATCTAACTTCTGGAGGCAGTCAAAATGAGTATTTGAATTCTTCCCTACCTTATTCCTGTGCTGAGATACAGGCTGCTCCAACCTGCTGTAAAATGCTTGATTTCGAGAGTGACCGAAACTAATGAAAACATTGTTGGGGTAAAACCTAAAGGGAAAGACCTAGCACCAAATACAATATGCCATCTGATCTAACTTCTGGAGGCAGTCAAAATGAGTATTTGAATTCTTCCCTACCTCATTCCTGTGCTGAGATACAGGCTGCTCCAACCTGCTGTAAAATGCTTGATTTCGAGAGTGAGCGAAACTAATGAAAACATTGTTGGGGTAAAACCTAAAGGGAAAGACCTAGCACCAAATACAATATGCCACCTGATCTAACTTCTGGAGGCAGTCAAAATGAGTATTTGAATTCTTCCCTATCTTATTCCTGTGCTGAGATACAGGGTGCTCCAACCTGCTGTAAAATGCTTGATTTCGAGAGTGAGCGAAACTAATGAAAACATTGTTGGGGTAAAACCTAAAGGGAAAGGCCTAGCACCAAATACAATATGCCATCTGATCTAACTTCTGGAGGCAGTCAAAATGATCCTTAGAATTCTTCCCTACCTTATTCCTGTGCTGAGATACAGGCTGCTCCAACCTGCTGTAAAATGCTTGATTTCGAGAGTGAGCGAAACTAATGAAAAAATTGTTGGGGTAAAACCTAAAGGGAAAGACCTAGCACCAAATACAATTTGCCATCTGATCTAACTTCTGGAGGCAGTCAAAATGATCCTTAGAATTCTTCCCTACCTTATTCCTGTGCTGAGATACAGGCTGCTCCAACCTGCTGTAAAATGCTTGATTTCGAGAGTGAGCGAAACTAATGAAAACATTGTTGGGGTAAAACCTAAAGGGAAAGGCCTAGCACCAAATTGCATTGGCCATCTGATCTAACTTCTGGAGGCAGTCAAAATGATCCTTAGAATTCTTCCCTACCTTATTCCTGTGCTGAGATACAGGCTGCTCCAACCTGCTGTAAAATGCTTGATTTCGAGAGTGAGCGAAACTAATGAAAACATTGTTGGGGTAAAACCTAAAGGGAAAGGCCTGGCACCAAATTGCATTGGCCATCTGATCTAACTTCTGGAGGCAGTCAAAATGAGTATTTCAATTCTTCCCTACCTTATTCCTGTGCTGAGATACAGGCTGCTCCAACCTGCTGTAAAATGCTTGATTTCGAGAGTGAGCGAAACTAATGAAAACATTGTTGGGGTAAAACCTAAAGGGAAAGGCCTAGCACCAAATTGCATTGGCCATCTGATCTAACTTGTGGAGGCAGTCAAAATGAGTATTTGAATTCTTCCCTACCTTATTCCTGTGCTGAGATACAGGCTGCTCCAACTTGCTGTAAAATGCTTGATTTCGAGAGTGAGCGAAACTAATGAAAACATTGTTGGGGTAAAACCTAAAGGGAAAGGCCTAGCACCAAATACAATATGCCATCTGATCTAACTTCTGGAGGCAGTCAAAATGAGTATTTGAATTCTTCCCTACCTTATTCCTGTGCTGAGATACAGGCTGCTCCAACCTGCTGTAAAATGCTTGATTTCGAGAGTGATCAAAACTAATGAAAACATTGTTGGGGTAAAACCTAAAGGGAAAGACCTGGCACCAAATACTATTTGCCATCTGATCTAACTTCTGGAGGCAGTCAAAATGATCCTTAGAATTCTTCCCTACCTTATTCCTGTGCTGAGATACAGGCTGCTCCAACCTGCTGTAAAATGCTTGATTTCGAGAGTGATCGAAACTAATGAAAACATTGCTGGGGTAAAACCTAAAGGCCTGGCACCAAATTGCATTGGCCATCTGATCTAACTTCTGGAGGCAGTCAAAATGAGTATTTCAATTCTTCCCTACCTTATTCCTGTGCTGAGATACAGGCTGCTCCAACCTGCTGTAAAATGCCTGATTTTGAGGGTGATCGAAACTAATGAAAACATTGTGGGGTAAAACCTAAAGGGAAAGGCCTAGCACCAAATTGCATTGGCCATCTGATCTAACTTGTGGAGGCAGTCAAAATGAGTATTTGAATTCTTCCCTACCTTATTCCTGTGCTGAGATACAGGCTGCTCCAACCTGCTGTATAATGCCTGATTTTGAGGGTGATCGAAACTAATGAAAACATTGTTGGGCTAAAACCGAAAGGGAAAGACCTAGCACCAAATAAAATTTGCCATCTGATCTAACTTCTGGAGGCAGTCAAAATGATCCTTAGAATTCTTCCCTACCTTATTCCTGTGCTGAGATACAGGCTGCTCCAACCTGCTGTGAAATGCCTGATTTCGAGAGTGATCGAAACTAATGAAAACATTGTTGGGGTAAAACCTAAAGGGAAAGACCTAGCACCAAATAAAATTTGCCATCTGATCTAACTTCTGGAGGCAGTCAAAATGATCCTTCGAATTCTTCCCTACCTTATTCCTGTGCTGAGATACAGGCTGCTCCAACCTGCTCTAAAATGCTTGATTTCTAGAGTGATCGAAACTAATGAAAACATTGCTGGGGTAAAACCTAAAGGGAAAGGCCTAGGACCAAATTGCATTGGCCATCTGATCTAACTTCTGGAGGCAGTCAAAATGATCCTTAGAATTCTTCCCTACCTTATTCCTGTGCTGAGATACAGGCTGCTCCAACCTGCTGTAAAATGCTTGATTTCGAGAGTGAGCGAAACTAATGAAAACATTGTTGGGGTAAAACCTAAAGGGAAAGGCCTAGAACCAAATTGCATTGGCCATCTGATCTAACTTCTGGAGGCAGTCAAAATGAGTATTTGAATTCTTCCCTACCTTATTCCTGTGCTGAGATACAGGCTGCTCCAACCTGCTGTAAAATGCTTGATTTCGAGAGTGAGCGAAACTAATGAAAACATTGTTGGGGTAAAACCTAAAGGGAAAGGCCTAGCACCAAATTGCATTGGCCATCTGATCTAACTTGTGGAGGCAGTCAAAATGAGTATTTGAATTCTTCCCTACCTTATTCCTGTGCTGAGATACAGGCTGCTCCAACCTGCTGTAAAATGCCTGATTTCGAGAGTGATCGAAACTAATGAAAACATTGTTGGGGTAAAACCTAAAGGGAAAGACCTAGCACCAAATACAATTTGCCATCTGATCTAACTTCTGGAGGCAGTCAAAATGATCCTTAGAATTCTTCCCTACCTTATTCCTGTGCTGAGATACAGGCTGCTCCAACCTGCTGTAAAATGCTTGATTTCGAGAGTGATTGAAACTAATGATAACATTGTTGGGGTAAAACCTAAAGGGAAAGGCCTAGCACCAAATTGCATTGGCCATCTGATCTAACTTGTGGAGGCAGTCAAAATGAGTATTTGAATTCTTCCCTACCTTATTCCTGTGCTGAGATACAGGCTGCTCCAACCTGCTGTAAAATGCTTGATTTTGAGAGTGAGCGAAACTAATGAAAACATTGTTGGGGTAAAACCTAAAGGGAAAGACCTAGCACCAAATACAATTTGCCATCTGATCTAACTTCTGGAGGCAGTCAAAATGAGTATTTGAATTCTTCCCTATCTTATTCCTGTACTGAGATACAGGCTGCTCCAACCTGCTGTAAAATGCTTGATTTCGAGAGTGATCGAAACTAATGAAAACATTGTTGGGGTAAAACCTAAAGGGAAAGGCCTAGCACCAAATTGCATTGGCCATCTGATCTAACTTCTGGAGGCAGTCAAAATGAGTATTTGAATTCTTCCCTACCTTATTCCTGTGCTGAGATACAGGCTGCTCCAACCTGCTGTAAAATGCTTGATTTCGAGAGTGAGCGAAACTAATGAAAACATTGTTGGGGTAAAACCTAAAGGGAAAGACCTAGCACCAAATACAATATGCCATCTGATCTAACTTCTGGAGGCAGTCAAAATGAGTATTTGAATTCTTCCCTATCTTATTCCTGTGCTGAGATACAGGGTGCTCCAACCTGCTGTAAAATGCTTGATTTTGAGAGTGAGCGAAACTAATGAAAACATTGTTGGGGTAAAACCTAAAGGGAAAGGCCTAGCACCAAATACAATATGCCATCTGATCTAACTTCTGGAGGCAGTCAAAATGATCCTTAGAATTCTTCCCTACCTTATTCCTGTGCTGAGATACAGGCTGCTCCAACCTGCTGTAAAATGCTTGATTTCGAGAGTGAGCGAAACTAATGAAAAAATTGTTGGGGTAAAACCTAAAGGGAAAGACCTAGCACCAAATACAATTTGCCATCTGATCTAACTTCTGGAGGCAGTCAAAATGATCCTTAGAATTCTTCCCTACCTTATTCCTGTGCTGAGATACAGGCTGCTCCAACCTGCTGTAAAATGCTTGATTTCGAGAGTGAGCGAAACTAATGAAAACATTGTTGGGGTAAAACCTAAAGGGAAAGGCCTAGCACCAAATTGCATTGGCCATCTGATCTAACTTCTGGAGGCAGTCAAAATGATCCTTAGAATTCTTCCCTACCTTATTCCTGTGCTGAGATACAGGCTGCTCCAACCTGCTGTAAAATGCTTGATTTCGAGAGTGAGCGAAACTAATGAAAACATTGTTGGGGTAAAACCTAAAGGGAAAGGCCTGGCACCAAATTGCATTGGCCATCTGATCTAACTTCTGGAGGCAGTCAAAATGAGTATTTCAATTCTTCCCTACCTTATTCCTGTGCTGAGATACAGGCTGCTCCAACCTGCTGTAAAATGCTTGATTTCGAGAGTGAGCGAAACTAATGAAAACATTGTTGGGGTAAAACCTAAAGGGAAAGGCCTAGCACCAAATTGCATTGGCCATCTGATCTAACTTGTGGAGGCAGTCAAAATGAGTATTTGAATTCTTCCCTACCTTATTCCTGTGCTGAGATACAGGCTGCTCCAACTTGCTGTAAAATGCTTGATTTCGAGAGTGAGCGAAACTAATGAAAACATTGTTGGGGTAAAACCTAAAGGGAAAGGCCTAGCACCAAATACAATATGCCATCTGATCTAACTTCTGGAGGCAGTCAAAATGAGTATTTGAATTCTTCCCTACCTTATTCCTGTGCTGAGATACAGGCTGCTCCAACCTGCTGTAAAATGCTTGATTTCGAGAGTGATCAAAACTAATGAAAACATTGTTGGGGTAAAACCTAAAGGGAAAGACCTGGCACCAAATACTATTTGCCATCTGATCTAACTTCTGGAGGCAGTCAAAATGATCCTTAGAATTCTTCCCTACCTTATTCCTGTGCTGAGATACAGGCTGCTCCAACCTGCTGTAAAATGCTTGATTTCGAGAGTGATCGAAACTAATGAAAACATTGCTGGGGTAAAACCTAAAGGCCTAGCACCAAATTGCATTGGCCATCTGATCTAACTTCTGGAGGCAGACAAAATGAGTATTTGAATTCTTCCCTACCTTATTCCTGTGCTGAGATACAGGCTGCTCCAACCTGCTGTAAAATGCTTGATTTCGAGAGTGATCGAAACTAATGAAAACATTGTTGGGGTAAAACCTAAAGGGAAAGGCCTAGCACCAAATTGCATTGGCCATCTGATCTAACTTCTGGAGGCAGTCAAAATGATCCTAAGAATTCTTCCCTACCTTATTCCTGTGCTGAGATACAGGCTGCTCCAACCTGCTGTATAATGCCTGATTTTGAGGGTGATCGAAACTAATGAAAACATTGTTGGGCTAAAACCGAAAGGGAAAGACCTAGCACCAAATAAAATTTGCCATCTGATCTAACTTCTGGAGGCAGTCAAAATGATCCTTAGAATTCTTCCCTACCTTATTCCTGTGCTGAGATACAGGCTGCTCCAACCTGCTGTGAAATGCCTGATTTCGAGAGTGATCGAAACTAATGAAAACATTGTTGGGGTAAAACCTAAAGGGAAAGACCTAGCACCAAATAAAATTTGCCATCTGATCTAACTTCTGGAGGCAGTCAAAATGATCCTTCGAATTCTTCCCTACCTTATTCCTGTGCTGAGATACAGGCTGCTCCAACCTACTCTAAAATGCTTGATTTCTAGAGTGATCGAAACTAATGAAAACATTGCTGGGGTAAAACCTAAAGGGAAAGGCCTAGGACCAAATTGCATTGGCCATCTGATCTAACTTCTGGAGGCAGTCAAAATGATCCTTAGAATTCTTCCCTACCTTATTCCTGTGCTGAGATACAGGCTGCTCCAACCTGCTGTAAAATGCTTGATTTCGAGAGTGAGCGAAACTAATGAAAACATTGTTGGGGTAAAACCTAAAGGGAAAGGCCTGGCACCAAATTGCATTGGCCATCTGATCTAACTTCTGGAGGCAGTCAAAATGAGTATTTGAATTCTTCCCTACCTTATTCCTGTGCTGAGATACAGGCTGCTCCAACCTGCTGTAAAATGCTTGATTTCGAGAGTGAGCGAAACTAATGAAAACATTGTTGGGGTAAAACCTAAAGGGAAAGACCTAGCACCAAATACAATTTGCCATCTGATCTAACTTCTGGAGGCAGTCAAAATGAGTATTTGAATTCTTCCCTACCTTATTCCTGTGCTGAGATACAGGCTGCTCCAACCTGCTGTAAAATGCTTGATTTCGAGAGTGATCGAAACTAATGAAAACATTGTTGGGGTAAAACCTAAAGGGAAAGACCTGGCACCAAATACTATTTGCCATCTGATCTAACTTCTGGAGGCAGTCAAAATGATCCTTAGAATTCTTCCCTACCTTATTCCTGTGCTGAGATACAGGCTGCTCCAACCAGCTGTAAAATGCTTGATTTCGAGAGTGATCGAAACTAATGAAAACATTGTTGGGGTAAAACCTAAAGACCTAGCACCAAATTGCATTGGCCATCTGATCTAACTTCTGGAGGCAGTCAAAATGAGTATTTGAATTCTTCCCTACCTTATTCCTGTGCTGAGATACAGGCTGCTCCAACCTGCTGTAAAATGCTTGATTTCGAGAGTGAGCGAAACTAATGAAAACATTGTTGGGGTAAAACCTAAAGGGAAAGGCCTAGCACCAAATTGCATTGGCCATCTGATCTAACTTCTGGAGGCAGTCAAAATGAGTATTTGAATTCTTCCCTACCTTATTCCTGTGCTGAGATACAGGCTGCTCCAACCTGCTGTAAAATGCCTGATTTCGAGAGTGATCGAAACTAATGAAAACATTGTTGGGGTAAAACCTAAAGGGAAAGACCTAGCACCAAATACAATTTGCCATCTGATCTAACTTCTGGAGGCAGTCAAAATGATCCTTAGAATTCTTCCCTACCTTATTCCTGTGCTGAGATACAGGCTGCTCCAACCTGCTGTAAAATGCTTGATTTCGAGAGTGAGCGAAACTAATGAAAACATTGTTGGGGTAAAACCTAAAGGGAATGACCTAGCACCAAATCCAATTTGCCATCTGATCTAACTTCTGGAGGCAGTCAAAATGATCCTTAGAATTCTTCCCTACCTTATTCCTGTGCTGAGATACAGGCTGCTCCAACCTGCTGTAAAATGCTTGATTTCGAGAGTGATCGAAACTAATGAAAACATTGTTGGGGTAAAACCTAAAGGGAAAGGCCTAGCACCAAATTGCATTGGCCATCTGATCTAACTTCTGGAGGCAGTCAAAATGAGTATTTGAATTCTTCCCTACCTTATTCCTGTGCTGAGATACAGGCTGCTCCAACCTGCTGTGAAATGCTTGATTTCGAGAGTGATCGAAACTAATGAAAACATTGTTGGGGTAAAACCGAAAGGGAAAGGCCTAGCACCAAATACATTTTGCCATCTGATCTAACATCTGGAGGCAGTCAAAATGATCCTTAGAATTCTTCCCTACCTTATTCCTGTGCTGAGATACAGGCTGCTCCAACCTGCTGTAAAATGCTTGATTTCTAGAGTGATCGAAATTAATGAAAACATTGCTGGGGTAAAACCTAAAGGGAAAGACCTAGCACCAAATACAATTTGCCATCTGATCTAACTTCTGGAGGCAGTCAAAATGAGTATTTGAATTCTTCCCTATCTTATTCCTGTGCTGAGATACAGGCTGCTCCAACCTGCTGTAAAATGCTTGATTTCGAGAGTGAGCGAAACTAATGAAAACATTGTTGGGGTAAAACCTAAAGGGAAAGGCCTAGCACCAAATTGCATTGGCCATCTGATCTAACTTGTGGAGGCAGTCAAAATGAGTATTTGAATTCTTCCCTACCTTATTCCTGTGCTGAGATACAGGCTGCTCCAACCTGCTGTAAAATGCTTGATTTCGAGAGTGAGCGAAACTAATGAAAACACTGTTGGGGTAAAACCTAAAGGGAAAGACCTAGCACCAAATACTATTTGCCATCTGATCTAACATCTGGAGGCAGTCAAAATGATCCTTAGAATTCTTCCCTACCTTATTCCTGTGCTGAGATACAGGCTGCTCCAACCTGCTGTAAAATGCTTGATTTCGAGAGTGAGCGAAACTAATGAAAACATTGTTGGGGTAAAACCTAAAGGGAAAGGCCTAGCACCAAATTGCATTGGCCATCTGATCTAACTTCTGGAGGCAGTAAAATTAGTATTTTAATTCTTCCCTACCTTATTCCTGTGCTGAGATACAGGCTGCTCCAACCTGCTGTAAAATGCTTGATTTCGAGAGTGAGCAAAACTAATGAAAACATTGTTGGGGTAAAACCTAAAGGGAAAGGCCTAGCACCAAATTGCATTGGCCATCTGATCTAACTTGTGGAGGCAGTAAAATGAGTATTTTAATTCTTCCCTACCTTATTCCTGTGCTGAGATACAGGCTGCTCCAACCTGCTGTAAAATGCTTGATTTCGAGAGTGAGCAAAACTAATGAAAACATTGTTGGGGTAAAACCTAAAGGGAAAGGCCTAGCACCAAATTGCATTGGCCATCTGATCTAACTTGTGGAGGCAGTCAAAATGAGTATTTGAATTCTTCCCTACCTTATTCCTGTGCTGAGATACAGGCTGCTCCAACCTGCTGTAAAATGCTTGATTTCGAGAGTGAGCGAAACTAATGAAAACATTGTTGGGGTAAAACCTAAAGGGAAAGACCTAGCACCAAATACAATTTGCCATCTGATCTAACTTCTGGAGGCAGTCAAAATGAGTATTTGAATTCTTCCCTATCTTATTCCTGTGCTGAGATACAGGCTGCTCCAACCTGCTGTAAAATGCTTGATTTCGAGAGTGATCGAAACTAATGAAAACATTGTTGGGGTAAAACCTAAAGGGAAAGGCCTAGCACCAAATTGCATTGGCCATCTGATCTAACTTCTGGAGGCAGTCAAAATGAGTATTTGAATTCTTCCCTACCTTATTCCTGTGCTGAGATACAGGCTGCTCCAACCTGCTGTAAAATGCTTGATTTCGAGAGTGAGCGAAACTAATGAAAACATTGTTGGGGTAAAACCTAAAGGGAAAGACCTAGTACCAAATACAATATGCCATCTGATCTAACTTCTGGAGGCAGTCAAAATGAGTATTTGAATTCTTCCCTACCTTATTCCTGTGCTGAGATACAGGCTGCTCCAACCTGCTGTAAAATGCTTGATTTCGAGAGTGAGCGAAACTAATGAAAACATTGTTGGGGTAAAACCTAAAGGGAAAGGCCTAGCACCAAATACAATATGCCACCTGATCTAACTTCTGGAGGCAGTCAAAATGAGTATTTGAATTCTTCCCTATCTTATTCCTGTGCTGAGATACAGGGTGCTCGAACCTGCTGTAAAATGCTTGATTTCGAGAGTGAGCGAAACTAATGAAAACATTGTTGGGGTAAAACCTAAAGGGAAAGGCCTAGCACCAAATACAATATGCCATCTGATCTAACTTCTGGAGGCAGTCAAAATGAGTATTTGAATTCTTCCCTACCTTATTCCTGTGCTGAGATACAGGCTGCTCCAACCTGCTGTAAAATGCTTGATTTCGAGAGTGAGCGAAACTAATGAAAACATTGTTGGGGTAAAACCTAAAGGGAAAGGCCTAGCACCAAATTGCATTGGCCATCTGATCTAACTTGTGGAGGCAGTCAAAATGAGTATTTGAATTCTTCCCTACCTTATTCCTGTGCTGAGATACAGGCTGCTCCAACCTGCTGTAAAATGCTTGATTTCGAGAGTGAGCAAAACTAATGAAAACATTGTTGGGGTAAAACCTAAAGGGAAAGACCTAGCACCAAATACAATATGCCATCTGATCTAACTTCTGGAGGCAGTCAAAATGAGTATTTGAATTCTTCCCTACCTTATTCCTGTGCTGAGATACAGGCTGCTCCAACCTGCTGTAAAATGCTTGATTTCGAGAGTGATCAAAACTAATGAAAACATTGTTGGGGTATAACCTAAAGGGAAAGACCTGGCACCAAATACTATTTGCCATCTGATCTAACTTCTGGAGGCAGTCAAAATGATCCTTAGAATTCTTCCCTACCTTATTCCTGTGCTGAGATACAGGCTGCTCCAACCTGCTGTAAAATGCTTGATTTCGAGAGTGAGCGAAACTAATGAAAACATTGTTGGGGTAAAACCTAAAGGCCTAGCACCAAATTGCATTGGCCATCTGATCTAACTTCTGGAGGCAGTCAAAATGAGTATTTGAATTCTTCCCTACCTTATTCCTGTGCTGAGATACAGGCTGCTCCAACCTGTTGTCGGACAAGAGGGGACATGGGTCCCAGGAACACCTGTGCAATTCAGGCCTTGAAGAATTCTCTGTTGATAATATACTGGCAGAGAGGAGATGTGAGAAAGTGCTGATTGCTTGGTATGCTGAAGTCCAGCTGCCCCTGAGATGGGAGGCAAGCAAGATAAGGAGGAGGCGAGATCTGGGAAAGAGAGCAATTAGGCCGGATAGAAGAATTCCACAGAGTTGTGAAAACAATGATGTAACCTGTTAGAGAGCAACCAATAGTATGTTGCCAAGTGGGCATAATTATAGCAAACTGTATATAAGATGTGTCTGATGCTCAATAAAGTGGAATCCGCTGATCAAATTGGTCGTTAAAGCGGCCCCCTTCTTGCAGGAAGTGGCGCTCGAACACGGGACCCTAATGAAGACAAACGTTAGGGTTTAAGAAGTTCTTCGGGACGTTGGGAGATTCGCAGTAAGCCGGGAGGCAAGAAGACGGCCGGCCCGGGATAGCAGTACCGGAGGCTGCAAGAAAAGGGAAGACAGCCTTGAAGCCGAAGACGCTGTAGAGCCGGAAACTGCTTAAACGAGGTCTGTGCGCACAGGTATTAACGTTTAAATACGGACATGGATAGGCAGGCAGCGTATGATTTATTTATATGCTTTTTAGAAAAGCGACAGTGTAAGTTAAATTTTACAAAGGAGTTGGTGCCGCTGTTAAGCTATGCAGGAGAGTTAGGATATTTTAAGGACCCAAATGAGGTGTTTGAAAAATTGCAGTGGAAAAAGTCTGGACAAGACTTGTGGCTGCATGGCTTAGATGATGAAAAACGAGCAAAGGAGTGTGGAAAATGGTGGAAGATGGTTATGACAGCATTGGATCAGCATCGTGCTGAGCAAATGGCAGCTTATCAAGCCAGGGTACGATTAGATTATACGGACCCAAATGGAGCAAGTGTTACACATGCTGGGTTGCCTTTGTCAGAAGAGGTTCAGGATTATTTAAGAAAGGAGAAGGCTGCGTGTGTAAAAGGGTTAGGTGGCAGAGTCGAATTACAATCTGTAACACAGGACTCTGCTGAGGAGCCTTCCCCGTATCTTTTAGCTGAGCAAATTGTACAGGAGAAGAAAGTAGGTGAGGGAGAGAAGACAAACAGGGCGATAGATCCTGGAGGTAGTGTTAAAGATCATGCAAGAAAGCACACAGAGTATTGGCGAAAGGTTGCAGAGCACTTAAACGCCGAAGGAGATCAGGAAGGGTTCAGCCGGCTGGCTGTTTCACATCAAGCTTTTCCAGTAATGTATACACAGGTCCCTGGGGAGCAAAATGTTTTTCAGGCTGATGTAACCCAATTGCCATGGAAATTGTTATCTCAATTACGACAGACTGCGAGTCAATTTGGGGTTCAATCTGAACCAGCTAGACAGATGATTGATTTTATTTACATGAACTATAATATGTTACCTAGAGATTCTTATAATGTTATGAAGCTGATCCTAACAGCATCTCAATTTATGACATTTTTGAATGAGTGGGAACACCTAGCTAGACAATCAGCTGGAGTACAAAGACAGCAAAACAATCCATTATTTGATGTAACAGTAGATCAGTTGTGTGGAACGGGACAGAATGAGAGACCAGAGTTACAGGCACTTTTACAGCCGCCTGTTTTGCAAGCATCAGCCCAGATAGTAAGGATGGCTTTTGACAAGCAGAAGGATGAAAATGCAAATCCTCACTATATGGGAATTAAGCAAGGTAGACAGGAACCTCTTGGTGAATTTGTGGATAAGTTGCTTGCCGCACTTAGAGCAGCAAGCGTAGGAGAAGGTATCCGAGAGGCAATTTTAAGGCAGTGTTTAATGCAGAATGGGAACCAGCAGACGCAGCAGCTTATTACATCAGCAGATCCTAGATGGACGGTAGCCGAATTGTTGCAGAGGGCTCAGGACTTGCCAAGCAATCCGATGGCCATGTTGACGGAGGTGATTGATAAGGGATTACAAAAACAGGCTGAGGTGTTGTCAATGACAATGACAAAACAGCTTGAGCATAGTCAACAGGTTATGGCAGCCTTAGTACCTTTGCGCACAGACTCGAAAGGGCAAGGCCGACCCTATAAGCAGTCATCAGACGAAATACAGTGTCATCGAAAAGCGTAAGGCGGAGATATCGTCTAAAGTAATGCCTGGACTTTTGGCCCATAGATCCGCTTTAGGGCATTTCCCTAGCGGAGATAGTTATTTTGATGAAGCTTGTTGGAGAGAATACAGGAACAAGTTGTGGGACTTGGTTATAGATGGTGATAAAACTGCTATAAAGCTGCAAAAGTCGTGGCGAGAATGCATGAACTGTGTTAAAACCTACGAACTGAAACAGCGAATGGCTGCTGCAGTTAGAGCAACTTTGTCAGGACGAGATGCAGCGCCAGGTGTATCTGAGTTGCAGCTGAAAGATGTGTCTGAGAACTGTCGAACCGATCGACCGGGGCCGCCCCCGATACATCTTGCGGCGACCACACCGCGTTTACCAGCCGCCACCACTGCCGTTTGCGCACAGCGGGGAACCTTCCTCTGACATCGCCAGCGACGGCTCGGATTCGGAAGACAATACCGGCAGCGAGGAATTCAAACAGCGCCGACTTTGCTTTACGGCCCCTCTTAGAAAAAATGGAGCGCTTGGAGGCTCGCGGTTACAGCGTTCCTGCCACCGCTCTCCTCCCGCGAGCCCTGCCGGCCCCCGCGGATACCGACGGCTCCGACCAAGGCGGTACCGGCTGACGCACCACTGATACCGACAGCACCGACAGCAGCAGCGGAGCAGCTGCCACGGCAGCAGCCCCCACCCCTTTCCCCCGCAGCGGCTTTAGCCGCACTACTCTGTTTTGATTTAAAGCAACAGTACTCATTTTGTCATTTCTGATTGTAACGTCTTTCAGAGATTTGTTATTTAGAGTTTTGTTAAGTTTTTCTAATAAGCATAATGAATAAGTAAGCATTTGGTATTTATAAGTACTTAGTACATAGTAATTGCAGTAAGGTGTATGCACTTAGTTAAGAGTTCAAATTGTAAGATTTTCTTTTGGTTCGAACCTTCTTAGTTGTCTGCCTAGGCATTTCAAAGGAGCTCCATGTAATATAGTTAAGGAATGTATAAACAGGTTTTAATTTTGGAAAGTGTTTTTTAGTTAATGTACCAGTTTTATTTCTTTTTAGACACTGATTTGATGGATTAATTTTAACATAGTTTTTTAAGGGTTTAAGGATTTTTGGTATTAGCATAAGTTAAGGTTTGTAGTAAATAGGTATTAATTTTAACAACTATTCCTTCACTAATGTGCAGAAGAACCAAGACTGAGAGGAAACAGCATTTCCCATGAAGTCGAACATCGATCACAATAACTGTTCTGATAATCTGGGGTCAAAAGCATCAATCAAAAAAAAAAAAAAAAAAAAAAATATATAATTTTGTCCTGAATGCTGAATTTGAAAATAGGCAGTTTGGACTGGTAAATACAGAAAACCTATTTTGTGGTGAGAAAAAGGATTTAAATCCCCATGGAAAATTATTGAAAGGGATTGGCATAAGTGGGAAATAAAGACTAGAGAAATTTTAGTTGGGAAATATCAGGAATAATTAAAAGGATTAGTAAAAGGAAAAGTAAGAGACATAAGATTTTGAAGGCAGAGGAATTGAAATAACAAAAGCACAATGGGAAATGGTAAACGAACTAACCAAGGAAGTAGAGAAGAGACTCCAAATGGAATTTTGAAGTGGGTTAAGGAGTTAAAAAATCTGTAGGGCTCCTGAAGAATGTAACTGCTGCCGAGAAGAAAATACACCCGGCTGCTGGTTGCACCCCAGCAGGCCGAGGAGGCAGAGTTCACATATACTTGGTGGAGCCTAATTTTGATCCTAACCCTATTTGTACATAAGTAGTCCAATCAAAATCAAAAACCATGTTCCCATGTGTGCAATCTTGATCAGACCGGAGAGAAAAGACTTGAACTTGAAAAAGCAATAGTAAATTTTTCTGCTACAGTTGAAATCATAGTAAATGCAAGCACAGATGCAATAAAAGTGCAGCAAATTGAAATCAATAGTCTCTCGAAAATATCTACTCAGAATAGATTAGCTTTGGATTTTTTATATGTTAAGGAAGAGGGTGTATGTGTAGTCATAAATGTAAGTTGTTGTAGTTATGTTAATCTAGATGAACGAGTGGAAACAGATTTACAGGCGATTGTAAACCACAATCAGATATTACATCAGATTTCTTTAGATGATACTTCTTGTGGATTTAAAGAAATATGGGATAAATTAACTTTCTGGTTACCAGATCTAAATTGGCTTTAACATTTGTTTGTAATATTGTTGGAATAATTGTAATATTGCTATGCATAATACTCTGCAATTGTTGTTACAAAATACTAAGACCTTTAAGTAAGATTGCTCATGTCAATGAGTTACAAGTAGAGAATTATGATCAGAATGTGATCAGAACAGATGACCTTAATTATGATCCAAATTAAGAAGGTTCTGAAATATCTGGAAATTTTAACACAAATCAATGGTGACAAAAAAAAAAAAAAAAAAAAAAAAGGGGGAATTGTGATGAATATACTGGTGATTTGTGTTAAAATTGTAAGACTTAGAGTGCACTGGGATTAAGGGTCAGGATCTTGTGAGGCCTGTTTAGAGGATAAAGAGAAAGAAACCTCTCTTGCAGACTTGCAAGGACACTGTCTGGTTAATTGGAGACATCACGGCTGAGAAGGAGCTGTCTTAAAGATAAACATTCAGAACTGGGAATTTGTTTTCTTCAGATAAGAAGCCTGCACAATTGAGCATGTGTGAAAGTGGATGCTCTGACCCTTACCACACTGAATGTAGGGAGAAGGGATTTGACCACCTATTCTAAGACTATCATATGCCTCCCTTCTATTTAGCATAAGTTTGCTTATATAGATGATGAAACTATATAAGATGAAGAAAACTATTGTAAGGTTGCTTTTTGGGTGAAGTTGGTACCAATAAGAGATTAGTATTACTAGGATGACCAAAAACACATTATTATGGGTAATTTTTATATTGGGCAAAGCAATGAAGCTCTTTTGCTCTTGCTGATTGCCTGCAAGTTTTCTGTCTGTGAAGCTAGAGCCTGGCCAGATCTACCTTTACAGATTAAAGAAATCTTGCTACCCTTAAACAAATTATGATTTTTTGACCATCCTAGAGAAAATAAAGATGCAACATAACAGTTAATAATGAATTGATTGAACTTTTTCAGACGTGTCTGATAGGGACACCCAGACTTAATGTAAATATGTTTGTTAATTATAGCAGTAAGTTTTAAGGTTCTTAGGTATTATTGTACTCATTTTGATTATTGTTAAACTTGTTTATAATTGTATTATGCAAAGTGTTCAAAGAATAACTTCCAAGGCCTTACTTGCACAAAAGAAAAACGGGGGAATTGTTGTCGGACAAGAGGGGACATGGGTCCCAGGAACACCTGTGCAATTCAGGCCTTGAAGAATTCTCTGTTGATAATATACTGGCAGAGAGGAGATGTGAGAAAGTGCTGATTGCTTGGTATGCTGAAGTCCAGCTGCCCCTGAGATGGGAGGCAAGCAAGATAAGGAGGAGGCGAGATCTGGGAAAGAGAGCAATTAGGCCGGATAGAAGAATTCCACAGAGTTGTGAAAACAATGATGTAACCTGTTAGAGAGCAACCAATAGTATGTTGCCAAGTGGGCATAATTATAGCAAACTGTATATAAGATGTGTCTGATGCTCAATAAAGTGGAATCCGCTGATCAAATTGGTCGTTAAAGCGGCCCCCTTCTTGCAGTACCAACCTGCTGTAAAATGCTTGATTTCGAGAGTGATCGAAACTAATGAAAACATTGTTGGGGTAAAACCTAAATGGAAAGGCCTAGCACCAAATTGCATTGGCCATCTGATCTAACTTCTGGAGGCAGTCAAAATGAGTATTTGAATTCTTCCCTACCTTATTCCTGTGCTGAGATACAGGCTGCTCCAACCTGCTGTAAAATGCCTGATTTCGAGAGTGATCGAAACTAATGAAAACATTGTTGGGGTAAAACCTAAAGGGAAAGACCTAGCACCAAATACAATTTGCCATCTGATCTAACATCTGGAGGCAGTCAAAATGATCCTTAGAATTCTTCCCTACCTTATTCCTGTGCTGAGATACAGGCTTGCTCCAACCTGCTGTAAAATGCTTGATTTCGAGAGTGAGCGAAACTAATGAAAACATTGTTGGGGTAAAACCTAAAGGGAAAGGCCTAGCACCAAATTGCATTGGCCATCTGATCTAACTTCTGGAGGCAGTAAAATGAGTATTTGAATTCTTCCCTACCTTATTCCTGTGCTGAGATACAGGCTGCTCCAACCTGCTGTAAAATGCTTGATTTCGAGAGTGAGCGAAACTAATGAAAACATTGTTGGGGTAAAACCTAAAGGGAAAGACCTAGCACCAAATACAATTTGCCATCTGATCTAACTTCTGGAGGCAGTCAAAATGATCCTTAGAATTCTTCCCTACCTTATTCCTGTGCTGAGATACAGGCTGCTCCAACCTGCTGTAAAATGCTTGATTTCGAGAGTGAGCGAAACTAATGAAAACATTGTTGGGGTAAAACCTAAAGGCCTAGCACCAAATTGCATTGGCCATCTGATCTAACTTCTGGAGGCAGTCAAAATGATCCTTAGAATTCTTCCCTACCTTATTCCTGTGCTGAGATACAGGCTGCTCCAACCTGCTGTAAAATGCTTGATTTCGAGAGTGATCGAAACTAATGAAAACATTGTTGGGGTAAAACCTAAAGTTAAAGGCCTAGCACCAAATTGCATTTGCCATCTGATCTAACTTCTGGAGGCAGTCAAAATGAGTATTTGAATTCTTCCCTACCTTATTCCTGTGCTGAGATACAGGCTGCTCCAACCTGCTGTAAAATGCCTGATTTCGAGAGTGATCGAAACTAATGAAAACATTGTTGGGGTAAAACCGAAAGGGAAAGACCTAGCAAAAAATAAAATTTGCCATCTGATCTAACTTCTGGAGGCAGTCAAAATGATCCTTAGAATTCTTCCCTACCTTATTCCTGTGCTGAGATACAGGCTGCTCCAACCTGCTGTAAAATGCTTGATTTCGAGAGTGAGCGAAACTAATGAAAACATTGTTGGGGTAAAACCTAAAGGGAAAGACCTAGCACCAAATACAATTTGCCATCTGATCTAACTTCTGGAGGCAGTCAAAATGAGTATTTGAATTCTTCCCTACCTTATTCCTGTGCTGAGATACAGGCTGCTCCAACCTGCTGTAAAATGCTTGATTTCGAGAGTGATCGAAACTAATGAAAACATTGTTGGGGTAAAACCTAAAGGGAAAGGCCTAGCACCAAATTGCATTGGCCATCTGATCTAACTTCTGGAGGCAGTCAAAATGAGTATTTGAATTCTTCCCTACCTTATTCCTGTGCTGAGATACAGGCTGCTCCAACCTGCTGTAAAATGCTTGATTTCGAGAGTGATCGAAACTAATGAAAACATTGTTGGGGTAAAACCGAAAGGGAAAGGCCTAGCACCAAATACAATTTGCCATCTGATCTAACATCTGGAGGCAGTCAAAATGATCCTTAGAATTCTTCCCTACCTTATTCCTGTGCTGAGATACAGGCTGCTCCAACCTGCTGTAAAATGCTTGATTTCTAGAGTGATCGAAATTAATGAAAACATTGCTGGGGTAAAACCTAAAGGGAAAGACCTAGCACCAAATACAATTTGCCATCTGATCTAACTTCTGGAGGCAGTCAAAATGAGTATTTGAATTCTTCCCTATCTTATTCCTGTGCTGAGATACAGGCTGCTCCAACCTGCTGTAAAATGCTTGATTTCGAGAGTGATCGAAACTAATGAAAACATTGTTGGGGTAAAACCTAAAGGGAAAGGCCTAGCACCAAATTGCATTGGCCATCTGATATAACTTGTGGAGGCAGTCAAAATGAGTATTTGAATTCTTCCCTACCTTATTCCTGTGCTGAGATACAGGCTGCTCCAACCTGCTGTAAAATGCTTGATTTCGAGAGTGAGCGAAACTAATGAAAACATTGTTGGGGTAAAACCTAAAGGGAAAGACCTAGCACCAAATACAATATGCCATCTGATCTAACTTCTGGAGGCAGTCAAAATGAGTATTTGAATTCTTCCCTACCTTATTCCTGTGCTGAGATACAGGCTGCTCCAACCTGCTGTAAAATGCTTGATTTCGAGAGTGAGCGAAACTAATGAAAACATTGTTGGGGTAAAACCTAAAGGGAAAGGCCTAGCACCAAATACAATATGCCACCTGATCTAACTTCTGGAGGCAGTCAAAATGAGTATTTGAATTCTTCCCTACCTTATTCCTGTGCTGAGATACAGGCTGCTCCAACCTGCTGTAAAATGCTTGATTTCGAGAGTGAGCGAAACTAATGAAAACATTGTTGGGGTAAAACCTAAAGGGAAAGGCCTAGCACCAAATTGCATTGGCCATCTGATCTAACTTCTGGAGGCAGTCAAAATGAGTATTTGAATTCTTCCCTACCTTATTCCTGTGCTGAGATACAGGCTGCTCCAACCTGCTGTAAAATGCTTGATTTCGAGAGTGATCAAAACTAATGAAAACATTGTTGGGGTATAACCTAAAGGGAAAGACCTGGCACCAAATACTATTTGCCATCTGATCTAACTTCTGGAGGCAGTCAAAATGATCCTTAGAATTCTTCCCTACCTTATTCCTGTGCTGAGATACAGGCTGCTCCAACCTGCTGTAAAATGCTTGATTTCGAGAGTGAGCGAAACTAATGAAAACATTGTTGGGGTAAAACCTAAATGGAAAGGCCTAGCACCAAATTGTATGGGCCATCTGATCTAACTTCTGGAGGCAGTCAAAATGAGTATTTGAATTCTTCCCTACCTTATTCCTGTGCTGAGATACAGGCTGCTCCAACCTGCTGTAAAATGCCTGATTTCGAGAGTGATCGAAACTAATGAAAACATTGTTGGGGTAAAACCTAAAGGGAAAGACCTAGCACCAAATAAAATTTGCCATCTGATCTAACTTCTGGAGGCAGTCAAAATGATCCTTAGAATTCTTCCCTACCTTATTCCTGTGCTGAGATACAGGCTGCTCCAACCTGCTGTAAAATGCTTGATTTCGAGAGTGAGTGAAACTAATGAAAACATTGTTGGGGTAAAACCTAAAGGGAAAGGCCTAGCACCAAATTGCATTGGCCATCTGATCTAACTTCTGGAGGCAGTAAAATGAGTATTTGAATTCTTCCCTACCTTATTCCTGTGCTGAGATACAGGCTGCTCCAACCTGCTGTAAAATGCTTGATTTCGAGAGTGAGCGAAACTAATGAAAACATTGTTGGGGTAAAACCTAAA
This sequence comes from Melanerpes formicivorus, assembly GCF_026170545.1. Classification (NCBI taxonomy): domain Eukaryota; kingdom Metazoa; phylum Chordata; class Aves; order Piciformes; family Picidae; genus Melanerpes; species Melanerpes formicivorus. Next base: position 279,287 of record NW_027142587.1, on the reverse strand, counting down.
GGGAAAGACCTAGCACCAAATACAATTTGCCATCTGATCTAACTTCTGGAGGCAGTCAAAATGATCCTTAGAATTCTTCCCTACCTTATTCCTGTGCTGAGATACAGGCTGCTCCAACCTGCTGTAAAATGCTTGATTTCGAGAGTGAGCGAAACTAATGAAAACATTGCTGGGGTAAAACCTAAAGGGAAAGACCTAGCACCAAATACAATTTGCCATCTGATCTAACTTCTGGAGGCAGTCAAAATGAGTATTTGAATTCTTCCCTACCTTATTCCTGTGCTGAGATACAGGCTGCTCCAACCTGCTGTAAAATGCTTGATTTCGAGAGTGAGCGAAACTAATGAAAACATTGTTGGGGTAAAACCTAAAGGGAAAGGCCTAGCACCAAATTGCATTGGCCATCTGATCTAACTTCTGGAGGCAGTCAAAATGATCCTTAGAATTCTTCCCTACCTTATTCCTGTGCTGAGATACAGGCTGCTCCAACCTGCTGTAAAATGCTTGATTTCGAGAGTGAGCGAAACTAATGAAAACATTGTTGGGGTAAAACCTAAAGGGAAAGGCCTGGCACCAAATTGCATTGGCCATCTGATCTAACTTCTGGAGGCAGTCAAAATGAGTATTTGAATTCTTCCCTACCTTATTCCTGTGCTGAGATACAGGCTGCTCCAACCTGCTGTAAAATGCTTGATTTCGAGAGTGAGCGAAACTAATGAAAACATTGTTGGGGTAAAACCTAAAGGGAAAGGCCTAGCACCAAATACAATATGCCATCTGATCTAACTTCTGGAGGCAGTCAAAATGAGTATTTGAATTCTTCCCTACCTTATTCCTGTGCTGAGATACAGGCTGCTCCAACCTGCTGTAAAATGCTTGATTTCGAGAGTGAGCGAAACTAATGAAAACATTGTTGGGGTAAAACCTAAAGGGAAAGGCCTAGCACCAAATTGCATTGGCCATCTGATCTAACTTCTGGAGGCAGTCAAATGATCCTTAGAATTCTTCCCTACCTTATTCCTGTGCTGAGATACAGGCTGCTCCAACCTGCTGTAAAATGCTTGATTTCGAGAGTGAGCGAAACTAATGAAAACATTGTTGGGGTAAAACCTAAAGGGAAAGGCCTAGCACCAAATTGCATTGGCCATCTGATCTAACTTGTGGAGGCAGTCAAAATGAGTATTTGAATTCTTCCCTACCTTATTCCTGTGCTGAGATACAGGCTGCTCCAACTTGCTGTAAAATGCTTGATTTCGAGAGTGAGCGAAACCAATGAAAACATTGTTGGGGTAAAACCTAAAGGGAAAGGCCTAGCACCAAATACAATATGCCATCTGATCTAACTTCTGGAGGCAGTCAAAATGAGTATTTGAATTCTTCCCTACCTTATTCCTGTGCTGAGATACAGGCTGCTCCAACCTGCTGTAAAATGCTTGATTTCGAGAGTGATCAAAACTAATGAAAACATTGTTGGGGTAAAACATAAAGGGAAAGACCTGGCACCAAATACTATTTGCCATCTGATCTAACTTCTGGAGGCAGTCAAAATGATCCTTAGAATTCTTCCCTACCTTATTCCTGTGCTGAGATACAGGCTGCTCCAACCTGCTGTAAAATGCTTGATTTCGAGAGTGATCGAAACTAATGAAAACATTGTTGGGGTAAAACCTAAAGGCCTAGCACCAAATTGCATTGGCCATCTGATCTAACTTCTGGAGGCAGTCAAAATGAGTATTTGAATTCTTCCCTACCTTATTCCTGTGCTGAGATACAGGCTGCTCCAACCTGCTGTAAAATGCTTGATTTCGAGAGTGATCGAAACTAATGAAAACATTGTTGGGGTAAAACCTAAAGGGAAAGGCCTAGCACCAAATTGCATTGGCCATCTGATCTAACTTCTGGAGGCAGTCAAAATGAGTATTTGAATTCTTCCCTACCTTATTCCTGTGCTGAGATACAGGCTGCTCCAACCTGCTGTATAATGCCTGATTTTGAGGGTGAAAGAAACTAATGAAAACATTGTTGGGCTAAAACCGAAAGGGAAAGACCTAGCACCAAATAAAATTTGCCATCTGATCTAACTTCTGGAGGCAGTCAAAATGATCCTTAGAATTCTTCCCTACCTTATTCCTGTGCTGAGATACTGGCTGCTCCAACCTGCTGTGAAATGCCTGATTTCGAGAGTGATCGAAACTAATGAAAACATTGTTGGGGTAAAACCTAAAGGGAAAGACCTAGCACCAAATAAAATTTGCCATCTGATCTAACTTCTGGAGGCAGTCAAAATGATCCTTCGAATTCTTCCCTACCTTATTCCTGTGCTGAGATACAGGCTGCTCCAACCTGCTCTAAAATGCTTGATTTCTAGAGTGATAGAAACTAATGAAAACATTGCTGGGGTAAAACCTAAAGGGAAAGGCCTAGGACCAAATTGCATTGGCCATCTGATCTAACTTCTGGAGGCAGTCAAAATGATCCTTAGAATTCTTCCCTACCTTATTCCTGTGCTGAGATACAGGCTGCTCCAACCTGCTGTAAAATGCTTGATTTCGAGAGTGAGCGAAACTAATGAAAACATTGTTGGGGTAAAACCTAAAGGGAAAGGCCTGGCACCAAATTGCATTGGCCATCTGATCTAACTTCTGGAGGCAGTCAAAATGAGTATTTGAATTCTTCCCTACCTTATTCCTGTGCTGAGATACAGGCTGCTCCAACCTGCTGTAAAATGCTTGATTTCGAGAGTGAGCGAAACTAATGAAAACATTGTTGGGGTAAAACCTAAAGGGAAAGACCTAGCACCAAATACAATTTGCCATCTGATCTAACTTCTGGAGGCAGTCAAAATGAGTATTTGAATTCTTCCCTACCTTATTCCTGTGCTGAGATACAGGCTGCTCCAACCTGCTGTAAAATGCTTGATTTCGAGAGTGATCAAAACTAATGAAAACATTGTTGGGGTAAAACCTAAAGGGAAAGACCTGGCACCAAATACTATTTGCCATCTGATCTAACTTCTGGAGGCAGTCAAAATGATCCTTAGAATTCTTCCCTACCTTATTCCTGTGCTGAGATACAGGCTGCTCCAACCAGCTGTAAAATGCTTGATTTCGAGAGTGATCGAAACTAATGAAAACATTGTTGGGGTAAAACCTAAAGACGTAGCACCAAATTGCATTGGCCATCTGATCTAACTTCTGGAGGCAGTCAAAATGAGTATTTGAATTCTTCCCTACCTTATTCCTGTGCTGAGATACAGGCTGCTCCAACCTGCTGTAAAATGCTTGATTTCGAGAGTGAGCGAAACTAATGAAAACATTGTTGGGGTAAAACCTAAAGGGAAAGGCCTAGCACCAAATTGCATTGGCCATCTGATCTAACTTCTGGAGGCAGTCAAAATGAGTATTTGAATTCTTCCCTACCTTATTCCTGTACTGAGATACAGGCTGCTCCAACCTGCTGTAAAATGCCTGATTTCGAGAGTGATCGAAACTAATGAAAACATTGTTGGGGTAAAACCTAAAGGGAAAGACCTAGCACCAAATACAATTTGCCATCTGATCTAACTTCTGGAGGCAGTCAAAATGATCCTTAGAATTCTTCCCTACCTTATTCCTGTGCTGAGATACAGGCTGCTCCAACCTGCTGTAAAATGCCTGATTTCGAGAGTGATCGAAACTAATGAAAACATTGTTGGGGTAAAACCTAAAGGGAAAGACCTAGCACCAAATACTATTTGCAATCTGATCTAACTTCTGGAGGCAGTCAAAATGATCCTTCGAATTCTTCCCTACCTTATTCCTGTGCTGAGATACAGGCTGCTCCAACATGCTGTAAAATGCTTGATTTCGAGAGTGAGCGAAACTAATGAAAACATTGTTGGGGTAAAACATAAAGGGAAAGGCCTGGCACCAAATTGCATTGGCCATCTGATCTAACTTGTGGAGGCAGTCAAAATGAGCATTTGAATTCTTCCCTACCTTATTCCTGTGCTGAGATACAGGCTGCTCCAACCTGCTGTAAAATGCTTGATTTCGAGAGTGAGCGAAACTAATGAAAACATTGTTGGGGTAAAACCTAAAGGGAAAGACCTAGCACCAAATACAATATGCCATCTGATCTAACTTCTGGAGGCAGTCAAAATGAGTATTTGAATTCTTCCCTACCTTATTCCTGTGCTGAGATACAGGCTGCTCCAACCTGCTGTAAAATGCTTGATTTCGAGAGTGAGCGAAACTAATGAAAACATTGTTGGGGTAAAACCTAAAGGGAAAGGCCTAGCACCAAATACAATATGCCACCTGATCTAACTTCTGGAGGCAGTCAAAATGAGTATTTGAATTCTTCCCTACCTTATTCCTGTGCTGAGATACAGGCTGCTCCAACCTGCTGTAAAATGCTTGATTTCGAGAGTGAGCGAAACTAATGAAAACATTGTTGGGGTAAAACCTAAAGGGAAAGACCTAGCACCAAATACAATTTGCCATCTGATCTAACTTCTGGAGGCAGTCAAAATGATCCTTAGAATTCTTCCCTACCTTATTCCTGTGCTGAGATACAGGCTGCTCCAACCTGCTGTAAAATGCTTGATTTCGAGAGTGAGCGAAACTAATGAAAACATTGCTGGGGTAAAACCTAAAGGGAAAGACCTAGCACCAAATACAATTTGCCATCTGATCTAACTTCTGGAGGCAGTCAAAATGAGTATTTGAATTCTTCCCTACCTTATTCCTGTGCTGAGATACAGGCTGCTCCAACCTGCTGTAAAATGCTTGATTTCGAGAGTGAGCGAAACTAATGAAAACATTGTTGGGGTAAAACCTAAAGGGAAAGGCCTAGCACCAAATTGCATTGGCCATCTGATCTAACTTCTGGAGGCAGTCAAAATGATCCTTAGAATTCTTCCCTACCTTATTCCTGTGCTGAGATACAGGCTGCTCCAACCTGCTGTAAAATGCTTGATTTCGAGAGTGAGCGAAACTAATGAAAACATTGTTGGGGTAAAACCTAAAGGGAAAGACCTAGCACCAAATACAATTTGCCATCTGATCTAACTTCTGGAGGCAGTCAAAATGATCCTTAGAATTCTTCCCTACCTTATTCCTGTGCTGAGATACAGGCTGCTCCAACCTGCTGTAAAATGCTTGATTTCGAGAGTGAGCGAAACTAATGAAAACATTGCTGGGGTAAAACCTAAAGGGAAAGACCTAGCACCAAATACAATTTGCCATCTGATCTAACTTCTGGAGGCAGTCAAAATGAGTATTTGAATTCTTCCCTACCTTATTCCTGTGCTGAGATACAGGCTGCTCCAACCTGCTGTAAAATGCTTGATTTCGAGAGTGAGCGAAACTAATGAAAACATTGTTGGGGTAAAACCTAAAGGGAAAGGCCTAGCACCAAATTGCATTGGCCATCTGATCTAACTTCTGGAGGCAGTCAAAATGATCCTTAGAATTCTTCCCTACCTTATTCCTGTGCTGAGATACAGGCTGCTCCAACCTGCTGTAAAATGCTTGATTTCGAGAGTGAGCGAAACTAATGAAAACATTGTTGGGGTAAAACCTAAAGGGAAAGACCTAGCACCAAATACAATTTGCCATCTGATCTAACTTCTGGAGGCAGTCAAAATGATCCTTAGAATTCTTCCCTACCTTATTCCTGTGCTGAGATACAGGCTGCTCCAACCTGCTGTAAAATGCTTGATTTCGAGAGTGAGCGAAACTAATGAAAACATTGCTGGGGTAAAACCTAAAGGGAAAGACCTAGCACCAAATACAATTTGCCATCTGATCTAACTTCTGGAGGCAGTCAAAATGAGTATTTGAATTCTTCCCTACCTTATTCCTGTGCTGAGATACAGGCTGCTCCAACCTGCTGTAAAATGCTTGATTTCGAGAGTGAGCGAAACTAATGAAAACATTGTTGGGGTAAAACCTAAAGGGAAAGGCCTAGCACCAAATTGCATTGGCCATCTGATCTAACTTCTGGAGGCAGTCAAAATGATCCTTAGAATTCTTCCCTACCTTATTCCTGTGCTGAGATACAGGCTGCTCCAACCTGCTGTAAAATGCTTGATTTCGAGAGTGAGCGAAACTAATGAAAACATTGTTGGGGTAAAACCTAAAGGGAAAGGCCTAGCACCAAATTGCATTGGCCATCTGATCTAACTTGTGGAGGCAGTCAAAATGAGTATTTGAATTCTTCCCTACCTTATTCCTGTGCTGAGATACAGGCTGCTCCAACTTGCTGTAAAATGCTTGATTTCGAGAGTGAGCGAAACCAATGAAAACATTGTTGGGGTAAAACCTAAAGGGAAAGGCCTAGCACCAAATACAATATGCCATCTGATCTAACTTCTGGAGGCAGTCAAAATGAGTATTTGAATTCTTCCCTACCTTATTCCTGTGCTGAGATACAGGCTGCTCCAACCTGCTGTAAAATGCTTGATTTCGAGAGTGATCAAAACTAATGAAAACAGTGTTGGGGTAAAACATAAAGGGAAAGACCTGGCACCAAATACAATTTGCCATCTGATCTAACTTCTGGAGGCAGTCAAAATGATCCTTAGAATTCTTCCCTACCTTATTCCTGTGCTGAGATACAGGCTGCTCCAACCTGCTGTAAAATGCTTGATTTCGAGAGTGATCGAAACTAATGAAAACATTGTTGGGGTAAAACCTAAAGGCCTAGCACCAAATTGCATTGGCCATCTGATCTAACTTCTGGAGGCAGTCAAAATGAGTATTTGAATTCTTCCCTACCTTATTCCTGTGCTGAGATACAGGCTGCTCCAACCTGCTGTAAAATGCTTGATTTCGAGAGTGATCGAAACTAATGAAAACATTGTTGGGGTAAAACCTAAAGGGAAAGGCCTAGCACCAAATTGCATTGGCCATCTGATCTAACTTCTGGAGGCAGTCAAAATGAGTATTTGAATTCTTCCCTACCTTATTCCTGTGCTGAGATACAGGCTGCTCCAACCTGCTGTATAATGCCTGATTTTGAGGGTGAAAGAAACTAATGAAAACATTGTTGGGCTAAAACCGAAAGGGAAAGACCTAGCACCAAATAAAATTTGCCATCTGATCTAACTTCTGGAGGCAGTCAAAATGATCCTTCGAATTCTTCCCTACCTTATTCCTGTGCTGAGATACAGGCTGCTCCAACCTGCTCTAAAATGCTTGATTTCTAGAGTGATCGAAACTAATGAAAACATTGCTGGGGTAAAACCTAAAGGGAAAGGCCTAGGACCAAATTGCATAGGCCATCTGATCTAACTTCTGGAGGCAGTCAAAATGATCCTTAGAATTCTTCCCTACCTTATTCCTGTGCTGAGATACAGGCTGCTCCAACCTGCTGTAAAATGCTTGATTTCGAGAGTGAGCGAAACTAATGAAAACATTGTTGGGGTAAAACCTAAAGGGAAAGGCCTGGCACCAAATTGCATTGGCCATCTGATCTAACTTCTGGAGGCAGTCAAAATGAGTATTTGAATTCTTCCCTACCTTATTCCTGTGCTGAGATACAGGCTGCTCCAACCTGCTGTAAAATGCTTGATTTCGAGAGTGAGCGAAACTAATGAAAACATTGTTGGGGTAAAACCTAAAGGGAAAGACCTAGCACCAAATACAATTTGCCATCTGATCTAACTTCTGGAGGCAGTCAAAATGAGTATTTGAATTCTTCCCTACCTTATTCCTGTGCTGAGATACAGGCTGCTCCAACCTGCTGTAAAATGCTTGATTTCGAGAGTGATCAAAACTAATGAAAACATTGTTGGGGTAAAACCTAAAGGGAAAGACCTGGCACCAAATACTATTTGCCATCTGATCTAACTTCTGGAGGCAGTCAAAATGATCCTTAGAATTCTTCCCTACCTTATTCCTGTGCTGAGATACAGGCTGCTCCAACCAGCTGTAAAATGCTTGATTTCGAGAGTGATCGAAACTAATGAAAACATTGTTGGGGTAAAACCTAAAGACGTAGCACCAAATTGCATTGGCCATCTGATCTAACTTCTGGAGGCAGTCAAAATGAGTATTTGAATTCTTCCCTACCTTATTCCTGTGCTGAGATACAGGCTGCTCCAACCTGCTGTAAAATGCTTGATTTCGAGAGTGAGCGAAACTAATGAAAACATTGTTGGGGTAAAACCTAAAGGGAAAGGCCTAGCACCAAATTGCATTGGCCATCTGATCTAACTTCTGGAGGCAGTCAAAATGAGTATTTGAATTCTTCCCTACCTTATTCCTGTGCTGAGATACAGGCTGCTCCAACCTGCTGTAAAATGCCTGATTTCGAGAGTGATCGAAACTAATGAAAACATTGTTGGGGTAAAACCTAAAGGGAAAGACCTAGCACCAAATACAATTTGCCATCTGATCTAACTTCTGGAGGCAGTCAAAATGATCCTTAGAATTCTTCCCTACCTTATTCCTGTGCTGAGATACAGGCTGCTCCAACCTGCTGTAAAATGCCTGATTTCGAGAGTGATCGAAACTAATGAAAACATTGTTGGGGTAAAACCTAAAGGGAAAGACCTAGCACCAAATACTATTTGCAATCTGATCTAACTTCTGGAGGCAGTCAAAATGATCCTTCGAATTCTTCCCTACCTTATTCCTGTGCTGAGATACAGGCTGCTCCAACATGCTGTAAAATGCTTGATTTCGAGAGTGAGCGAAACTAATGAAAACATTGTTGGGGTAAAACATAAAGGGAAAGGCCTGGCACCAAATTGCATTGGCCATCTGATCTAACTTGTGGAGGCAGTCAAAATGAGTATTTGAATTCTTCCCTACCTTATTCCTGTGCTGAGATACAGGCTGCTCCAACTTGCTGTAAAATGCTTGATTTCGAGAGTGATCGAAACTAATGAAAACATTGTTGGGGTAAAACCTAAAGGCCTAGCACCAAATTGCATTGGCCATCTGATCTAACTTCTGGAGGCAGTCAAAATGATCCTTCGAATTCTTCCCTACCTTATTCCTGTGCTGAGATACAGGCTGCTCCAACCTGCTGTAAAATGCTTGATTTCGAGAGTGAGCGAAACTAAAGAAAACATTGCTGGGGTAAAACCTAAAGGGAAAGACCTAGCACCAAATACAATTTGCCATCTGATCTAACTTCTGGAGGCAGTCAAAATGAGTATTTGAATTCTTCCCTACCTTATTCCTGTGCTGAGATACAGGCTGCTCCAACCTGCTGTAAAATGCTTGATTTCGAGAGTGAGCGAAACTAATGAAAACATTGTTGGGGTAAAACCTAAAGGGAAAGGCCTGGCACCAAATTGCATTGGCCATCTGATCTAACTTCTGGAGGCAGTCAAAATGAGTATTTGAATTCTTCCCTACCTTATTCCTGTGCTGAGATACAGGCTGCTCCAACCTGCTGTAAAATGCTTGATTTCGAGAGTGAGCGAAACTAATGAAAACATTGTTGGGGTAAAACCTAAAGGGAAAGACCTAGCACCAAATACAATTTGCCATCTGATCTAACTTCTGGAGGCAGTCAAAATGAGTATTTGAATTCTTCCCTACCTTATTCCTGTGCTGAGATACAGGCTGCTCCAACCTGCTGTAAAATGCCTGATTTCGAGAGTGATCGAAACTAATGAAAACATTGTTGGGGTAAAACCTAAAGGGAAAGGCCTAGCACCAAATTGCATTGGCCATCTGATCTAACTTGTGGAGGCAGTCAAAATGAGTATTTGAATTCTTCCCTACCTTATTCCTGTGCTGAGATACAGGCTGCTCCAACCTGCTGTAAAATGCTTGATTTCGAGAGTGAGCGAAACTAATGAAAACATTGTTGGGGTAAAACCTAAAGGGAAAGACCTGGCACCAAATACTATTTGCCATCTGATCTAACTTCTGGAGGCAGTCAAAATGATCCTTAGAATTCTTCCCTACCTTATTCCTGTGCTGAGATACAGGCTGCTCCAACCTGCTGTAAAATGCTTGATTTCGAGAGTGATCGAAACTAATGAAAACATTGTTGGGGTAAAACCTAAAGGGAAAGGCCTAGCACCAAATTGCATTGGCCATCTGATCTAACTTCTGGAGGCAGTCAAAATGAGTATTTGAATTCTTCCCTACCTTATTCCTGTGCTGAGATACAGGCTGCTCCAACCTGCTGTATAATGCCTGATTTTGAGGGTGAAAGAAACTAATGAAAACATTGTTGGGCTAAAACCAAAAGGGAAAGACCTAGCACCAAATAAAATTTGCCATCTGATCTAACTTCTGGAGGCAGTCAAAATGATCCTTAGAATTCTTCCCTACCTTATTCCTGTGCTGAGATACAGGCTGCTCCAACCTGCTGTAAAATGCTTGATTTCGAGGGAGAGAGAAACTAATGAAAACATTGTTGGGGTAAAACCTAAAGGGAAAGACCTAGCACCAAATAAAATTTGCCATCTGATCTAACTTCTGGAGGCAGTCAAAATGATCCTTCGAATTCTTCCCTACCTTATTCCTGTGCTGAGATACAGGCTGCTCCAACCTGCTCTAAAATGCTTGATTTCGAGAGTGAGCGAAACTAATGAAAACATTGTTGGGGTAAAACCTAAAGGGAAAGGCCTGGCACCAAATTGCATTGGCCATCTGATCTAACTTCTGGAGGCAGTCAAAATGAGTATTTGAATTCTTCCCTACCTTATTCCTGTGCTGAGATACAGGCTGCTCCAACCTGCTGTAAAATGCTTGATTTCGAGAGTGAGCGAAACTAATGAAAACATTGTTGGGGTAAAACCTAAAGGGAAAGACCTAGCACCAAATACAATTTGCCATCTGATCTAACTTCTGGAGGCAGTCAAAATGAGTATTTGAATTCTTCCCTACCTTATTCCTGTGCTGAGATACAGGCTGCTCCAACCTGCTGTAAAATGCTTGATTTCGAGAGTGATCAAAACTAATGAAAACATTGTTGGGGTAAAACCTAAAGGGAAAGACCTGGCACCAAATACTATTTGCCATCTGATCTAACTTCTGGAGGCAGTCAAAATGATCCTTAGAATTCTTCCCTACCTTATTCCTGTGCTGAGATACAGGCTGCTCCAACCTGCTGTAAAATGCTTGATTTCGAGAGTGATCGAAACTAATGAAAACATTGTTGGGGTAAAACCTAAAGACGTAGCACCAAATTGCATTGGCCATCTGATCTAACTTCTGGAGGCAGTCAAAATGAGTATTTGAATTCTTCCCTACCTTATTCCTGTGCTGAGATACAGGCTGCTCCAACCTGCTGTAAAATGCTTGATTTCGAGAGTGAGCGAAACTAATGAAAACATTGTTGGGGTAAAACCTAAAGGGAAAGGCCTAGCACCAAATTGCATTGGCCATCTGATCTAACTTCTGGAGGCAGTCAAAATGAGTATTTGAATTCTTCCACTACCTTATTCCTGTGCTGAGATACAGGCTGCTCCAACCTGCTGTAAAATGCCTGATTTCGAGAGTGATCGAAACTAATGAAAACATTGTTGGGGTAAAACCTAAAGGGAAAGACCTAGCCCCAAATACAATTTGCCATCTGATCTAACTTCTGGAGGCAGTCAAAATGATCCTTAGAATTCTTCCCTACCTTATTCCTGTGCTGAGATACAGGCTGCTCCAACCTGCTGTAAAATGCCTGATTTCGAGAGTGATCGAAACTAATGAAAACATTGTTGGGGTAAAACCTAAAGGGAAAGACCTAGCACCAAATACTATTTGCAATCTGATCTAACTTCTGGAGGCAGTCAAAATGATCCTTCGAATTCTTCCCTACCTTATTCCTGTGCTGAGATACAGGCTGCTCCAACATGCTGTAAAATGCTTGATTTCGAGAGTGAGCGAAACTAATGAAAACATTGTTGGGGTAAAACATAAAGTGAAAGACCTAGCACCAAATACAATTTGCCATCTGATCTAACATCTGGAGGCAGTCAAAATGATCCTTAGAATTCTTCCCTACCTTATTCCTGTGCTGAGATACAGGCTGCTCCAACCTGCTGTAAAATGCTTGATTTCGAGAGTGATCGAAACTAATGAAAACATTGTTGGGGTAAAACCTAAAGGGAAAGACCTAGCACCAAATAAAATTTGCCATCTGATCTAACTTCTGGAGGCAGTCAAAATGAGTATTTGAATTCTTCCCTATCTTATTCCTGTGCTGAGATACACGGTGCTCCAACCTGCTGTAAAATGCTTGATTTCGAGAGTGATCGAAACTAATGAAAACATTGTTGGGGTAAAACCTAAAGGGAAAGACCTAGCACCAAATAAAATTTGCCATCTGATCTAACTTCTGGAGGCAGTCAAAATGATCCTTAGAATTCTTCCCTACCTTATTCCTGTGCTGAGATACAGGCTGCTCCAACCTGCTGTAAAATGCTTGATTTCGAGAGTGAGCGAAACTAATGAAAACATTGTTGGGGTAAAACCTAAAGGGAAAGGCCTAGCACCAAATACAATATGCCATCTGATCTAACTTCTGGAGGCAGTCAAAATGAGTATTTGAATTCTTCCCTACCTTATTCCTGTGCTGAGATACAGGCTGCTCCAACCTGCTGTAAAATGCTTGATTTCGAGAGTGAGCGAAACTAATGAAAACATTGTTGGGGTAAAACCTAAAGGGAAAGGCCTAGCACCAAATTGCATTGGCCATCTGATCTAACTTCTGGAGGCAGTCAAAATGATCCTTAGAATTCTTCCCTACCTTATTCCTGTGCTGAGATACAGGCTGCTCCAACCTGCTGTAAAATGCTTGATTTCGAGAGTGAGCGAAACTAATGAAAACATTGTTGGGGTAAAACCTAAAGGGAAAGGCCTGGCACCAAATTGCATTGGCCATCTGATCTAACTTGTGGAGGCAGTCAAAATGAGTATTTGAATTCTTCCCTACCTTATTCCTGTGCTGAGATACAGGCTGCTCCAACTTGCTGTAAAATGCTTGATTTCGAGAGTGAGCGAAACTAATGAAAACATTGTTGGGATAAAACCTAAAGGCCTAGCACCAAATTGCATTGGCCATCTGATCTAACTTCTGGAGGCAGTCAAAATGAGTATTTGAATTCTTCCCTACCTTATTCCTGTGCTGAGATACAGGCTGCTCCAACCTGCTGTAAAATGCTTGATTTCGAGAGTGAGCGAAACTAATGAAAACATTGTTGGGGTAAAACCTAAAGGGAAAGACCTGGCACCAAATACTATTTGCCATCTGATCTAACTTCTGGAGGCAGTCAAAATGATCCTTAGAATTCTTCCCTACCTTATTCCTGTGCTGAGATACAGGCTGCTCCAACCTGCTGTAAAATGCTTGATTTCGAGAGTGATCGAAACTAATGAAAACATTGTTGGGGTAAAACCTAAAGGGAAAGGCCTAGCACCAAATTGCATTGGCCATCTGATCTAACTTCTGGAGGCAGTCAAAATGAGTATTTGAATTCTTCCCTACCTTATTCCTGTGCTGAGATACAGGCTGCTCCAACCTGCTGTATAATGCCTGATTTTGAGGGTGAAAGAAACTAATGAAAACATTGTTGGGCTAAAACCAAAAGGGAAAGACCTAGCACCAAATAAAATTTGCCATCTGATCTAACTTCTGGAGGCAGTCAAAATGATCCTTAGAATTCTTCCCTACCTTATTCCTGTGCTGAGATACAGGCTGCTCCAACCTGCTGTAAAATGCTTGATTTCGAGGGAGAGAGAAACTAATGAAAACATTGTTGGGGTAAAACCTAAAGGGAAAGACCTAGCACCAAATAAAATTTGCCATCTGATCTAACTTCTGGAGGCAGTCAAAATGATCCTTCGAATTCTTCCCTACCTTATTCCTGTGCTGAGATACAGGCTGCTCCAACCTGCTCTAAAATGCTTGATTTCGAGAGTGAGCGAAACTAATGAAAACATTGTTGGGGTAAAACCTAAAGGGAAAGGCCTGGCACCAAATTGCATTGGCCATCTGATCTAACTTCTGGAGGCAGTCAAAATGAGTATTTGAATTCTTCCCTACCTTATTCCTGTGCTGAGATACAGGCTGCTCCAACCTGCTGTAAAATGCTTGATTTCGAGAGTGAGCGAAACTAATGAAAACATTGTTGGGGTAAAACCTAAAGGGAAAGACCTAGCACCAAATACAATTTGCCATCTGATCTAACTTCTGGAGGCAGTCAAAATGAGTATTTGAATTCTTCCCTACCTTATTCCTGTGCTGAGATACAGGCTGCTCCAACCTGCTGTAAAATGCTTGATTTCGAGAGTGATCAAAACTAATGAAAACATTGTTGGGGTAAAACCTAAAGGGAAAGACCTGGCACCAAATACTATTTGCCATCTGATCTAACTTCTGGAGGCAGTCAAAATGATCCTTAGAATTCTTCCCTACCTTATTCCTGTGCTGAGATACAGGCTGCTCCAACCAGCTGTAAAATGCTTGATTTCGAGAGTGATCGAAACTAATGAAAACATTGTTGGGGTAAAACCTAAAGACGTAGCACCAAATTGCATTGGCCATCTGATCTAACTTCTGGAGGCAGTCAAAATGAGTATTTGAATTCTTCCCTACCTTATTCCTGTGCTGAGATACAGGCTGCTCCAACCTGCTGTAAAATGCTTGATTTCGAGAGTGAGCGAAACTAATGAAAACATTGTTGGGGTAAAACCTAAAGGGAAAGGCCTAGCACCAAATTGCATTGGCCATCTGATCTAACTTCTGGAGGCAGTCAAAATGAGTATTTGAATTCTTCCCTACCTTATTCCTGTGCTGAGATACAGGCTGCTCCAACCTGCTGTAAAATGCCTGATTTCGAGAGTGATCGAAACTAATGAAAACATTGTTGGGGTAAAACCTAAAGGGAAAGACCTAGCCCCAAATACAATTTGCCATCTGATCTAACTTCTGGAGGCAGTCAAAATGATCCTTAGAATTCTTCCCTACCTTATTCCTGTGCTGAGATACAGGCTGCTCCAACCTGCTGTAAAATGCCTGATTTCGAGAGTGATCGAAACTAATGAAAACATTGTTGGGGTAAAACCTAAAGGGAAAGACCTAGCACCAAATACTATTTGCAATCTGATCTAACTTCTGGAGGCAGTCAAAATGATCCTTCGAATTCTTCCCTACCTTATTCCTGTGCTGAGATACAGGCTGCTCCAACATGCTGTAAAATGCTTGATTTCGAGAGTGAGCGAAACTAATGAAAACATTGTTGGGGTAAAACATAAAGTGAAAGACCTAGCACCAAATACAATTTGCCATCTGATCTAACATCTGGAGGCAGTCAAAATGATCCTTAGAATTCTTCCCTACCTTATTCCTGTGCTGAGATACAGGCTGCTCCAACCTGCTGTAAAATGCTTGATTTCGAGAGTGATCGAAACTAATGAAAACATTGTTGGGGTAAAACCTAAAGGGAAAGACCTAGCACCAAATAAAATTTGCCATCTGATCTAACTTCTGGAGGCAGTCAAAATGAGTATTTGAATTCTTCCCTATCTTATTCCTGTGCTGAGATACACGGTGCTCCAACCTGCTGTAAAATGCTTGATTTCGAGAGTGATCGAAACTAATGAAAACATTGTTGGGGTAAAACCTAAAGGGAAAGACCTAGCACCAAATAAAATTTGCCATCTGATCTAACTTCTGGAGGCAGTCAAAATGATCCTTAGAATTCTTCCCTACCTTATTCCTGTGCTGAGATACAGGCTGCTCCAACCTGCTGTAAAATGCTTGATTTCGAGAGTGAGCGAAACTAATGAAAACATTGTTGGGGTAAAACCTAAAGGGAAAGGCCTGGCACCAAATTGCATTGGCCATCTGATCTAACTTGTGGAGGCAGTCAAAATGAGTATTTGAATTCTTCCCTACCTTATTCCTGTGCTGAGATACAGGCTGCTCCAACTTGCTGTAAAATGCTTGATTTCGAGAGTGAGCGAAACTAATGAAAACATTGTTGGGATAAAACCTAAAGGCCTAGCACCAAATTGCATTGGCCATCTGATCTAACTTCTGGAGGCAGTCAAAATGAGTATTTGAATTCTTCCCTACCTTATTCCTGTGCTGAGATACAGGCTGCTCCAACCTGCTGTAAAATGCTTGATTTCGAGAGTGATCGAAACTAATGAAAACATTGTTGGGGTAAAACCTAAAGGGAAAGGCCTAGCACCAAATTGCATTGGCCATCTGATCTAACTTCTGGAGGCAGTCAAAATGAGTATTTGAATTCTTCCCTACCTTATTCCTGTGCTGAGATACAGGCTGCTCCAACCTGCTGTAAAATGCCTGATTTTGAGGGTGATCGAAACTAATGAAAACATTGTTGGGGTAAAACCGAAAGGGAAAGACCTAGCACCAAATCCAATTTGCCATCTGATCTAACTTCTGGAGGCAGTTAAAATGATCCTTAGAATTCTTCCCTACCTTATTCCTGTGCTGAGATACAGGCTGCTCCAACCTGCTGTGAAATGCCTGATTTCGAGAGTGATCGAAACTAATGAAAACATTGTTGGGGTAAAACCTAAAGGGAAAGACCTAGCACCAAATACAATGTGCCATCTGATCTAACTTCTGGAGGCAGTCAAAATGATCCTTCGAATTCTTCCCTACCTTATTCCTGTGCTGAGATACAGGCTGCTCCAACCTGCTGTAAAATGCTTGATTTCGAGAGTGAGCGAAACTAATGAAAACATTGCTGGGGTAAAACCTAAAGGGAAAGACCTAGCACCAAATTGCATTGGACATCTGATCTAACTTCTGGAGGCAGTCAAAATGAGTATTTGAATTCTTCCCTACCTTATTCCTGTGCTGAGATACAGGCTGCTCCAACCTGCTGTAAAATGCTTGATTTCGAGAGTGAGCGAAACTAATGAAAACATTGTTGGGGTAAAACCTAAAGGGAAAGGCCTGGCACCAAATTGCATTGGCCATCTGATCTAACTTCTGGAGGCAGTCAAAATGAGTATTTGAATTCTTCCCTACCTTATTCCTGTGCTGAGATACAGGCTGCTCCAACCTGCTGTAAAATGCTTGATTTCGAGAGTGAGCGAAACTAATGAAAACATTGTTGGGGTAAAACCTAAAGGGAAAGACCTAGCACCAAATACAATTTGCCATCTGATCTAACTTCTGGAGGCAGTCAAAATGAGTATTTGAATTCTTCCCTACCTTATTCCTGTGCTGAGATACAGGCTGCTCCAACCTGCTGTAAAATGCCTGATTTCGAGAGTGATCGAAACTAATGAAAACATTGTTGGGGTAAAACCTAAAGGGAAAGGCCTAGCACCAAATTGCATTGGCCATCTGATCTAACTTCTGGAGGCAGTCAAAATGAGTATTTGAATTCTTCCCTACTTTATTCCTGTGCTGAGATACAGGCTGCTCCAACCTGCTGTAAAATGCTTGATTTTGAGAGTGAGCGAAACTAATGAAAACATTGTTGGGGTAAAACCTAAAGGGAAAGACCTGGCACCAAATACTATTTGCCATCTGATCTAACTTCTGGAGGCAGTCAAAATGATCCTTAGAATTCTTCCCTACCTTATTCCTGTGCTGAGATACAGGCTGCTCCAACCTGCTGTAAAATGCTTGATTTTGAGAGTGATCGAAACTAATGAAAACATTGTTGGGGTAAAACCTAAAGGGAAAGGCCTAGCACCAAATTGCATTGGCCATCTGATCTAACTTCTGGAGGCAGTCAATATGAGTATTTGAATTCTTCCCTACCTTATTCCTGTGCTGAGATACAGGCTGCTCCAACCTGCTGTAAAATGCCTGATTTCGAGAGTGATCGAAACTAATGAAAACATTGTTGGGGTAAAACCTAAAGGGAAAGACCTAGCACCAAATCCAATTTGCCATCTGATCTAACTTCTGGAGGCAGTCAAAATGATCCTTCGAATTCTTCCCTACCTTATTCCTGTGCTGAGATACAGGCTGCTCCAACATGCTGTAAAATGCTTGATTTCGAGAGTGAGCGAAACTAATGAAAACATTGTTGGGGTAAAACATAAAGGGAAAGACCTAGCACCAAATACAATTTGCCATCTGATCTAACTTCTGGAGGCAGTCAAAATGATCCTTAGAATTCTTCCCTACCTTATTCCTGTGCTGAGATACAGGCTGCTCCAACCTCCTGTAAAATGCTTGATTTCTAGAGTGATCGAAACTAATGAAAACATTGCTGGGGTAAAACCTAAAGGGAAAGACCTAGCACCAAATAAAATTTGCCATCTGATCTAACTTCTGGAGGCAGTCAAAATGAGTATTTGAATTCTTCCCTATCTTATTCCTGTGCTGAGATACAGGGTGCTCCAACCTGCTGTAAAATGCTTGATTTCGAGAGTGAGCGAAACTAATGAAAACATTGTTGGGGTAAAACCTAAAGGGAAAGGCCTAGCACCAAATTGCATTGGCCATCTGATCTAACTTCTGGAGGCAGTCAAAATGAGTATTTGAATTCTTCCCTACCTTATTCCTGTGCTGAGATACAGGCTGCTCCAACCTGCTGTAAAATGCTTGATTTCGAGAGTGATCGAAACTAATGAAAACATTGTTGGGGTAAAACCTAAAGGGAAAGAGCTGGCACCAAATACAATGTTCCATCTGATCTAACTTCTGGAGGCAGTCAAAATGGTCCTTAGAATTCTTCCCTACCTTATTCCTGTGCTGAGATACAGGCTGCTCCAACCTGCTGTAAAATGCTTGATTTCGAGAGTGAGCGAAACTAATGAAAACATTGTTGGGGTAAAACTTAAAGGGAAAGACCTGGCACCAAATCGAATTTGCCATCTGATCTAAATTCTGGAGGCAGTCAAAATGAGTATTTGAATTCTTCCCTACCTTATTCCTGTGCTGAGATACAGGCTGCTCCAACCTGCTGTAAAATGCTTGATTTCGAGAGTGAGCGAAACTAATGAAAACATTGTTGGGGTAAAACCTAAAGGGAAAGGCCTAGCACCAAATACAATATGCCATCTGATCTAACTTCTGGAGGCAGTCAAAATGAGTATTTGAATTCTTCCCTACCTTATTCCTGTGCTGAGATACAGGCTGCTCCAACCTGCTGTAAAATGCTTGATTTCGAGAGAGAACGAAACTAATGAAAACATTGTTGGGGTAAAACCGAAAGGGAAAGACCTAGCACCAAATACAATTTGCCATCTGATCTAACTTCTGGAGGCAGTCAAAATGATCCTTAGAATTCTTCCCTACCTTATTCCTGTGCTGAGATACAGGCTGCTCCAACCTGGTGTAAAATGCTTGATTTCGAGAGTGAGCGAAACTAATGAAAACATTGTTGGGGTAAAACCTAAAGAGAAAGGCCTAGCACCAAATACAATATGCCATCTGATCTAACTTTTGGAGGCAGTCAAAATGAGTATTTGAATTCTTCCCTACCTTATTCCTGTGCTGAGATACAGGCTGCTCCAACCTGCTGTAAAATGCTTGATTTCGAGAGTGAGCGAAACTAATGAAAACATTGTTGGGGTAAAACCTAAAGGGAAAGGCCTAGCACCAAATTGCATTGGCCATCTGATCTAACTTCTGGAGGCAGTCAAAATGAGTATCTGAATTCTTCCCTACCTTATTCCTGTGCTGAGATACAGGCTGCTCCAACCTGCTGTAAAATGCTTGATTTCGAGAGTGAGTGAAACTAATGAAAACATTGTTGGGGTAAAACCTAAAGGGAAAGGCGTAGCACCAAATCCAATTTGCCATCTGATCTAACTTCTGGAGGCAGTCAAAATGAGTATTTGAATTCTTCCCTATCTTATTCCTGTGCTGAGTTACAGGCTGCTCCAACCTGCTGTAAAATGCTTGATTTCGAGAGTGAGCGAAACTAATGAAAACATTGTTGGGGTAAAACCTAAAGGCCTAGCACCAAATTCCATTGGCCATCTGATCTAACTTCTGGAGGCAGTCAAAATGAGTATTTGAATTCTTCCCTACCTTATTCCTGTGCTGAGATACAGGCTGCTCCAACCTGCTGTAAAATGCTTGATTTCGAGAGTGAGCGAAACTAATGAAAACATTGTTGGGGTAAAACCTAAAGGGAAAGGCCTAGCACCAAATTGCATTGGCCATCTGATCTAACTTCTGGAGGCAGTCAAAATGAGTATTTGAATTCTTCCCTACCTTATTCCTGTGCTGAGATACAGGCTGCTGCACCCTGCTGTAAAATGCTTGATTTCGAGAGTGAGCGAAACTAATGAAAACATTGTTGGGGTAAAACCTAAAGGGAAAGACCTAGCACCAAATACAATTTGCCATCTGATCTAACATCTGGAGGCAGTCAAAATGATCCTTAGAATTCTTCCCTATCTTATTCCTGTGCTGAGATACAGGCTGCTCCAACCTGCTGTAAAATGCTTGATTTCGAGAGTGATCGAAACTAATGAAAACATTGCTGGGGTAAAACCTAAAGGGAAAGACCTAGCACCAAATACAATTTGCCATCTGATCTAACTTCTGGAGGCAGTCAAAATGAGTATTTGAATTCTTCCCTATCTTATTCCTGTGCTGAGATACAGGCTGCTCCAACCTGCTGTAAAATGCTTGATTTCGAGAGTGATCGAAACTAATGAAAACATTGTTGGGGTAAAACCTAAAGGGAAAGTCCTAGCACCAAATTGCATTGGCCATCTGATCTAACTTCTGGAGGCAGTCAAAATGATCCTTAGAATTCTTCCCTACCTTATTCCTGTGCTGAGATACAGGCTGCTCCAACCTGCTGTAAAATGCTTGATTTCGAGAGTGAGCGAAACTAATGAAAACATTGTTGGGGTAAAACCTAAAGGGAAAGGCCTAGCACCAAATACAATATGCCATCTGATCTAACTTCTGGAGGCAGTCAAAATGAGTATTTGAATTCTTCCCTACCTTATTCCTGTGCTGAGATACAGGCTGCTCCAACCTGCTGTAAAATGCTTGATTTCGAGAGTGAGCGAAACTAATGAAAACATTGTTGGGGTAAAACCTAAAGGGAAAGACGTAGCACCAAATTGCATTGGCCATCTGATCTAACTTCTGGAGGCAGTCAAAATGATCCTTAGAATTCTTCCCTACCTTATTCCTGTGCTGAGATACAGGCTGCTCCAACCTGCTGTAAAATGCTTGATTTCGAGAGTGATCAAAACTAATGAAAACATTGTTGGGGTAAAACCTAAAGGGAAAGACCTGGCACCAAATACTATTTGCCATCTGATCTAACTTCTGGAGGCAGTCAAAATGAGTATTTGAATTCTTCCCTACCTTATTCCTGTGCTGAGATACAGGCTGCTCCAACCTGCTGTAAAATGCTTGATTTCGAGAGTGAGCGAAACTAATGAAAACATTGTTGCGGTAAAACCTAAAGGCCTAGCACCAAATTGCATTGGCCATCTGATCTAACTTCTGGAGGCAGTCAAAATGAGTATTTGAATTCTTCCCTACCTTATTCCTGTGCTGAGATACAGGCTGCTCCAACCTGCTGTAAAATGCTTGATTTCGAGAGTTAGCGAAACTAATGAAAACATTGTTGGGGTAAAACCTAAAGGGAAAGGCCTAGCACCAAATTGCATTGGCCATCTGATCTAACTTCTGGAGGCAGTCTAAATGAGTATTTGAATTCTTCCCTACCTTATTCCTGTGCTGAGATACAGGCTGCTCCAACCTGCTGTAAAATGCTTGATTTCGAGAGTGATCGAAACTAATGAAAACATTGTTGGGGTAAAACCTAAAGGGAAAGACCTAGCACCAAATAAAATTTGCCATCTGATCTAACTTCTGGAGGCAGTCAAAATGATCCTTAGAATTCTTCCCTACCTTATTCCTGTGCTGAGATACAGGCTGCTCCAACCTGCTGTAAAATGCCTGATTTCGAGAGTGATCGAAACTAATGAAAACATTGTTGGGGTAAAACCTAAAGGGAAAGACCTAGCACCAAATACAATTTGCCATCTGATCTAACTTCTGGAGGCAGTCAAAATGATCCTTAGAATTCTTCCCTACCTTATTCCTGTGCTGAGATACAGGCTGCTCCAACCTGCTGTAAAATGCTTGATTTCGAGAGTGAGCGAAACTAATGAAAACATTGTTGGGGTAAAACCTAAAGGGAAAGACCTAGCACCAAATCCAATTTGCCATCTGATCTAACTTCTGGAGGCAGTCAAAATGATCCTTAGAATTCTTCCCTACCTTATTCCTGTGCTGAGATACAGGCTGCTCCAACCTGCTGTAAAATGCTTGATTTCGACAGTGATCGAAACTAATGAAAACATTGCTGGGGTAAAACCTAAAGGGAAAGACCAAGCACCAAATACAATTTGCCATCTGATCTAACTTCTGGAGGCAGTCAAAATGAGTATTTGA
Organism: Melanerpes formicivorus; assembly: GCF_026170545.1. Taxonomy (NCBI): domain Eukaryota; kingdom Metazoa; phylum Chordata; class Aves; order Piciformes; family Picidae; genus Melanerpes; species Melanerpes formicivorus. Next base: position 256,961 of record NW_027142587.1, on the reverse strand, counting down.
ATTCTTCCCTATCTTATTCCTGTGCTGAGATACAGGGTGCTCCAACCTGCTGTAAAATGCTTGATTTCGAGAGTGAGCGAAACTAATGAAAACATTGTTGGGGTAAAACCTAAAGGGAAAGGCCTAGCACCAAATTGCATTGGCCATCTGATCTAACTTCTGGAGGCAGTCAAAATGATCCTTAGAATTCTTCCCTACCTTATTCCTGTGCTGAGATACAGGCTGCTCCAACCTGCTGTAAAATGCTTGATTTCGAGAGTGATCAAAACTAATGAAAACATTGTTGGGGTAAAACCTAAAGGGAAAGACCTGGCACCAAATACTATTTGCCATCTGATCTAACTTCTGGAGGCAGTCAAAATGATCCTTAGAATTCTTCCCTACCTTATTCCTGTGCTGAGATACAGGCTGCTCCAACCTGCTGTAAAATGCTTGATTTCGAGAGTGAGCAAAAGTAATGAAAACATTGCTGGAGTAAAACCTAAAGGGAAAGACCTAGCACCAAATACAATTTGCCATCTGATCTTACTTCTGGAGGCAGTCAGAATGAGTATTTGAATTCTTCCCTATCTTATTCCTGTGCTGAGATACAGGGTTGTGGTGGGTGGAAGGGCAAGGCCAAGTAGCCTCCTCCCTTCCCCCTTGTAAAGTAAAAGGGGAAAAAAAAATTGAAGGGAAAGGAAAAAAAAAACCTCACAAGCTGAATTAGCAAAGCCGTGGAGCTATATTTACAAAGCAACGTAGGGAATGCAGGGGATTATTTACAAATTTACAATATCTACAATATATACAAAGATATACAACAGAGTAACACAGAAATGAGAGTGACCCCCTCGGCAGAGAGGGGGTCCCCACCTCCGCTCTCCCCTCTCTCCCCCCCTTTCCCCAGAGTGGGATGGAAAGAGAAAGAAAAGAGAGGAAAAAAAAGTTAGAAGCAGTTTGTGTTAATTGGAAAGGAGTTAATACCGGCTGTTATCTGGTCTTCAAGGCCGAGACCTTGGCAGAAAGCCCAGCACAGGCAGAGCTGCTGCACGAAGAAAAGGCGGAAGCAAGACTGAAGATAGGGTGCTGGAAAAACCCAGTATAGTCCCAGCTCAGAAGGTGCTTCCTCCCACTTTACCAATGAAATAGTTTAGACTATTCCTTCCGTTTACCAACTTCTGTCCACCATATTCCCTTTCTTAAGGGGGAAACGTCAACCGGCCACAGTCCACCCCTTCTAAACAATTTCATTGGCTGTTCATACTGTCCATCCAATCCAAAACTATATTTACAGTTCGTGAGTAAAGTTCATAGTCCATTCCGGCTATGCTCAGATGTAGATGATTCAAAAGTCCAAGAAAATCAGAAAATGAGAAAAGTGGAAGACAGTTCATTTCTTCACTGACGAAGCGAAGAAAAGGGAAACAGGGATTCTCAGGGTCTCTTAGTTGACTCAGGGCTCTCAGGGATCTCAGGGTTCGTGCACCGTAGATTCCTCGTTGATTCTTCCTTTGGACGCGATGTAGCTGTACAACAGTTCGAAATTAACCTCTTTCAGCTAAAGTTAAATTTCTTTGCGGAATACACTGAATTTCACCATTCTCTTGCATTACCCAATAAGTGTGACCAGGACCTTCAGCTGAAACCACCCCTCGGACAGGTTTAGCCTCTCCTGAGGGTGAAAATACCCAAACAGTTTTACCTAACAGGTTCTTTTCTCTAACAACAGGAACTCTATCACCTTCTACTTTCCGTAGCAAATCTGAATGTGCAGGTCCAGCTCGGTTCACTGAACCTCTACTATTTACCAGCCAGGTTGCTTGTGCTAAATGTTTTTCCCAGTTTTTCAAAGATCCACCTCCCATGGCTTTGAGAGTGGTCTTCAACAAACCATTGTAGCGTTCAATCTTTCCTGAAGCTGGTGCATAGTAGGGAATGTGGAATATCCACTCAATACCGTGCTCTTTTGCCCAGTTCTTTACAAGGTTGTTCTTGAAATGAGTTCCGTTGTCTGACTCAATCCTCTCCGGAGTTCCGTGTCTCCACAGGATTTGTCTCTCCAGACCGAGAATGGTGTTGCGTGCAGTTGCATGCGGAACTGGATAAGTTTCCAACCATCCAGTGTTTGCCTCTACCATAGTAAGCACGTATTGCTTACCAGAACGAGAACGTGGTAGAGTGATGTAGTCAATCTGCCAAGCTTCACCATACTTGTACTTGGACCATCTGTCATCATACCACAAGGGCTTAAGTCATTTTGCCTGCTTAATAGCAGCACAAATGTCACAGTCATGGATGACTTTTGTGATAGCATCCATGGAAATGTCTATGGATCTGTCACGAGCCCATTGGTATGTTGCATCTCTGCCTTGATGTCCTGACGAATCATGAGCCCACCGAGCTAAGAATATCTCACCTCGGTGTTTCCAGTCGAGATCAAGATTAGAGTCCATGTCTACTTGAGAAACTCTTGCAGCTAGATCTGCCTGATGGTTGTGTTGCTGTTCCTCAGTAGCTTTGCTCTTAGGAATGTGAGCATCAATGTGTCTCACTTTCACTGGAATTCTCTCGATTCGGTCAGCAATGTCCTGCCACAGGTTGGCTGCCCAAATGGGTTTTCCTTTCCTCTGCCAACCACTCTTCTTCCAGTTCTTTAGCCAACCCCATAGAGCATTGGCTACCATCCATGAGTCGGTGTAGAGATAAAGCTTTGGCCATCTCTCACGTTCAGCTACGTCGAGAGCTAGCTGGACAGCTTTTACCTCTGCGAACTGACTGGATTCTCCTTCTCCATCTTTCGCCTCTGCAACTCGGCGTATTGGACTCCACACTGCAGACTTCCACCTTCGCTTGTTCCCAACAAGACGACAGGAACCGTCTGTGAACAAAGCATACTTCTTTTCATCATCAGAAAGGTCATTGTAAGGAGGAGCTTCCTCAGCACGAGTTACTTTCTCCTCTGGAGGTTTGGCACAGTTGATGCCTTCAGGCCAACTTGAGATCACCTCCACTAGACCAGGTCTTTCAAGATTTCCCATTCGAGCTCTCTGTGTTATCAGAGCCATCCACTTAGACCATGTCGAGTCTGTGGCATGATGTGGTGTGGATCCTTTGCCTTTGAACATCCAATTCAAAACTGGTAATCTGGGAGCTAAGAGAAGTTGTGATTCAGTTCCAATCACTTCAGAAGATGCTTTTACTCCTTCATAAGCAGCTAAAATTTCTTTCTCTGTTGGAGTATAATTAGCCTCTGAACCTCTGTAACCTCGACTCCAGAAACCAAGAGGTCGTCCATGTGTCTCACCTGGAGCTTTTTGCCACAAGCACCAGGTTGGACCATTGTCACTTGCAGCCGTGTACAAAATGTTCTTAATGTCTGGACCATCTTGGACAGGTCCCAGACCCATTGCTTGAATTACCTCTTGCTTTATCTGGTCAAAGGCTGCTTGTTGTTCAGGTCCCCAGTGGAAATGGTTTCTCTTTCGAGTCACATCATACAGAGGTTTCACAATCTGACTGTATCCAGGAATGTGCAGTCTCCAAAATCCCACTATCCCTAAGAAACGTAGGGTCTCTTGCTTGTTTGTGGGACTTGCCATGGTAGAGACTCTATTTACCACATCCACTGGAATGTGTCAGCGTCCATCCTGCCACCGCACTCCCAGAAATTGAATTTCTGTGGTAGGTCCTTTCACCTTGTCTCGCTTGATGGCAAAACCTGCATTCAGAAGAATGTCAATGATTTTGTTACCTTTCTCGAAGACTTCCTCAGCAGTTTTGCCCCAGACGATGATATCATCGATGAACTGGATGTGTTCTGGAGCACCGCCTTTCTCCAGAGCATCGTGGATCACTGCATGACAGATGCTTGAGCTGTGGATCCAGCCCATTGGCAGCCTGTTGAAAGTGTACTGGATTCCTCTCCAGGTGAAAGCAAACTGAGGCTTGCATTCCTCTGCTATGGGAATAGAGAAAAATGCATTAGCAATGTCTATGGTAGCATACCATTTGGCCTCTTTGGATTCCAGCTCATACTGTAGCTCCATCATGTCTGGTACTGCTGCACTCATAGGTGGTGTCACTTCATTCAGGGCTCGGTAGTCTACTGTCAGACGCCAGTCTCCATTCTGCTCCCGCACAGGCCACACTGGACTGTTGAAAGGTGAATGAGTTTTGCTGACGACTTTCTGACTTTCCAACTGACGAATCAGATTCTGAATGGGCAACAAAGAGTCACGGTTGGTTCTGTATTGTCTGTGATGCACAGTCTGAGAAGCAACCAGCAATTTAATGTCCTGTATCTTATGTTGTCCCACAACTGCAGATTCATCAGAAAGTTCGGGTCTGGCAGATAGCTTCAATTTTTGTCCATCAATTTCTATAGAAGCTACTCCAAAAGCCCATTTGTAACCTTTAGGGTCTTTGAAACGCCCTTCTCTCAGAAAATCAATTCCCAAAATACAAGGTGCGTCAGGTCCGGTCACAACTGTATGCTTCCTCCATTGTTTACCAGTTAAACTTATATTAACCTCTACCTTACTTAACTCTTGAGATCCACCAGTGACTCCCAGAATAGTTATAGACTCTGATCCCTGATAATTTGATGGTATTATGGTGCACTGAGCTCCTGTGTCAACCAAGGCCCTGTACTTCTGAAATTGTGAAGTGCCAGGCCACTGGATGTACACATCCCAATAGATTCTATTATCTCTGTTATCCCTCTCCTCCCCCTGGCGGGAGGCAGGGCACCCCTAGTTATGGGGAACATGCGCACATGTGCATTGCACATAGTTTGCAGGGTTATAACTTTGCATGTTATAACTGGAGCCACTGTTGGAGCCATAAGAGTCGTTCTGGGGAACTGTGGAAGTAACAGCTACCCTTCTGGTATTGCTACCTTGGGTTCTGCCACTTTGCAATTCCCTCAGTCTCCTGAAAAGATTAGAAGTTGGTTGGCCATCCCAGCGGTTCATGTTCTCACCAAACTGATCACGCAGAGTTATCCAAATAGTTCTGCGTGATTGCCTTGGTGGTCTGTTTTGGAGTGACCTGTTTTGGAATGTCCTGTTTTGGAATGACCTCCTTGGAGGACGTGTATTCCTCACAGATGAAACTTGTACCCACCTGGAGGAAGAATTGAAATTATCCTTCTGTGCCAATTGATATATGGAATCTTTTAACTCTCTTATGCAATTTTGAATATCACCAGACATCGTTTTAATGGCCGAAACTAAAGAACCACGTGTCATGCTATCCTCCAATTGTCTCATTTGATCACTGAATTGGCCAACCGTGGGAGAAGCTCCACCATAACTTCTTGACACAATTCTGCTTGCCAGAATGTTTGCATAATTAGAAGGAGCAAGTTTGATGATCTTTTTAGCAAGACCAATACCCACAGGAATGTCATCAGGATTCAGAGTTTCATGTTCACCATAGAGTAGCTCTCTAACAGCAAATTCTCTCAAGCGCTTAATTCCCTCATCTATGGTAGTCCAGGGTTTAGGATTCCATGGGAGATCATCTCGGGAAGGGTATCTCAGGGCAACCGCTATTAAAAGGCGTATCCACAGATTAACCTTACCGAGAGCTTCGCCTAGATGTCTATCTATTCCATTGTCCCTTGAGAGAGTTCCTAACTGAGCTGCTGACTTGTCTCCAACTGTTAGAGCTGAAGCACCTGTATCATAACACCTACTAAGCCAAGCTAGAACTGGCTCCTTATCTGCCCTGGTGAAATCTTTACGGACATTTCTCAATTCCTCCCGTGGTGACGAACAGTCTGTAATATCATCTTCATCTTCATCTCCCTGAATTCTTTGCCCATAAAATCCTGCTGTCATTCTCCTAAGGATCTCTTTAAGCTGAGAACCACCTTTGCCAGCTGCCTTCCTAACTTCATCTCTATCCTGCTTTGATCTCACTAGGTTAGCTAGATCTTTAAAACAAACCTTCTCTTCCTCCTGAGCAGGATCTTTTAGAGCAGAGGGCCCCTCACCAGGATCAGTCTCCACCTCTTCTTCTCCATCTTGGGCCTTTCCACTTCTAGTCTTTAAAGGAGCCATCTTAACTGGAGCTGTGTTTGAATTTACAGCCACCTTAATGGAAGCTGACAGGTCCTGAGATAAATCAGCTGCTGGGGCAGTGACTTCCAGTCCCACTGAGGGAGTGGGTGGAAGTGACGTTGCTCTGTTAATGGCCGACGGAGAAGAAGAAGAAGGAGAAGGAGTGGGAGAAGGAGTAGGCGCCATGTTGATACCAGCTGATGCCCTTGGCTGCTTGCTAGAATCAGCAAAGTCATTTAGGGCTGCTTTACCAATTAACTTTTTAGCCTTCTTTTTAACTGACACGGGTTCTCCACAGTCCTCGTCACTAGATGACTCTGGGACTGATCGAGAGCCACGGCGTTTTCTTTTTGATCTAGTTTTAATAACAAAACACGCCCTGGACACCTTTTTCTCTCGCCGTAAAGAGAACAGTAAATATGCAATTACCATCACTAACAACAGATTTATACACATCAAATAAATCACCTTTGGATCCCAGGCATCACCTAAAGTTACTGTCTCCTCAGGCGGAATCTTAAAACCCTTTATCTCAATTGGGAGAGTGGTGGAGGTAACATTCCTGTATCTCACTGGCCATAGGAAATTAATACATTTTCCATACCATAATTTAACTCTATACATAACCCACATATAAATTGTCCGCACCAAATATTTACCCAGGTAATCCAAAATCAAACCCAAACAATACCTGTAAATCAGAGCCCCAAAAATGGAAAAGAATAATCGCTCCACAAACCACAATACCTTCATGTTTGCTAATTCAGCTAGAAAACACTAAATAAATCAATTAATAAATTGAACTAATTATCTGCCGCACGTTGGGTACGCCAATAAAAAAAATGTGGTGGGTGGAAGGGCAAGGCCAAGAAGCCTCCTCCCTTCCCCCTTGTAAAGTAAAAGGGGAAAAAAAAATTGAAGGGAAAGGAAAAAAAAAACCTCACAAGCTGAATTAGCAAAGCAGTGGAGCTATATTTACAAAGCAACGTAGGGAATGCAGGGGATTATTTACAAATTTACAATATCTACAATATATACAAAGATATACAACAGAGTAACACAGAAATGAGAGTGACCCCCTCGGCAGAGAGGGGGTCCCCACCTCCGCTCTCCCCTCTCTCCCCCCCTTTCCCCAGAGTGGGATGGAAAGAGAAAGAAAAGAGAGGAAAAAAAAGTTAGAAGCAGTTTGTGTTAATTGGAAAGGAGTTAATACCGGCTGTTATCTGGTCTTCAAGGCCGAGACCTTGGCAGAAAGCCCAGCACAGGCAGAGCTGCTGCACGAAGAAAAGGCGGAAGCAAGACTGAAGATAGGGTGCTGGAAAAACCCAGTATAGTCCCAGCTCAGAAGGTGCTTCCTCCCACTTTACCAATGAAATAGTTTAGACTATTCCTTCCGTTTACCAACTTCCGTCCACCATATTCCCTTTCTTAAGGGGGCAACGTCAACCGGCCACAAGGGTGCTCCAACCTGCTGTAAAATGCTTGATTTCGAGAGTGATCGAAACTAATGAAAACATTGTTGGGGTAAAACCTAAAGGGAAAGGCCTAGCACCAAATTGCATTGGCCATCTGATCTAACTTCTGGAGGCAGTCAAAATGAGTATTTGAATTCTTCCCTACCTTATTCCTGTGCTGAGATACAGGCTGCTCCAACCTGCTGTAAAATGCTTGATTTCGAGAGCGAGCGAAACTAATGAAAACATTGTTGGGGTAAAACCTAAAGGGAAAGACCTAGCACCAAATTGCATTGGCCATCTGATCTAACTTCTGGAGGCAGTCAAAATGAGTATTTGAATTCTTCCCTACCTTATTCCTGTGCTGAGATACAGGCTGCTCCAACCTGCTGTAAAATGCTTGATTTCGAGAGTGAGCGAAACTAATGAAAACATTGTTGGGGTAAAACCTAAAGGGAAAGACCTAGCACCAAATCCAATTTGCCATCTGATCTAACTTCTGGAGGCAGTCAAAATGATCCTTAGAATTCTTCCCTACCTTATTCCTGTGCTGAGATACAGTCTGCTCCAACCTGCTGTAAAATGCTTGATTTCGAGAGTGAGCGAAACTAATGAAAACATTGTTGGGGTAAAACCTAAAGGGAAAGGCCTAGCACCAAATTGCATTGGCCATCTGATCTAACTTCTGGAGGCAGTCAAAATGAGTATTTGAATTCTTCCCTACCTTATTCCTGTGCTGAGATACAGGCTGCTCCAACCTGCTGTAAAATGCTTGATTTCGAGAGTGAGCGAAACTAATGAAAACATTGTTGGGGTAAAACCTAAAGGGAAAGGCCTAGCACCAAATTCCATTGGCCATCTGATCTAACTTCTGGAGGCAGTCAAAATGAGTATTTGAATTCTTCCCTACCTTATTCCTGTGCTGAGATACAGGCTGCTCCAACCTGCTGTAAAATGCTTGATTTCGAGGGAGAGAGAAACTAATGAAAACATTGTTGGGGTAAAACCTAAAGGGAAAGACCTAGCACCAAATACAATTTGCCATCTGATCTAACTTCTGGAGGCAGTCAAAATGATCCTTAGAATTCTTCCCTACCTTATTCCTGTGCTGAGATACAGGCTGCTCCAACCTGCTGTAAAATGCTTGATTTCAAGAGTGAGCGAAACTAATGAAAACATTGTTGGGGTAAAACCTAAAGGGAAAGACCTAGCACCAAATACAATTTGCCATCTGATCTAACTTCTGGAGGCAGTCAAAATGATCCTTAGAATTCTTCCCTACCTTATTCCTGTGCTGAGATACAGGCTGCTCCAACCTGCTGTAAAATGCTTGATTTCGAGAGTGATCGAAACTAATGAAAACATTGTTGGGGTAAAACCTAAAGGGAAAGACCTAGCACCAAATTGCATTGGCCATCTGATCTAACTTCTGGAGGCAGTCAAAATGAGTATTTGAATTCTTCCCTACCTTATTCCTGTGCTGAGATACAGGCTGCTCCAACCTGCTGTAAAATGCTTGATTTCGTGAGTGATCGAAACTAATGAAAACATTGTTGGGGTAAAACCTAAAGGGAAAGGCCTAGCACCAAATTGCATTGGCCATCTGATCTAACTTCTGGAGGCAGTCAAAATGAGTATTTGAATTCTTCCCTACCTTATTCCTGTGCTGAGATACAGGCTGCTCCAACCTGCTGTAAAATGCTTGATTTCGAGAGTGAGCGAAACTAATGAAAACATTGTTGGGGTAAAACCTAAAGGGAAAGGCCTAGCACCAAATTGCATTGGCCATCTGATCTAACTTCTGGAGGCAGTCAAAATGATCCTTAGAATTCTTCCCTACCTTATTCCTGTGCTGAGATACAGGCTGCTCCAACCTGCTGTAAAATACTTGATTTCGAGAGTGATCGAAACTAATGAAAACATTGTTGGGGTAAAACCTAAAGGGAAAGACCTAGCACCAAATCCAATTTGCCATCTGATCTAACTTCTGGAGGCAGTCAAAATGATCCTTAGAATTCTTCCCTACCTTATTCCTGTGCTGAGATACAGGCTGCTCCAACCTGCTGTAAAATGCTTGATTTCGAGAGTGAGCGAAACTAATGAAAACATTGTTGGGGTAAAACCTAAAGGGAAAGGCCTAGCACCAAATTGCATTGGCCATCTGATCTAACTTCTGGAGGCAGTCAAAATGAGTATTTGAATTCTTCCCTACCTTATTCCTGTGCTGAGATACAGGCTGCTCCAACCTGCTGTAAAATGCTTGATTTCGAGAGTGAGCGAAACTAATGAAAACATTGTTGGGGTAAAACCTAAAGGGAAAGGCCTAGCACCAAATTCCATTGGCCATCTGATCTAACTTCTGGAGGCAGTCAAAATGAGTATTTGAATTCTTCCCTACCTTATTCCTGTGCTGAGATACAGGCTGCTCCAACCTGCTGTAAAATGCTTGATTTCGAGGGAGAGAGAAACTAATGAAAACATTGTTGGGGTAAAACCTAAAGGGAAAGACCTAGCACCAAATACAATTTGCCATCTGATCTAACTTCTGGAGGCAGTCAAAATGATCCTTAGAATTCTTCCCTACCTTATTCCTGTGCTGAGATACAGGCTGCTCCAACCTGCTGTAAAATGCTTGATTTCAAGAGTGAGCGAAACTAATGAAAACATTGTTGGGGTAAAACCTAAAGGGAAAGACCTAGCACCAAATACAATTTGCCATCTGATCTAACTTCTGGAGGCAGTCAAAATGATCCTTAGAATTCTTCCCTACCTTATTCCTGTGCTGAGATACAGGCTGCTCCAACCTGCTGTAAAATGCTTGATTTCGAGAGTGAGCGAAACTAATGAAAACATTGTTGGGGTAAAACCTAAAGGGAAAGGCCTAGCACCAAATTCCATTGGCCATCTGATCTAACTTCTGGAGGCAGTCAAAATGAGTATTTGAATTCTTCCCTACCTTATTCCTGTGCTGAGATACAGGCTGCTCCAACCTGCTGTAAAATGCTTGATTTCGAGGGAGAGAGAAACTAATGAAAACATTGTTGGGGTAAAACCTAAAGGGAAAGACCTAGCACCAAATACAATTTGCCATCTGATCTAACTTCTGGAGGCAGTCAAAATGATCCTTAGAATTCTTCCCTACCTTATTCCTGTGCTGAGATACAGGCTGCTCCAACCTGCTGTAAAATGCTTGATTTCAAGAGTGAGCGAAACTAATGAAAACATTGTTGGGGTAAAACCTAAAGGGAAAGACCTAGCACCAAATACAATTTGCCATCTGATCTAACTTCTGGAGGCAGTCAAAATGATCCTTAGAATTCTTCCCTACCTTATTCCTGTGCTGAGATACAGGCTGCTCCAACCTGCTGTAAAATGCTTGATTTCGAGAGTGAGCGAAACTAATGAAAACATTGTTGGGGTAAAACCTAAAGGGAAAGGCCTAGCACCAAATTCCATTGGCCATCTGATCTAACTTCTGGAGGCAGTCAAAATGAGTATTTGAATTCTTCCCTACCTTATTCCTGTGCTGAGATACAGGCTGCTCCAACCTGCTGTAAAATGCTTGATTTCGAGAGTGATCGAAACTAATGAAAACACTGTTGCGGTAAAACCTAAAGGGAAAGGCCTAGCACCAAATTGCATTGGCCATCTGATCTAACTTCTGGAGGCAGTCAAAATGAGTATTTGAATTCTTCCCTACCTTATTCCTGTGCTGAGATACAGGCTGCTCCAACCTGCTGTAAAATGCTTGATTTCGAGAGTGAGCGAAACTAATGAAAACATTGTTGGGGTAAAACCTAAAGGTAAAGGCCTAGCACCAAATACAATTTGCCATCTGATCTAACTTCTGGAGGCAGTCAAAATGATCCTTAGAATTCTTCCCTACCTTATTCCTGTGCTGAGATACAGGCTGCTCCAACCTGCTGTAAAATGCTTGATTTCGAGAGTGAGCGAAACTAATGAAAACATTGTTGGGGTAAAACCTAAAGGGAAAGGCCTAGCACCAAATTCCATTGGCCATCTGATCTAACTTCTGGAGGCAGTCAAAATGAGTATTTGAATTCTTCCCTACCTTATTCCTGTGCTGAGATACAGGCTGCTCCAACCTGCTGTAAAATGCTTGATTTCGAGGGAGAGAGAAACTAATGAAAACATTGTTGGGGTAAAACCTAAAGGGAAAGACCTAGCACCAAATACAATTTGCCATCTGATCTAACTTCTGGAGGCAGTCAAAATGATCCTTAGAATTCTTCCCTACCTTATTCCTGTGCTGAGATACAGGCTGCTCCAACCTGCTGTAAAATGCTTGATTTCGAGAGTGAGCGAAACTAATGAAAACATTGTTGGGGTAAAACCTAAAGGGAAAGACCTAGCACCAAATACAATTTGCCATCTGATCTAACTTCTGGAGGCAGTCAAAATGATCCTTAGAATTCTTCCCTACCTTATTCCTGTGCTGAGATACAGGCTGCTCCAACCTGCTGTAAAATGCTTGATTTCGAGAGTGAGCGAAACTAATGAAAACATTGTTGGGGTAAAACCTAAAGGGAAAGGCCTAGCACCAAATTCCATTGGCCATCTGATCTAACTTCTGGAGGCAGTCAAAATGAGTATTTGAATTCTTCCCTACCTTATTCCTGTGCTGAGATACAGGCTGCTCCAACCTGCTGTAAAATGCTTGATTTCGAGGGAGAGAGAAACTAATGAAAACATTGTTGGGGTAAAACCTAAAGGGAAAGACCTAGCACCAAATACAATTTGCCATCTGATCTAACTTCTGGAGGCAGTCAAAATGATCCTTAGAATTCTTCCCTACCTTATTCCTGTGCTGAGATACAGGCTGCTCCAACCTGCTGTAAAATGCTTGATTTCAAGAGTGAGCGAAACTAATGAAAACATTGTTGGGGTAAAACCTAAAGGGAAAGACCTAGCACCAAATCCAATTTGCCATCTGATCTAACTTCTGGAGGCAGTCAAAATGATCCTTAGAATTCTTCCCTACCTTATTCCTGTGCTGAGATACAGGCTGCTCCAACCTGCTGTAAAATGCTTGATTTCGAGAGTGAGCGAAACTAATGAAAACATTGTTGGGGTAAAACCTAAAGGGAAAGACCTAGCACCAAATTGCATTGGCCATCTGATCTAACTTCTGGAGGCAGTCAAAATGAGTATTTGAATTCTTCCCTACCTTATTCCTGTGCTGAGATACAGGCTGCTCCAACCTGCTGTAAAATGCTTGATTTCGTGAGTGATCGAAACTAATGAAAACATTGTTGGGGTAAAACCTAAAGGGAAAGGCCTAGCACCAAATTGCATTGGCCATCTGATCTAACTTCTGGAGGCAGTCAAAATGAGTATTTGAATTCTTCCCTACCTTATTCCTGTGCTGAGATACAGGCTGCTCCAACCTGCTGTAAAATGCTTGATTTCGAGAGTGATCGAAACTAATGAAAACACTGTTGCGGTAAAACCTAAAGGGAAAGGCCTAGCACCAAATTGCATTGGCCATCTGATCTAACTTCTGGAGGCAGTCAAAATGAGTATTTGAATTCTTCCCTACCTTATTCCTGTGCTGAGATACAGGCTGCTCCAACCTGCTGTAAAATGCTTGATTTCGAGAGTGAGCGAAACTAATGAAAACATTGTTGGGGTAAAACCTAAAGGTAAAGGCCTAGCACCAAATCCAATTTGCCATCTGATCTAACTTCTGGAGGCAGTCAAAATGAGTATTTGAATTCTTCCCTACCTTATTCCTGTGCTGAGATACAGGCTGCTCCAACCTGCTGTAAAATGCTTGATTTCGAGAGCGAGCGAAACTAATGAAAACATTGCTGGGGTAAAACCTAAAGGGAAAGACCTAGCACCAAATACAATTTGCCATCTGATCTAACTTCTGGAGGCAGTCAAAATGATCCTTAGAATTCTTCCCTACCTTATTCCTGTGCTGAGATACAGGCTGCTCCAACCTGCTGTAAAATGCTTGATTTCAAGAGTGAGCGAAACTAATGAAAACATTGTTGGGGTAAAACCTAAAGGGAAAGACCTAGCACCAAATACAATTTGCCATCTGATCTAACTTCTGGAGGCAGTCAAAATGAGTATTTGAATTCTTCCCTACCTTATTCCTGTGCTGAGATACAGGCTGCTCCAACCTGCTGTAAAATGCTTGATTTCGAGAGTGATCGAAACTAATGAAAACATTGTTGGGGTAAAACCTAAAGGGAAAGACCTAGCACCAAATTGCATTGGCCATCTGATCTAACTTCTGGAGGCAGTCAAAATGAGTATTTGAATTCTTCCCTACCTTATTCCTGTGCTGAGATACAGGCTGCTCCAACCTGCTGTAAAATGCTTGATTTCGTGAGTGATCGAAACTAATGAAAACATTGTTGGGGTAAAACCTAAAGGGAAAGGCCTAGCACCAAATTGCATTGGCCATCTGATCTAACTTCTGGAGGCAGTCAAAATGAGTATTTGAATTCTTCCCTACCTTATTCCTGTGCTGAGATACAGGCTGCTCCAACCTGCTGTAAAATGCTTGATTTCGAGAGTGATCGAAACTAATGAAAACACTGTTGCGGTAAAACCTAAAGGGAAAGGCCTAGCACCAAATTGCATTGGCCATCTGATCTAACTTCTGGAGGCAGTCAAAATGAGTATTTGAATTCTTCCCTACCTTATTCCTGTGCTGAGATACAGGCTGCTCCAACCTGCTGTAAAATGCTTGATTTCGAGAGTGAGCGAAACTAATGAAAACATTGTTGGGGTAAAACCTAAAGGTAAAGGCCTAGCACCAAATCCAATTTGCCATCTGATCTAACTTCTGGAGGCAGTCAAAATGAGTATTTGAATTCTTCCCTACCTTATTCCTGTGCTGAGATACAGGCTGCTCCAACCTGCTGTAAAATGCTTGATTTCGAGAGTGAGCGAAACTAATGAAAACATTGTTGGGGTAAAACCTAAAGGGAAAGACCTAGCACCAAATACAATTTGCCATCTGATCTAACTTCTGGAGGCAGTCAAAATGATCCTTAGAATTCTTCCCTACCTTATTCCTGTGCTGAGATACAGGCTGCTCCAACCTGCTGTAAAATGCTTGATTTCAATAGTGAGCGAAACTAATGAAAACATTGTTGGGGTAAAACCTAAAGGGAAAGACCTAGCACCAAATACAATTTGCCATCTGATCTAACTTCTGGAGGCAGTCAAAATGATCCTTAGAATTCTTCCCTACCTTATTCCTGTGCTGAGATACAGGCTGCTCCAACCTGCTGTAAAATGCTTGATTTCGAGAGTGAGCGAAACTAATGAAAACATTGTTGGGGTAAAACCTAAAGGGAAAGACCTAGCACCAAATTGCATTGGCCATCTGATCTAACTTCTGGAGGCAGTCAAAATGAGTATTTGAATTCTTCCCTACCTTATTCCTGTGCTGAGATACAGGCTGCTCCAACCTGCTGTAAAATGCTTGATTTCGTGAGTGATCGAAACTAATGAAAACATTGTTGGGGTAAAACCTAAAGGGAAAGGCCTAGCACCAAATTGCATTGGCCATCTGATCTAACTTCTGGAGGCAGTCAAAATGAGTATTTGAATTCTTCCCTACCTTATTCCTGTGCTGAGATACAGGCTGCTCCAACCTGCTGTAAAATGCTTGATTTCGAGAGTGATCGAAACTAATGAAAACACTGTTGCGGTAAAACCTAAAGGGAAAGGCCTAGCACCAAATTCCATTGGCCATCTGATCTAACTTCTGGAGGCAGTCAAAATGAGTATTTGAATTCTTCCCTACCTTATTCCTGTGCTGAGATACAGGCTGCTCCAACCTGCTGTAAAATGCTTGATTTCGAGAGCGAGCGAAACTAATGAAAACATTGTTGGGGTAAAACCTAAAGGGAAAGGCCTAGCACCAAATACAATTTGCCATCTGATCTAACTTCTGGAGGCAGTCAAAATGAGTATTTGAATTCTTCCCTACCTTATTCCTGTGCTGAGATACAGGCTGCTCCAACCTGCAGTAAAATGCTTGATTTCGAGAGTGAGCGAAACTAATGAAAACATTGTTGGGGTAAAACCTAAAGGGAAAGACCTGGCACCAAATACAATTTGCCATCTGATCTAACTTCTGGAGGCAGTCAAAATGATCCTTAGAATTCTTCCCTACCTTATTCCTGTGCTGAGATACAGGCTGCTCCAACCTGCTGTAAAATGCTTGATTTCGAGAGTGATCGAAACTAATGAAAACATTGTTGGGGTAAAACCTAAAGGGAAAGGCCTAGCACCAAATTGCATTGGCCATCTGATCTAACTTCTGGAGGCAGTCAAAATGAGTATTTGAATTCTTCCCTACCTTATTCCTGTGCTGAGATACAGGCTGCTCCAACCTGCTGTAAAATGCTTGATTTCGAGAGTGAGCGAAACTAATGAAAACATTGTTGGGGTAAAACCTAAAGGGAAAGACCTAGCACCAAATACAATTTGCCATCTGATCTAACTTCTGGAGGCAGTCAAAATGAGTATTTGAATTCTTCCCTACCTTATTCCTGTGCTGAGATACAGGCTGCTCCAACCTGCTGTAAAATGCTTGATTTCGAGAGTGAGCAAAACTAATGAAAACATTGTTGGGGTAAAACCTAAAGGGAAAGGCCTGGCACCAAACACAATTTGCCATCTGATCTAACTTCTGGAGGCAGTCAAAATGATCCTTAGAATTCTTCCCTACCTTATTCCTGTGCTGAGATACAGGCTGCTCCAACCTGCTGTAAAATGTTTGATTTCGAGAGTGAGCGAAACTAATGAAAACATTGTTGGGGTAAAACCTAAAGGGAAAGGCCTAGCACCAAATTGCATTGGCCATCTGATCTAACTTCTGGAGGCAGTCAAAATGAGTATTTGAATTCTTCCCTACCTTATTCCTGTGCTGAGATACAGGCTGCTCCAACCTGCTGTAAAAAACTTGATTTCGAGAGTGATCGAAACTAATGAAAACATTGTTGGGGTAAAACCTAAAGGGAAAGACCTAGCACCAAATGCAATTTGCCATCTGATCTAACTTCTGGAGGCAGTCAAAATGATCCTTAGAATTCTTCCCTACCTTATTCCTGTGCTGAGATACAGGCTGCTCCAACCTGCTGTAAAATGCTTGATTTCGAGAGTGAGCGAAACTAATGAAAACATTGTTGGGGTAAAACCTAAAGGGAAAGGCCTAGCACCAAATTCCATTGGCCATCTGATCTAACTTCTGGAGGCAGTCAAAATGAGTATTTGAATTCTTCCCTACCTTATTCCTGTGCTGAGATACAGGCTGCTCCAACCTGCTGTAAAATGCTTGATTTCGAGAGTGATCGAAACTAATGAAATAATTGTTGGGGTAAAACCTAAAGGGAAAGACCTAGCACCAAATACAATTTGCCATCTGATCGAAGTTCAGGAGGCAGTCAAAATGAGTATTTGAATTCTTCCCTACCTTATTCCTGTGCTGAGATACAGGCTGCTCCAACCTGCTGTAAAATGCTTGATTTCGAGAGTGATCGAAACTAATGAAAACATTGTTGGGGTAAAACCTAAAGGGAAAGGCCTAGCACCAAATTGCATTGGCCATCTGATCTAACTTCTGGAGGCTGTCAAAATGAGTATTTGAATTCTTCCCTACCTTATTCCTGTGCTGAGATACAGGCTGCTCCAACCTGCTGTAAAAAACTTGATTTCGAGAGTGACCGAAACTAATGAAAACATTGTTGGGGTAAAACCTAAAGGGAAAGACCTAGCACCAAATGCAATTTGCCATCTGATCTAACTTCTGGAGGCAGTCAAAATGATCCTTAGAATTCTTCCCTACCTTATTCCTGTGCTGAGATACAGGCAGCTCCAACCTGCTGTAAAATGCTTGATTTCGAGAGTGAGCGAAATTAATGAAAACATTGTTGGGGTAAAACCTAAAGGGAAAGGCCTAGCACCAAATTCCATTGGCCATCTGATCTAACTTCTGGAGGCAGTCAAAATGAGTATTTGAATTCTTCCCTACCTTATTCCTGTGCTGAGATACAGGCTGCTCCAAACTGCTGTAAAATGCTTGATTTCGAGAGTGATCGAAACCAATGAAATCATTGTTGGGGTAAAACCTAAAGGGAAAGACCTGGCACCAAATACAATTTGCCATCTGATCGAAGTTCAGGAGGCAGTCAAAATGATCCTTAGAATTCTTCCCTACCTTATTCCTGTGCTGAGATACAGGCTGCTCCAACCTGCTGTAAAATGCTTGATTTCGAGAGTGATCGAAACTAATGAAAACATTGTTGGGGTAAAACCTAAAGGGAAAGGCCTAGCACCAAATTGCATTGGCCATCTGATCTAACTTCTGGAGGCAGTCAAAATGAGTATTTGAATTCTTCCCTACCTTATTCCTGTGCTGAGATACAGGCTGCTCAAACTGCTGTAAAATGCTTGATTTTGAGAGTGATCGAAACTAATGAAATCATTGTTGGGGTAAAACCTAAAGGGAAAGACCTGGCACCAAATACAATTTGCCATCTGATCGAAGTTCAGGAGGCAGTCAAAATGACCCTTAGAATTCTTCCCTACCTTATTCCTGTGCTGAGATACAGGCTGCTCCAACCTGCTGTAAAATGCTTGATTTCGAGAGTGATCGAAACTAATGAAAACACTGTTGGGGTAAAACCTAAAGGGAAAGACCTGGCACCAAATACAATTTGCCATCTGATCTAACTTCTGGAGGCAGTCAAAATGATCCTTAGAATTCTTCCCTACCTTATTCCTGTGCTGAGATACAGGCTGCTCCAACCTGCTGTAAAATGCTTGATTTCGAGAGTGATCGAAACTAATGAAAACACTGTTGGGGTAAAACCTAAAGGGAAAGGCCTAGCACCAAATTGCATTGGCCATCTGATCTAACTTCTGGAGGCAGTCAAAATGAGTATTTGAATTCTTCCCTACCTTATTCCTGTGCTGAGATACAGGCTGCTCCAACCTGCTGAAAAATGCTTGATTTCGAGAGTGAGCGAAACTAATGAAAACATTGTTGGGGTAAAACCTAAAGGGAAAGGCCTAGCACAAAATACAATTTGCCATCTGATCTAACTTCTGGAGGCAGTCAAAATGAGTATTTGAATTCTTCCCTACCTTATTCCTGTGCTGAGATACAGGCTGCTCCAACCTGCTGTAAAATGCTTGATTTCGAGAGTGAGCGAAACTAATGAAAACATTGTTGGGGTAAAACCTAAAGGGAAAGACCTAGCACCAAATACAATTTGCCATCTGATCTAACTTCTGGAGGCAGTCAAAATGATCCTTAGAATTCTTCCCTACCTTATTCCTGTGCTGAGATACAGGCTGCTCCAACCTGCTGTAAAATGCTTGATTTCGAGAGTGAGCGAAACTAATGAAAACATTGTTGGGGTAAAACCGAAAGGGAAAGACCTAGCACCAAATCCAATTTGCCATCTGATCTAACTTCTGGAGGCAGTCAAAATGATCCTTAGAATTCTTCCCTACCTTATTCCTGTGCTGAGATACAGGCTGCTCCAACCTGCTGTAAAATGCTTGATTTCGAGAGTGATCGAAACTAATGAAAACACTGTTGCGGTAAAACCTAAAGGGAAAGGCCTAGCACCAAATTGCATTGGCCATCTGATCTAACTTCTGGAGGCAGTCAAAATGAGTATTTGAATTCTTCCCTACCTTATTCCTGTGCTGAGATACAGGCTGCTCCAACCTGCTGTAAAAAACTTGATTTCGAGAGTGATCGAAACTAATGAAAACATTGTTGGGGTAAAACCTAAAGGGAAAGGCCTAGCACCAAATTGCATTGGCCATCTGATCTAACTTCTGGAGGCAGTCAAAATGAGTATTTGAATTCTTCCCTACCTTATTCCTGTGCTGAGATACAGGCTGCTCCAACCTGCTGTAAAATGCTTGATTTCGAGAGTGAGCGAAACTAATGAAAACATTGTTGGGGTAAAACCTAAAGGGAAAGGCCTAGCACCAAATTGCATTGGCCATCTGATCTAACTTCTGGAGGCAGTCAAAATGATCCTAAGAATTCTTCCCTACCTTATTCCTGTGCTGAGATACAGGCTGCTCCAACCTGCTGTAAAATGCTTGATTTCGAGAGTGAGCGAAACTAATGAAAACATTGTTGGGGTAAAACCTAAAGGGAAAGACCAAGCACCAAATACAATTTGCCATCTGATCTAACTTCTGGAGGCAGTCAAAATGGTCCTTAGAATTCTTCCCAACCTTATTCCTGTGCTGAGATACAGGCTGCTCCAACCTGCTGTAAAATGCTTGATTTCGAGAGTGATCGAAACTAATGAAAACATTGTTGGGGTAAAACCTAAAGGGAAAGGCCTAGCACCAAATTGCATTGGCCATCTGATCTAACTTCTGGAGGCAGTCAAAATGAGTATTTGAATTCTTCCCTACCTTATTCCTGTGCTGAGATACAGGCTGCTCCAACCTGCTGTAAAATGCTTGATTTCGAGAGTGAGCGAAACTAATGAAAACATTGTTGGGGTAAAACCTAAAGGGAAAGACCTGGCACCAAATACAATTTGCCATCTGATCGAAGTTCAGGAGGCAGTCAAAATGACCCTTAGAATTCTTCCCAACCTTATTCCTGTGCTGAGATACAGGCTGCTCCAACCTGCTGTAAAATGCTTGATTTCGAGAGTGAGCGAAACTAATGAAAACATCGTTGGGGTAAAACCTAAAGGGAAAGACCTGGCACCAAATACAATTTGCCATCTGATCGAAGTTCAGGAGGCAGTCAAAATGACCCTTAGAATTCTTCCCAACCTTATTCCTGTGCTGAGATACAGGCTGCTCCAACCTGCTGTAAAATGCTTGATTTCGAGAGTGAGCGAAACTAATGAAAACATTGTTGGGGTAAAACCTAAAGGGAAAGGCCTAGAACCAAATTGCATTGGCCATCTGATCTAACTTCTGGAGGCAGTCAAAATGAGTATTTGAATTCTTCCCTACCTTATTCCTCTGCTGAGATACAGGCTGCTCCAACCTGCTGTAAAATGCTTGATTTCGAGAGTGAGCGAAACTAATGAAAACATTGTTGGGGTAAAACCTAAAGGGAAAGGCCTAGCACCAAATACAATTTGCCATCTGATCTAACTTCTGGAGGCAGTCAAAATGAGTATTTGAATTCTTCCCTACCTTATTCCTGTGCTGAGATACAGGCTGCTCCAACCTGCTGTAAAATGCTTGATTTCGAGTGTGAGCGAAACTAATGAAAACATTGTTGGGGTAAAACCTAAAGGGAAAGACCTAGCACCAAATACAATTTGCCATCTGATCTAACTTCTGGAGGCAGTCAAAATGATCCTTAGAATTCTTCCCTACCTTATTCCTGTGCTGAGATACAGGCTGCTCCAACCTGCTGTAAAATGCTTGATTTCGAGAGTGATCGAAACTAATGAAAACATTGTTGGGGTAAAACCTAAAGGGAAAGACCTAGCACCAAATGCAATTTGCCATCTGATCTAACTTCTGGAGGCAGTCAAAATGATCCTTAGAATTCTTCCCTACCTTATTCCTGTGCTGAGATACAGGCAGCTCCAACCTGCTGTAAAATGCTTGATTTCGAGAGTGAGCGAAATTAATGAAAACATTGTTGGGGTAAAACCTAAAGGGAAAGGCCTAGCACCAAATTGCATTGGCCATCTGATCTAACTTCTGGAGGCAGTCAAAATGAGTATTTGAATTCTTCCCTACCTTATTCCTGTGCTGAGATACAGGCTGCTCCAAACTGCTGTAAAATGCTTGATTTCGAGAGTGATCGAAACTAATGAAATCATTGTTGGGGTAAAACCTAAAGGGAAAGACCTAGCACCAAATACAATTTGCCATCTGATCGAAGTTCAGGAGGCAGTCAAAATGATCCTTAGAATTCTTCCCTACCTTATTCCTGTGCTGAGATACAGGCTGCTCCAACCTGCTGTAAAATGCTTGATTTCGAGAGTGATCGAAACTAATGAAAACATTGTTGGGGTAAAACCTAAAGGGAAAGGCCTAGCACCAAATTGCATTGGCCATCTGATCTAACTTCTGGAGGCAGTCAAAATGAGTATTTGAATTCTTCCCTACCTTATTCCTGTGCTGAGATACAGGCTGCTCCAAACTGCTGTAAAATGCTTGATTTCGAGAGTGATCGAAACTAATGAAATCATTGTTGGGGTAAAACCTAAAGGGAAAGACCTGGCACCAAATACAATTTGCCATCTGATCGAAGTTCAGGAGGCAGTCAAAATGACCCTTAGAATTCTTCCCTACCTTATTCCTGTGCTGAGATACAGGCTGCTCCAACCTGCTGTAAAATGCTTGATTTCGAGAGTGATCGAAACTAATGAAAACACTGTTGGGGTAAAACCTAAAGGGAAAGACCTGGCACCAAATACAATTTGCCATCTGATCTAACTTCTGGAGGCAGTCAAAATGATCCTTAGAATTCTTCCCTACCTTATTCCTGTGCTGAGATACAGGCTGCTCCAACCTGCTGTAAAATGCTTGATTTCGAGAGTGAGCGAAACTAATGAAAACATTGTTGGGGTAAAACCTAAAGGGAAAGGCCTAGCACCAAATACAATTTGCCATCTGATCTAACTTCTGGAGGCAGTCAAAATGAGTATTTGAATTCTTCCCTACCTTATTCCTGTGCTGAGATACAGGCTGCTCCAACCTGCTGTAAAATGCTTGATTTCGAGTGTGAGCGAAACTAATGAAAACATTGTTGGGGTAAAACCTAAAGGGAAAGACCTAGCACCAAATACAATTTGCCATCTGATCTAACTTCTGGAGGCAGTCAAAATGATCCTTAGAATTCTTCCCTACCTTATTCCTGTGCTGAGATACAGGCTGCTCCAACCTGCTGTAAAATGCTTGATTTCGAGAGTGAGCGAAACTAATGAAAACATTGTTGGGGTAAAACCTAAAGGGAAAGACCTAGCACCAAATTGCATTGGCCATCTGATCTAACTTCTGGGGGCAGTCAAAATGATCCTTAGAATTCTTCCCTACCTTATTCCTGTGCTGAGATACAGGCTGCTCCAACCTGCTGTAAAATGCTTGATTTCGAGAGTGATCGAAACTAATGAAAACATTGTTGGGGTAAAAGCTAAAGGGAAAGGCCTAGCACCAAATTGCATTGGCCATCTGATCTAACTTCTGGAGGCAGTCAAAATGAGTATTTGAATTCTTCCCTACCTTATTCCTGTGCTGAGATACAGGCTGCTCCAACCTGCTGTAAAATGCTTGATTTCGAGAGTGAGCGAAACTAATGAAAACATTGTTGGGGTAAAACCTAAAGGGAAAGGCCTAGCACCAAATTGCATTGGCCATCTGATCTAACTTCTGCAGGCAGTCAAAATGAGTATTTGAATTCTTCCCTACCTTATTCCTGTGCTGAGATACAGGCTGCTCCAACCTGCTGTAAAATGCTTGATTTCGAGAGTGATCGAAACTAATGAAAACATTGTTGGGGTAAAACCTAAAGGGAAAGGCCTAGCACCAAATTGCATTGGCCATCTGATCTAACTTCTGGAGGCAGTCAAAATGAGTATTTGAATTCTTCCCTACCTTATTCCTGTGCTGAGATACAGGCTGCTCCAACCTGCTGTAAAATGCTTGATTTCGAGAGTGAGCGAAACTAATGAAATCATTGTTGGGGTAAAACCTAAAGGGAAAGGCCTAGCACCAAATTGCATTGGCCATCTGATCTAACTTCTGGAGGCAGTCAAAATGAGTATTTGAATTCTTCCCTACCTTATTCCTGTGCTGAGATACAGGCTGCTCCAACCTGCTGTAAAATGCTTGAATTTGAGAGTGAGCGAATCTAATGAAAACATTGTTGGGGTAAAACCTAAAGGGAAAGGCCTAGCACCAAATTGCATTGGCCATCTGATCTAACTTCTGGAGGCAGTCAAAATGAGTATTTGAATTCTTCCCTACCTTATTCCTGTGCTGAGATACAGGCTGCTCCAACCTGCTGTAAAATGCATGATTTCGAGAGTGAGCGAAACTAATGAAAACATTGTTGGGGTAAAACCTAAAGGGAAAGGCCTAGCACCAAATTGAATTGGCCATCTGATCTAACTTCTGGAGGCAGTCAAAATGATCCTAAGAATTCTTCTCTACCTTATTCCTGTGCTGAGATACAGGCTGCTCCAACCTGCTGTAAAATGCTTGATTTCGAGAGTGAGCGAAACTAATGAAAACATTGTTGGGGTAAAACCTAAAGGGAAAGACCTGGCACCAAATACAATTTGCCATCTGATCTAAGTTCTGGAGGCAGTCAAAATGATCCTTAGTATTCTTCCCTACCTTATTCCTGTGCTGAGATACAGGCTGCTCCAACCAGCTGTAAAATGCTTGATTTCGAGAGTGAGCGAAACTAATGAAAACATTGTTGGGGTAAAACCTAAAGGGAAAGGCCTAGCACCAAATTGCATTGGCCATCTGATCTAACTTCTGGAGGCAGTCAAAATGATCCTTAGAATTCTTCCCTACCTTATTCCTGTGCTGAGATACAGGCTGCTCCAACCTGCTGTAAAATGCTTGATTTCGAGAGTGAGCGAAACTAATGAAAACATTGTTGGGGTAAAACCTAAAGGGAAAGGCCTAGCACCAAATTGCATTGGCCATCTGATCTAACTTCTGGAGGCAGTCAAAATGAGTATTTGAATTCTTCCCTACCTTATTCCTGTGCTGAGATACAGGCTGCTCCAACCTGCTGTAAAATGCTTGATTTCGAGAGTGAGCGAAACTAATGAAAACATTGTTGGGGTAAAACCTAAAGGGAAAGGCCTAGCACCAAATTGCATTGGCCATCTGATCTAACTTCTGGAGGCAGTCAAAATGAGTATTTGAATTCTTCCCTACCTTATTCCTGTGCTGAGATACAGGCTGCTCCAACCTGCTGTAAAATGCTTGATTTCGAGAGTGAGCGAAACTAATGAAAACATTGTTGGGGTAAAACCTAAAGGGAAAGGCCTAGCACCAAATTGCATTGGCCATCTGATCTAACTTCTGGAGGCAGTCAAAATGAGTATTTGAATTCTTCCCTACCTTATTCCTGTGCTGAGATACAGGGTGCTCCAACCTGCTGTAAAATGCTTGATTTCGAGAGTGAGCGAAACTAATGAAAACATTGTTGGGGTAAAACCTAAAGGGAAAGGCCTAGCACCAAATTGCATTGGCCATCTTATCTAACTTCTGGAGGCAGTCAAAATGATCCTAAGAATTCTTCCCTACCTTATTCCTGTGCTGAGATACAGGCTGCTCCAACCTGCTGTAAAATGCTTGATTTCGAGAGTGAGCGAAACTAATGAAAACATTGTTGGGGTAAAACCTAAAGGGAAAGACCTGGCACCAAATACAATTTGCCATCTGATCTAAGTTCTGGAGGCAGTCAAAATGATCCTTAGTATTCTTCCCTACCTTATTCCTGTGCTGAGATACAGGGTGCTCCAACCTGCTGTAAAATGCTTGATTTCGAGAGTGAGCGAAACTAATGAAAACATTGTTGGGGTAAAACCTAAAGGGAAAGGCCTAGCACCAAATCCAATTTGCCATCTGATCTAACTTCTGGAGGCAGTCAAAATGAGTATTTGAATTCTTCCCTACCTTATTCCTGTGCTGAGATACAGGCTGCTCCAACCTGCTGTAAAATGCTTGATTTCGAGAGTGAGCGAAACTAATGAAAACATTGTTGGGGTAAAACCGAAAGGGAAAGACCTAGCACCAAATACAATTTGCCATCTGATCTAACTTCTGGAGGCAGTCAAAATGATCCTTAGAATTCTTCCCTACCTTATTCCTGTGCTGAGATACAGGCTGCTCCAACCTGCTGTAAAATGCTTGATTTCGAGAGTGAGCGAAACTAATGAAAACATTGTTGGGGTAAAACCTAAAGGGAAAGGCCTAGCACCAAATTGCATTGGCCATCTGATCTAACTTCTGGAGGCAGTCAAAATGAGTATTTGAATTCTTCCCTACCTTATTCCTGTGCTGAGATACAGGCTGCTCCAACCTGCTGTAAAATGCTTGATTTCGAGAGTGAGCGAAACTAATGAAAACATTGTTGGGGTAAAACCTAAAGGGAAAGACCTAGCACCAAATACAATTTGCCATCTGATCTAACTTCTGGAGGCAGTCAAAATGAGTATTTGAATTCTTCCCTACCTTATTCCTGTGCTGAGATACAGGCTGCTCCAACCTGCTGTAAAATGCTTGATTTCGAGAGTGAGCGAAACTAATGAAAACATTGTTGGGGTAAAACCTAAAGGGAAAGACCTAGCGCCAAATTGCATTGGCCATCTGATCTAACTTCTGGAGGCAGTCAAAATGAGTATTTGAATTCTTCCCTACCTTATTCCTGTGCTGAGATACAGGCTGCTCCAACCTGCTGTAAAATGCTTGATTTCGAGAGTGAGCGAAACTAATGAAAACATTGTTGGGGTAAAACCTAAAGGGAAAGGCCTAGCACCAAATACAATTTCCCATCTGATCTAACTTCTGGAGGCAGTCAAAATGAGTATTTGAATTCTTCCCTACCTTATTCCTGTACTGAGATACAGGCTGCTCCAACCTGCTGTAAAATGCTTGATTTCGAGAGTGAGCGAAACTAATGAAAACATTGTTGGGGTAAAACCTAAAGGGAAAGACCTGGCACCAAATACAATTTGCCATCTGATCTAACTTCTGGAGGCAGTCAAAATGAGTATTTGAATTCTTCCCTACCTTATTCCTGTGCTGAGATACAGGCTGCTCCAACCTGCTGTAAAATGCTTGATTTCGAGAGTGAGCGAAACTAATGAAAACATTGTTGGGGTAAAACCTAAAGGGAAAGGCCTAGCACCAAATTGCATTGGCCATCTGATCTAACTTCTGGAGGCAGTCAAAATGAGTATTTGAATTCTTCCCTACCTTATTCCTGTGCTGAGATACAGGCTGCTCCAACCTGCTGTAAAATGCTTGATTTCGAGAGTGAGCGAAACTAATGAAAACATTGTTGGGGTAAAACCTAAAGGGAAAGGCCTAGCACCAAATTGCATTGGCCATCTGATCTAACTTCTGGAGGCAGTCAAAATGAGTATTTGAATTCTTCCCTACCTTATTCCTGTGCTGAGATACAGGGTGCTCCAACCTGCTGTAAAATGCTTGATTTCGAGAGTGAGCGAAACTAATGAAAACATTGTTGGGGTAAAACCTAAAGGGAAAGGCCTAGCACCAAATTGCATTGGCCATCTGATCTAACTTCTGGAGGCAGTCAAAATGATCCTAAGAATTCTTCCCTACCTTATTCCTGTGCTGAGATACAGGCTGCTCCAACCTGCTGTAAAATGCTTGATTTCGAGAGTGAGCGAAACTAATAAAAACATTGTTGGGGTAAAACCTAAAGGGAAAGACCTGGCACCAAATGCAATTTGCCATCTGATCTAAGTTCTGGAGGCAGTCAAAATGATCCTTAGTATTCTTCCCTACCTTATTCCTGTGCTGAGATACAGGCTGCTCCAACCTGCTGTAAAATGCTTGATTTCGAGAGTGATCGAAACTAATGAAAACATTGTTGGGGTAAAACCTAAAGGGAAAGGCCTAGCACCAAATTGCATTGGCCACCTGATCTAACTTCTGGAGGCAGTCAAAATGATCCTTAGAATTCTTCCCTACCTTATTCCTGTGCTGAGATACAGGCTGCTCCAACCTGCTGTAAAATGCTTGATTTCGAGAGTGAGCGAAACTAATGAAAACATTGTTGGGGTAAAACCTAAAGGGAAAGACCTGGCACCAAATACAATTTGCCATCTGATCTAAGTTCTGGAGGCAGTCAAAATGATCCTTAGAATTCTTCCCTACCTTATTCCTGTGCTGAGATACAGGCTGCTCCAACCTGCTGTAAAATGCTTGATTTCGAGAGTGATCGAAACTAATGAAAACATTGTTGGGGTAAAACCTAAAGGGAAAGACCTAGCACCAAATCCAATTTGCCATCTGATCTAACTTCTGGAGGCAGTCAAAATGAGTATTTGAATTCTTCCCTACCTTATTCCTGTGCTGAGATACAGGCTGCTCCAACCTGCTGTAAAATGCTTGATTTCGAGAGTGAGCGAAAGTAATGAAATCATTGTTGGTGTAAAACCTAAAGGGAAAGGCCTAGCACCAAATTGCATTTTCCATCTGATCTAACTTCTGGAGGCAGTCAAAATGAGTATTTGAATTCTTCCCTACCTTATTCCTGTGCTGAGATACAGGCTGCTCCAACCTGCTGTAAAATGCTTGATTTCGAGAGTGAGCGAAACTAATGAAAACATTGTTGGGGTAAAACCTAAAGGGAAAGGCCTAGCACCAAATTGCATTGGCCATCTGATCTAACTTCTGGAGGCAGTCAAAATGATCCTTAGAATTCTTCCCTACCTTATTCCTGTGCTGAGATACAGGCTGCTCCAACCTGCTGTAAAATGCTTGATTTCGAGAGTGAGCGAAACTAATGAAAACATTGTTGGGGTAAAACCTAAAGGGAAAGGCCTAGCACCAAATTCCATTGGCCATCTGATCTAACTTCTGGAGGCAGTCAAAATGAGTATTTGAATTCTTCCCTACCTTATTCCTGTGCTGAGATACAGGCTGCTCCAACCTGCTGTAAAATGCTTGATTTCGAGAGTGAGCGAAACTAATGAAAACATTGTTGGGGTAAAACCTAAAGGGAAAGACCTAGCACCAAATTGCATTGTCCATCAGATCTAACTTCTGGAGGCAGTCAAAATGAGTATTTGAATTCTTCCCTACCTTATTCCTGTGCTGAGATACAGGCTGCTCCAACCTGCTGTAAAATGCTTGATTTTGAGAGTGATCGAAACTAATGAAAACATTGTTGGGGTAATACCTAAAGGGAAAGGCCTAGCAACAAATTGCATTGGCCATCTGATCTAACTTCTGGAGGCAGTCAAAATGAGTATTTGAATTCTTCCCTACCTTATTCCTGTGCTGAGATACAGGCTGCTCCAACCTGCTGTAAAATGCTTGATTTCGAGAGTGAGCGAAACTAATGAAAACATTGTTGGGGTAAAACCTAAAGGGAAAGGCCTAGCACCAAATTGCATTGGCCATCTGATCTAACTTCTGGAGGCAGTCAAAATGAGTATTTGAATTCTTCCCTACCTTATTCCTGTGCTGAGATACAGGCTGCTCCAACCTGCTGTAAAATGCTTGATTTCGAGAGTGAGCGAAACTAATGAAAACATTGTTGGGGTAAAACCTAAAGGGAAAGGCCTAGCACCAAATTGCATTGGCCATCTGATCTAACTTCTGGAGGCAGTCAAAATGAGTATTTGAATTCTTCCCTACCTTATTCCTGTGCTGAGATACAGGCTGCTCCAACCTGCTGTAAAATGCTTGATTTTGAGAGTGAGCGAAACTAATGAAAACATTGTTGGGGTAAAACCTAAAGGGAAAGGCCTAGCACCAAATTGCATTGGCCATCTGATCTAACTTCTGGAGGCAGTCAAAATGAGTATTTGAATTCTTCCCTACCTTATTCCTGTGCTGAGATACAGGGTGCTCCAACCTGCTGTAAAATGCTTGATTTCGAGAGTGAGCGAAACTAATGAAAACATTGTTGGGGTAAAACCTAAAGGGAAAGGCCTAGCACCAAATTGCATTGGCCATCTGATCTAACTTCTGGAGGCAGTCAAAATGATCCTTAGAATTCTTCCCTACCTTATTCCTGTGCTGAGATACAGGCTGCTCCAACCTGCTGTAAAATGCTTGATTTCGAGAGTGAGCGAAACTAATGAAAACATTGTTGGGGTAAAACCTAAAGGGAAAGACCTGGCACCAAATACAATTTGCCATCTGATCTAAGTTCTGGAGGCAGTCAAAATGATCCTTAGTATTCTTCCCTACCTTATTCCTGTGCTGAGATACAGGGTGCTCCAACCTGCTGTAAAATGCTTGATTTCGAGAGTGAGCGAAACTAATGAAAACATTGTTGGGGTAAAACCTAAAGGGAAAGGCCTAGCACCAAATCCAATTTGCCATCTGATCTAACTTCTGGAGGCAGTCAAAATGAGTATTTGAATTCTTCCCTACCTTATTCCTGTGCTGAGATACAGGCTGCTCCAACCTGCTGTAAAATGCTTGATTTCGAGAGTGAGCGAAACTAATGAAAACATTGTTGGGGTAAAACCTAAAGGGAAAGACCTAGCACCAAATCCAATTTGCCATCTGATCTAACTTCTGGAGGCAGTCAAAATGAGTATTTGAATTCTTCCCTACCTTATTCCTGTGCTGAGATACAGGCTGCTCCAACCTGCTGTAAAATGCTTGATTTTGAGAGTGATCGAAACTAATGAAAACATTGTTGGGGTAATACCTAAAGGGAAAGGCCTAGCAACAAATTGCATTGGCCATCTGATCTAACTTCTGGAGGCAGTCAAAATGAGTATTTGAATTCTTCCCTACCTTATTCCTGTGCTGAGATACAGGCTGCTCCAACCTGCTGTAAAATGCTTGATTTCGAGAGTGAGCGAAACTAATGAAAACATTGTTGGGGTAAAACCGAAAGGGAAAGACCTAGCACCAAATACAATTTGCCATCTGATCTAACTTCTGGAGGCAGTCAAAATGATCCTTAGAATTCTTCCCTACCTTATTCCTGTGCTGAGATACAGGCTGCTCCAACCTGCTGTAAAATGCTTGATTTCGAGAGTGAGCGAAACTAATGAAAACATTGTTGGGGTAAAACCTAAAGGGAAAGGCCTAGCACCAAATACAATTTCCCATCGGATCTAACTTCTGGAGGCAGTCAAAATGAGTATTTGAATTCTTCCCTACCTTATTCCTGTACTGAGATACAGGCTGCTCCAACCTGCTGTAAAATGCTTGATTTCGAGAGTGAGCGAAACTAATGAAAACATTGTTGGGGTAAAACCTAAAGGGAAAGAGCTGGCACCAAATACAATTTGCCATCTGATCTAACTTCTGGAGGCAGTCAAAATGAGTATTTGAATTCTTCCCTACCTTATTCCTGTGCTGAGATACAGGCTGCTCCAACCTGCTGTAAAATGCTTGATTTCGAGAGTGAGCGAAACTAATGAAAACATTGTTGGGGTAAAACCTAAAGGGAAAGGCCTAGCACCAAATTGCATTGGCCATCTGATCTAACTTCTGGAGGCAGTCAAAATGATCCTAAGAATTCTTCCCTACCTTATTCCTGTGCTGAGATACAGGCTGCTCCAACCTGCTGTAAAATGCTTGATTTCGAGAGTGAGCGAAACTAATGAAAACATTGTTGGGGTAATACCTAAAGGGAAAGGCCTAGCACCAAATTGCATTGGCCATCTGATCTAACTTCTGGAGGCAGTCAAAATGAGTATTTGAATTCTTCCCTACCTTATTCCTGTGCTGAGATACAGGCTGCTCCAACCTGCTGTAAAATGCTTGATTTCGAGAGTGAGCGAAACTAATGAAAACATTGTTGGGGTAAAACCTAAAGGGAAAGGCCTAGCACCAAATTGCATTGGCCATCTGATCTAACTTCTGGAGGCAGTCAAAATGAGTATTTGAATTCTTCCCTACCTTATTCCTGTGCTGAGATACAGGCTGCTCCAACCTGCTGTAAAATGCTTGATTTCGAGAGTGATCGAAAGTAATGAAATCATTGTTGGGGTAAAACCTAAAGGGAAAGGCCTAGCACCAAATTGCATTGGCCATCTGATCTAACTTCTGGAGGCAGTCAAAATGAGTATTTGAATTCTTCCCTACCTTATTCCTGTGCTGAGATACAGGCTGCTCCAACCTGCTGTAAAATGCTTGATTTCGAGAGTGAGCGAAACTAATGAAAACATTGTTGGGGTAAAACCTAAAGGGAAAGGCCTAGCACCAAATTGCATTGGCCATCTGATCTAACTTCTGGAGGCAGTCAAAATGAGCCTTAGAATTCTTCCCTACCTTATTCCTGTGCTGAGATACAGGCTGCTCCAACCTGCTGTAAAATGCTTGATTTCGAGAGTGATCGAAACTAATGAAAACATTGTTGGGGTAAAACCTAAAGGGAAAGGCCTAGCACCAAATTGCATTGGCCATCTGATCTAACTTCTGGAGGCAGTCAAAATGAGTATTTGAATTCTTCCCTACCTTATTCCTGTGCTGAGATACAGGCTGCTCCAACCTGCTGTAAAATGCTTGATTTCGAGAGTGAGCGAAACTAATGAAAACATTGTTGGGGTAAAACCTAAAGGGAAAGGCCTAGCACCAAATTGCATTGGCCATCTGATCTAACTTCTGGAGGCAGTCAAAATGAGTATTTGAATTCTTCCCTACCTTATTCCTGTGCTGAGATACAGGGTGCTCCAACCTGCTGTAAAATGCTTGATTTCGAGAGTGAGCGAAACTAATGAAAACATTGTTGGGGTAAAACCTAAAGGGAAAGGCCTAGCACCAAATTGCATTGGCCATCTGATCTAACTTCTGGAGGCAGTCAAAATGATCCTTAGTATTCTTCCCTACCTTATTCCTGTGCTGAGATACAGGCTGCTCCAAACTGCTGTAAAATGCTTGATTTCGAGAGTGATCGAAACTAATGAAAACATTGTTGGGGTAAAACCTAAAGGGAAAGGCCTAGCACCAAATTGCATTGGCCATCTGATCTAACTTCTGGAGGCAGTCAAAATGATCCTTAGAATTCTTCCCTACCTTATTCCTGTGCTGAGATACAGGCTGCTCCAACCTGCTGTAAAATGCTTGATTTCGAGAGTGATCGAAAGTAATGAAATCATTGTTGGGGTAAAACCTAAAGGGAAAGGCCTAGCACCAAATTGCATTGGCCATCTGATCTAACTTCTGGAGGCAGTCAAAATGAGTATTTGAATTCTTCCCTACCTTATTCCTGTGCTGAGATACAGGCTGCTCCAACCTGCTGTAAAATGCTTGATTTCGAGAGTGAGCGAAACTAATGAAAACATTGTTGGGGTAAAACCTAAAGGGAAAGGCCTAGCACCAAATTGCATTGGCCATCTGATCTAACTTCTGGAGGCAGTCAAAATGATCCTTAGAATTCTTCCCTACCTTATTCCTGTGCTGAGATACAGGCTGCTCCAACCTGCTGTAAAATGCTTGATTTCGAGAGTGATCGAAACTAATGAAAACATTGTTGGGGTAAAACCTAAAGGGAAAGGCCTAGCACCAAATTGCATTGGCCATCTGATCTAACTTCTGGAGGCAGTCAAAATGAGTATTTGAATTCTTCCCTACCTTATTCCTGTGCTGAGATACAGGCTGCTCCAACCTGCTGTAAAATGCTTGATTTCGAGAGTGAGCGAAACTAATGAAAACATTGTTGGGGTAAAACCTAAAGGGAAAGGCCTAGCACCAAATTGCATTGGCCATCTGATCTAACTTCTGGAGGCAGTCAAAATGAGTATTTGAATTCTTCCCTACCTTATTCCTGTGCTGAGATACAGGGTGCTCCAACCTGCTGTAAAATGCTTGATTTCGAGAGTGAGCGAAACTAATGAAAACATTGTTGGGGTAAAACCTAAAGGGAAAGGCCTAGCACCAAATTGCATTGGCCATCTGGTCTAACTTCTGGAGGCAGTCAAAATGATCCTAAGAATTCTTCCCTACCTTATTCCTGTGCTGAGATACAGGCTG
Organism: Melanerpes formicivorus; assembly: GCF_026170545.1. NCBI lineage: Eukaryota > Metazoa > Chordata > Aves > Piciformes > Picidae > Melanerpes > Melanerpes formicivorus. Next base: position 223,786 of record NW_027142587.1, on the reverse strand, counting down.
CTCCAACCTGCTGTAAAATGCTTGATTTCGAGAGTGAGTGAAACTAATAAAAACATTGTTGGGGTAAAACCTAAAGGGAAAGACCTGGCACCAAATACAATTTGCCATCTGATCTAAGTTCTGGAGGCAGTCAAAATGATCCTTAGTATTCTTCCCTACCTTATTCCTGTGCTGAGATACAGGCTGCTCCAAACTGCTGTAAAATGCTTGATTTCGAGAGTGATTGAAACTAATGAAAACATTGTTGGGGTAAAACCTAAAGGGAAAGGCCTAGCACCAAATTGCATTGGCCATCTGATCTAACTTCTGGAGGCAGTCAAAATGATCCTTAGAATTCTTCCCTACCTTATTCCTGTGCTGAGATACAGGCTGCTCCAACCTGCTGTAAAATGCTTGATTTCGAGAGTGAGCGAAACTAATGAAAACATTGTTGGGGTAAAACCTAAAGGGAAAGACCTGGCACCAAATACAATTTGCCATCTGATCTAAGTTCTGGAGGCAGTCAAAATGAGCCTTAGAATTCTTCCCTACCTTATTCCTGTGCTGAGATACAGGCTGCTCCAACCTGCTGTAAAATGCTTGATTTCGAGAGTGATCGAAACTAATGAAAACATTGTTGGGGTAAAACCTAAAGGGAAAGACCTAGCACCAAATCCAATTTGCCATCTGATCTAACTTCTGGAGGCAGTCAAAATGAGTATTTGAATTCTTCCCTACCTTATTCCTGTGCTGAGATACAGGCTGCTCCAACCTGCTGTAAAATGCTTGATTTCGAGAGTGAGCGAAAGTAATGAAATCATTGTTGGTGTAAAACCTAAAGGGAAAGGCCTAGCACCAAATCCAATTTGCCATCTGATCTAACTTCTGGAGGCAGTCAAAATGAGTATTTGAATTCTTCCCTACCTTATTCCTGTGCTGAGATACAGGCTGCTCCAACCTGCTGTAAAATGCTTGATTTCGAGAGTGAGCGAAACTAATGAAAACATTGTTGGGGTAAAACCTAAAGGGAAAGGCCTAGCACCAAATTGCATTGGCCATCTGATCTAACTTCTGGAGGCAGTCAAAATGATCCTAAGAATTCTTCCCTACCTTATTCCTGTGCTGAGATACAGGCTGCTCCAACCTGCTGTAAAATGCTTGATTTTGAGAGTGATCGAAACTAATGAAAACATTGTTGGGGTAATACCTAAAGGGAAAGGCCTAGCACCAAATTGCATTGTCCATCTGATCTAACTTCTGGAGGCAGTCAAAATGATCCTTAGAATTCTTCCCTACCTTATTCCTGTGCTGAGATACAGGCTGCTCCAACCTGCTGTAAAATGCTTGATTTCGAGAGTGAGCGAAACTAATGAAAACATTGTTGGGGTAAAACCTAAAGGGAAAGGCCTAGCACCAAATTGCATTGGCCATCTGATCTAACTTCTGGAGGCAGTCAAAATGATCCTTAGAATTCTTCCCTACCTTATTCCTGTGCTGAGATACAGGCTGCTCCAACCTGCTGTAAAATGCTTGATTTCGAGAGTGAGCGAAACTAAGGAAAACATTGTTGGGGTAAAACCTAAAGGGAAAGGCCTAGCACCAAATTGCATTGGCCATCTGATCTAACTTCTGGAGGCAGTCAAAATGAGTATTTGAATTCTTCCCTACCTTATTCCTGTGCTGAGATACAGGCTGCTCCAACCTGCTGTAAAATGCTTGATTTCGAGAGTGAGCGAAACTAATAAAAACATTGTTGGGGTAAAACCTAAAGGGAAAGACCTGGCACCAAATACAATTTGCCATCTGATCTAAGTTCTGGAGGCAGTCAAAATGATCCTTAGTATTCTTCCCTACCTTATTCCTGTGCTGAGATACAGGCTGCTCCAACCTGCTGTAAAATGCTTGATTTCGAGAGTGATCGAAACTAATGAAAACATTGTTGGGGTAAAACCTAAAGGGAAAGGCCTAGCACCAAATTGCATTGGCCATCTGATCTAACTTCTGGAGGCAGTCAAAATGATCCTTAGAATTCTTCCCTACCTTATTCCTGTGCTGAGATACAGGCTGCTCCAACCTGCTGTAAAATGCTTGATTTCGAGAGTGAGCGAAACTAAGGAAAACATTGTTGGGGTAAAACCTAAAGGGAAAGGCCTAGCACCAAATTGCATTGGCCATCTGATCTAACTTCTGGAGGCAGTCAAAATGAGTATTTTAATTCTTCCCTACCTTATTCCTGTGCTGAGATACAGGCTGCTCCAACCTGCTGTAAAATGCTCGATTTCGAGAGTGATCGAAAGTAATGAAATCATTGTTGGGGTAAAACCTAAAGGGAAAGGCCTAGCACCAAATTGCATTGGCCATCTGATCTAACTTCTGGAGGCAGTCAAAATGAGTATTTGAATTCTTCCCTACCTTATTCCTGTGCTGAGATACAGGCTGCTCCAACCTGCTGTAAAATGCTTGATTTCGAGAGTGAGCGAAACTAATGAAATCATTGTTGGGGTAAAACCTAAAGGGAAAGGCCTAGCACCAAATTGCATTGGCCATTTGATCTAACTTCTGGAGGCAGTCAAAATGATCCTTAGAATTCTTCCCTACCTTATTCCTGTGCTGAGATACAGGCTGCTCCAACCTGCTGTAAAATGCTTGATTTCGAGAGTGATCGAAACTAATGAAAACATTGTTGGGGTAAAACCTAAAGGGAAAGGCCTAGCACCAAATTGCATTGGCCATCTGATCTAACTTCTGGAGGCAGTCAAAATGAGTATTTGAATTCTTCCCTACCTTATTCCTGTGCTGAGATACAGGCTGCTCCAACCTGCTGTAAAATGCTTGATTTCGAGAGTGAGCGAAACTAATGAAAACATTGTTGGTGTAAAACCTAAAGGGAAAGGCCTTGCACCAAATTGCACTGGCCATCTGATCTAACTTCTGGAGGCAGTCAAAATGAGTATTTGAATTCTTCCCTACCTTATTCCTGTGCTGAGATACAGGCTGCTCCAACCTGCTGTAAAATGCTTGATTTCGAGAGTGAGCGAAACTAATGAAAACATTGTTGGGGTAAAACCTAAAGGGAAAGGCCTAGCACCAAATTGCATTGGCCATCTGATCTAACTTCTGGAGGCAGTCAAAATGAGTATTTGAATTCTTCCCTACCTTATTCCTGTGCTGAGATACAGGGTGCTCCAACCTGCTGTAAAATGCTTGATTTCGAGAGTGAGCGAAACTAATGAAAACATTGTTGGGGTAAAACCTAAAGGGAAAGGCCTAGCACCAAATTGCATTGGCCATCTGATCTAACTTCTGGAGGCAGTCAAAATGATCCTAAGAATTCTTCCCTACCTTATTCCTGTGCTGAGATACAGGCTGCTCCAACCTGCTGTAAAATGCTTGATTTCGAGAGTGAGCGAAACTAATAAAAACATTGTTGGGGTAAAACCTAAAGGGAAAGACCTGGCACCAAATACAATTTGCCATCTGATCTAAGTTCTGGAGGCAGTCAAAATGATCCTTAGTATTCTTCCCTACCTTATTCCTGTGCTGAGATACAGGCTGCTCCAACCAGCTGTAAAATGCTTGATTTCGAGAGTGAGCGAAACTAATGAAAACATTGTTGGGGTAAAACCTAAAGGGAAAGGCCTAGCACCAAATTGCATTGGCCATCTGATCTAACTTCTGGAGGCAGTCAAAATGAGTATTTGAATTCTTCCCTACCTTATTCCTGTGCTGAGATACAGGCTGCTCCAACCTGCTGTAAAATGCTTGATTTTGAGAGTGAGCGAAACTAATGAAAACATTGTTGGGGTAAAACCTAAAGGGAAAGGCCTAGCACCAAATTGCATTGGGCATCTGATCTAACTTCTGGAGGCAGTCAAAATGAGTATTTGAATTCTTCCCTACCTTATTCCTGTGCTGAGACACAGGCTGCTCCAACCTGCTGTAAAATGCTTGATTTCGAGAGTGAGCGAAACTAATGAAAACATTGTTGGGGTAAAACCTAAAGGGAAAGGCCTAGCACGAAATACAATTTGCCATCTGATCTAACTTCTGGAGGCAGTCAAAATGAGTATTTGAATTCTTCCCTACCTTATTCCTGTGCTGAGATACAGGCTGCTCCAACCTGCTGTAAAATGCTTGATTTCGAGAGTGAGCGAAACTAATGAAAACATTGTTGGGGCAAAACCTAAAGAGAAAGACCTAGCACCAAATACAATTTGCCATCTGATCTAACTTCTGGAGGCAGTCAAAATGAGTATTTGAATTCTTCCCTACCTTATTCCTGTGCTGAGATACAGGCTGCTCCTACCTGCTGTAAAATGCTTGATTTTAAGAGTGAGCGAAACTAATGAGAACATTGTTGGGGTAAAACCTAAAGGGAAAGGCCTAGCACCAAATTCCATTGGCCATCTGATCGAACTTCTGGAGGCAGTCAAAATGAGTATTTGAATTCTTCCCTACCTTATTCCTGTGCTGAGATACAGGGTGCTCCAACCTGCTGTAAAATGCTTGATTTCGAGAGTGATCGAAACTAATGAAAACATTGTTGGGGTAAAACCTAAAGGGAAAGACCTAGCACCAAATTGCATTGGCCATCTGATCTAACTTCTGGAGGCAGTCAAAATGATCCTAAGAATTCTTCCCTACCTTATTCCTGTGCTGAGATACAGGCTGCTCCAACCTGCTGTAAAATGCTTGATTTCGAGAGTGATCGAAACTAATAAAAACATAGTTGAGGTAAGACCTAAAGGGAAAGGCCTAGCACCAAATTGCATTGGCCATCTGATCTAACTTCTGGAGGCAGTCAAAATGAGTATTTGAATTCTTCCCTACCTTATTCCTGTGCTGAGATACAGGCTGCTCCAACCTGCTGTAAAATGCTTGATTTCGAGAGTGAGCGAAACTAATGAAAACATTGTTGGGGTAAAACCTAAAGGGAAAGGCCTAGCACCAAATTGCATTGGCCATCTGATCTAACTTCTGGAGGCAGTCAAAATGAGTATTTGAATTCTTCCCTACCTTATTCCTGTGCTGAGATACAGGGTGCTCCAACCTGCTGTAAAATGCTTGATTTCGAGAGTGAGCGAAACTAATGAAAACATTGTTGGGGTAAAACCTAGAGGGAAAGGCCTAGCACCAAATTGCATTGGCCATCTGATCTAACTTCTGCAGGCAGTCAAAATGAGTATTTGAATTCTTCCCTACCTTATTCCTGAGCTGAGATACAGGCTGCTCCAACCTGCTGTAAAATGCTTGATTTCGAGAGTGAGCGAAACTAATGAAAACATTGTTGGGGTAAAACCTAAAGGGAAAGGCCTAGCACCAAATTGCATAGGCCATCTGATCTAACTTCTGGAGGCAGTCAAAATGATCCTAAGAATTCTTCCCTACCTTATTCCTGTGCTGAGATACAGGCTGCTCCAACCTGCTGTAAAATGCTTGATTTTGAGAGTGATCGAAACTAATGAAAACATTGTAGGGGTAATACCTAAAGGGAAAGGCCTAGCACCAAATTGCATTGGCCATCTGATCTAACTTCTGGAGGCAGTCAAAATGAGTATTTGAATTCTTCCCTACCTTATTCCTGTGCTGAGATACAGGCTGCTCCAACCTGCTGTAAAATGCTTGATTTCGAGAGTGAGCGAAACTAATGAAAACATTGTTGGGCTAAAACCTAAACGGAAAGGCCTAGCACCAAATTGCATTGGCCATCTGATCTAACTTCTGGAGGCAGTCAAAATGAGTATTTGAATTCTTCCCTACCTTATTCCTGTGCTGAGATACAGGCTGCTCCAACCTGCTGTAAAATGCTTGATTTCGAGAGTGAGCGAAACTAATGAAAACATTGTTGGGGTAAAACCTAAAGGGAAAGGCCTAGCACCAAATTGCATTGGCCATCTGATCTAACTTCTGGAGGCAGTCAAAATGAGTATTTGAATTCTTCCCTACCTTATTCCTGTGCTGAGATACAGGCTGCTCCAACCTGCTGTAAAATGCTTGATTTCGAGAGTGAGCGAAACTAATGAAACATTGTTGGGGTAAAACCTAAAGGGAAAGACCTAGCACCAAATACAATTTGCCATCTGATCTAACTTCTGGAGGCAGTCAAAATGATCCTTAGAATTCTTCCCTACCTTATTCCTGTGCTGAGATACAGGCTGCTCCAACCTGCTGTAAAATGCTTGATTTCGAGAGTGAGCGAAACTAATGAAAACATTGTTGGGGTAAAACCTAAAGGGAAAGGCCTAGCACCAAATTGCATTGGGCATCTGATCTAACTTCTGGAGGCAGTCAAAATGAGTATTTGAATTCTTCCCTACCTTATTCCTGTGCTGAGATACAGGCTGCTCCAACCTGCTGTAAAATGCTTGATTTCGAGAGTGAGCGAAACTAATGAAAACATTGTTGGGGTAAAACCTAAAGGGAAAGGCCTAGCACCAAATTGCATTGGCCATCTGATCTAACTTCTGGAGGCAGTCAAAATGAGTATTTGAATTCTTCTCTACCTTATTCCTGTGCTGAGATACAGGCTGCTCCAACCTGCTGTAAAATGCTTGATTTCGAGAGTGAGCGAAACTAATGAAAACATTGTTGGGGTAAAACCTAAAGGGAAAGGCCTAGCACCAAATACAATTTACCATCTGATCTAAATTCTGGAGGCAGTCAAAATGAGTATTTGAATTCTTCCCTACCTTATTCCTGTGCTGAGATACAGGCTGCTCCAACCTGCTGTAAAATGCTTGATTTCGAGAGTGAGCGAAACTAATGAAAACATTGTTGGGGTAAAACCTAAAGGGAAAGACCTAGCACCAAATCCAATTTGCCATCTGATCTAACTTCTGGAGGCAGTCAAAATGATCCTTAGAATTCTTCCCTACCTTATTCCTGTGCTGAGATACAGGCTGCTCCAACCTGCTGTAAAATGCTTGATTTCGAGAGTGAGCGAAACTAATGAAAACATTGTTGGGGTAATACCTAAAGGGAAAGGCCTAGCACCAAATTGCATTGGCCATCTGATCTAACTTCTGGAGGCAGTCAAAATGAGTATTTGAATTCTTCCCTACCTTATTCCTGTGCTGAGATACAGGCTGCTCCAACCTGCTGTAAAATGCTTGATTTCGAGAGTGATCGAAACTAATGAAAACATTGTTGGGGTAAAACCAAAAGGGAAAGACCTAGCACCAAATCCAATTTGCCATCTGATCTAACTTCTGGAGGCAGTCAAAATGATCCTTAGAATTCTTCCCTACCTTATTCCTGTGCTGAGATACAGGCTGCTCCAACCTGCTGTAAAATGCTTGATTTCGAGAGTGAGTGAAACTAATGAAAACATTGTTGGGGTAAAACCTAAAGGGAAAGGCCTAGCACCAAATTGCATTGGCCATCTGATCTAACTTCTGGAGGCAGTCAAAATGAGTATTTGAATTCTTCCCTACCTTATTCCTGTGCTGAGATACAGGCTGCTCCAACCTGCTGTAAAATGCTTGATTTCGAGAGTGAGCGAAACTAATGAAAACATTGTTGGGGTAAAACCTAAAGGGAAAGGCCTAGCACCAAATTGCATTGGCCATCTGATCTAACTTCTGGAGGCAGTCAAAATGAGTATTTGAATTCTTCCCTACCTTATTCCTGTGCTGAGATACAGGCTGCTCCAACCTGCTGTAAAATGCTTGATTTCGAGAGTGAGCGAAACTAATGAAAACATTGTTGGGGTAAAACCTAAAGGGAAAGGCCTAGCACGAAATACAATTTGCCATCTGATCTAACTTCTGGAGGCAGTCAAAATGAGTATTTGAATTCTTCCCTACCTTATTCCTGTGCTGAGATACAGGCTGCTCCAACCTGCTGTAAAATGCTTGATTTCGAGAGTGAGCGAAACTAATGAAAACATTGTTGGGGCAAAACCTAAAGAGAAAGACCTAGCACCAAATCCAATTTGCCATCTGATCTAACTTCTGGAGGCAGTCAAAATGAGTATTTGAATTCTTCCCTACCTTATTCCTGTGCTGAGATACAGGCTGCTCCTACCTGCTGTAAAATTCTTGATTTTGAGAGTGAGCGAAACTAATGAGAACATTGTTGGGGTAAAACCTAAAGGGAAAGGCCTAGCACCAAATTCCATTGGCCATCTGATCGAACTTCTGGAGGCAGTCAAAATGAGTATTTGAATTCTTCCCTACCTTATTCCTGTGCTGAGATACAGGGTGCTCCAACCTGCTGTAAAATGCTTGATTTCGAGAGTGAGCGAAACTAATGAAAACATTGTTGGGGTAAAACCTAAAGGGAAAGGCCTAGCACCAAATTGCATTGGCCATCTGATCTAACTTCTGGAGGCAGTCAAAATGATCCTAAGAATTCTTCCCTACCTTATTCCTGTGCTGAGATACAGGCTGCTCCAACCTGCTGTAAAATGCTTGATTTCGAGAGTGATCGAAACTAATAAAAACATAGTTGAGGTAAAACCTAAAGGGAAAGGCCTAACACCAAATTGCATTGGCCATCTGATCTAACTTCTGGAGGCAGTCAAAATGAGTATTTGAATTCTTCCCTACCTTATTCCTGTGCTGAGATACAGGCTGCTCCAACCTGCTGTAAAATGCTTGATTTCGAGAGTGAGCGAAACTAATGAAAACATTGTTGGGGTAAAACCTAAAGGGAAAGGCCTAGCACCAAATTCCATTGGCCATCTGATCTAACTTCTGGAGGCAGTCAAAATGAGTATTTGAATTCTTCCCTACCTTATTCCTGTGCTGAGATACAGGCTGCTCCAACCTGCTGTAAAATGCTTGATTTCGAGAGTGAGCGAAACTAATGAAAACATTGTTGGGGTAAAACCTAAAGGGAAAGGCCTAGCACCAAATTGCATTGGCCATCTGATCTAACTTCTGGAGGCAGTCAAAATGAGTATTTGAATTCTTCCCTACCTTATTCCTGTGCTGAGATACAGGCTGCTCCAACCTGCTGTAAAATGCTTGATTTCGAGAGTGAGCGAAACTAATGAAAACATTGTTGGGGTAAAACCTAAAGGGAAAGGCCTAGCACCAAATTGCATTGGCCATCTGATCTAACTTCTGCAGGCAGTCAAAATGAGTATTTGAATTCTTCCATACCTTATTCCTGAGCTGAGATACAGGCTGCTCCAACCTGCTGTAAAATGCTTGATTTCGAGAGTGAGCGAAACTAATGAAAACATTGTTGGGGTAAAACCTAAAGGGAAAGGCCTAGCACCAAATTGCATAGGCCATCTGATCTAACTTCTGGAGGCAGTCAAAATGATCCTAAGAATTCTTCCCTACCTTATTCCTGTGCTGAGATACAGGCTGCTCCAACCTGCTGTAAAATGCTTGATTTTGAGAGTGATCGAAACTAATGAAAACATTGTTGGGGTAATACCTAAAGGGAAAGGCCTAGCACCAAATTGCATTGGCCATCTGATCTAACTTCTGGAGGCAGTCAAAATGAGTATTTGAATTCTTCCCTACCTTATTCCTGTGCTGAGATACAGGCTGCTCCAACCTGCTGTAAAATGCTTGATTTCGAGAGTGAGCGAAACTAATGAAAACATTGTTGGGGTAAAACCTAAAGGGAAAGACCTAGCACCAAATTCCATTGGCCATCTGATCTAACTTCTGGAGGCAGTCAAAATGAGTATTTGAATTCTTCCCTACCTTATTCCTGTGCTGAGATACAGGCTGCTCCAACCTGCTGTAAAATGCTTGATTTTGAGGGTGAGCGAAACTAATGAAAACATTGTTGGGGTAAAACCTAAAGGGAAAGGCCTAGCACCAAATTGCATTGGCCATCTGATCTAACTTCTGGAGGCAGTCAAAATGAGTATTTGAATTCTTCCCTACCTTATTCCTGTGCTGAGATACAGGCTGCTCCAACCTGCTGTAAAATGCTTGATTTCGAGGGTGAGCGAAACTAATGAAAACATTGTTGGGCTAAAACCTAAAGGGAAAGGCCTAGCACCAAATTGCATTGGCCATCTGATCTAACTTCTGGAGGCAGTCAAAATGAGTATTTGAATTCTTCCCTACCTTATTCCTGTGCTGAGATACAGGCTGCTCCAACCTGCTGTAAAATGCTTGATTTCGAGAGTGAGCGAAACTAATGAAAACATTGTTGGGGTAAAACCTAAAGGGAAAGGCCTAGCACCAAATTGCATTGGCCATCTGATCTAACTTCTGGAGGCAGTCAAAATCAGTATTTGAATTCTTCCCTACCTTATTCCTGTGCTGAGATACAGGCTGCTCCAACCTGCTGTAAAATGCTTGATTTCGAGAGTGAGCGAAACTAATGAAACATTGTTGGGGTAAAACCTAAAGGGAAAGACCTAGCACCAAATACAATTTGCCATCTGATCTAACTTCTGGAGGCAGTCAAAATGATCCTTAGAATTCTTCCCTACCTTATTCCTGTGCTGAGATACAGGCTGCTCCAACCTGCTGTAAAATGCTTGATTTCGAGAGTGAGCGAAACTAATGAAAACATTGTTGGGGTAAAACCTAAAGGGAAAGACCTGGCACCAAATACAAGGTGCCATCTGATCTAACTTCTGGAGGCAGTCAAAATGATCCTTAGAATTCTTCCCTACCTTATTCCTGTGCTGAGATACAGGCTGCTCCAACCTGCTGTAAAATGCTTGATTTCGAGAGTGAGCGAAACTAATGAAAACATTGTTGGGGTAAAACCAAAAGGGAAAGACCTAGCACCAAATCCAATTTGCCATCTGATCTAACTTCTGGAGGCAGTCAAAATGATCCTTAGAATTCTTCCCTACCTTATTCCTGTGCTGAGATACAGGCTGCTCCAACCTGCTGTAAAATGCTTGATTTCGAGAGTGAGCGAAACTAATGAAAACATTGTTGGGGTAAAACCTAAAGGGAAAGGCCTAGCACCAAATTGCACTGGCCATCTGATCTAACTTCTGGAGGCAGTCAAAATGAGTATTTGAATTCTTCCCTACCTTATTCCTGTGCTGAGATACAGGCTGCTCCAACCTGCTGTAAAATGCTTGATTTCGAGAGTGAACGAAACTAATGAAAACATTGTTGGGGTAAAACCTAAAGGGAAAGGCCTAGCACCAAATTGCATTGGCCATCTGATCTAACTTCTGGAGGCAGTCAAAATGAGTATTTGAATTCTTCCCTACCTTATTCCTGTGCTGAGATACAGGCTGCTCCAACCTGCTGTAAAATGCTTGATTTCGAGAGTGAGCGAAACTAATGAAAACATTGTTGGGGTAAAACCAAAAGGGTAAGACCTAGCACCAAATCCAATTTGCCATCTGATCTAACTTCTGGAGGCAGTCAAAATGATCCTTAGAATTCTTCCCTACCTTATTCCTGTGCTGAGATACAGGCTGCTCCAACCTGCTGTAAAATGCTTGATTTCGAGAGTGAGCGAAACTAATGAAAACATTGTTGGGGTAAAACCTAAAGGGAAAGGCCTAGCACCAAATTGCACTGGCCATCTGATCTAAATTCTGGAGGCAGTCAAAATGAGTATTTGAATTCTTCCCTACCTTATTCCTGTGCTGAGATACAGGCTGCTCCAACCTGCTGTAAAATGCTTGATTTCGAGAGTGAACGAAACTAATGAAAACATTGTTGGGGTAAAACCTAAAGGGAAAGGCCTAGCACCAAATTGCATTGGCCATCTGATCTAACTTCTGGAGGCAGTCAAAATGAGTATTTGAATTCTTCCCTACCTTATTCCTGTGCTGAGATACAGGCTGCTCCAACCTGCTGTAAAATGCTTGATTTCAAGAGTGAGCGAAACTAATGAAAACATTGTTGGGGTAAAACCTAAAGGGAAAGGCCTAGCACCAAATTGCATTGGCCATCTGATCTAACTTCTGGAGGCAGTCAAAATGAGTATTTGAATTCTTCCCTACCTTATTCCTGTGCTGAGATACAGGCTGCTCCAACCTGCTGTAAAATGCTTGATTTCGAGAGTGAGAGAAACTAATGAAAACATTGTTGGGGTAAAACCTAAAGGGAAAGGCCTAGAACCAAATTGCATTGGCCATCTGATCTAACTTCTGGAGGCAGTCAAAATGAGTATTTGAATTCTTCCCTACCTTATTCCTGTGCTGAGATACAGGCTGCTCCAACCTGCTGTAAAATGCTTGATTTCGAGAGTGAGCGAAACTAATGAAAACATTGTTGGGGTAAAACCTAAAGGGAAAGGCCTAGCACCAAATTGCATTGGCCATCTGATCTAACTTCTGGAGGCAGTCAAAATGAGTATTTGAATTCTTCCCTACCTTATTCCTGTGCTGAGATACAGGCTGCTCCAACCTGCTGTAAAATGCTTGATTTCGAGAGTGAGCGAAACTAATGAAAACATTGTTGGGGTAAAACCTAAAGGGAAAGGCCTAGCACCAAATTGCATTGGCCATCTGATCTAACTTCTGGAGGCAGTCAAAATGAGTATTTGAATTCTTCCCTACCTTATTCCTGTGCTGAGATACAGGCTGCTCCAACCTGCTGTAAAATGCTTGATTTCGAGAGTGAACGAAACTAATGAAAACATTGTTGGGGTAAAACCTAAAGGGAAAGGCCTAGCACCAAATTGCATTGGCCATCTGATCTAACTTCTGGAGGCAGTCAAAATGAGTATTTGAATTCTTCCCTACCTTATTCCTGTGCTGAGATACAGGCTGCTCCAACCTGCTGTAAAATGCTTGATTTTGAGAGTGAGCGAAACTAATGAAAACATTGTTGGGGTAAAACCTAAAGGGAAAGGCCTAGCACCAAATTGCATTGGCCATCTGATCTAACTTCTGGAGGCAGTCAAAATGAGTATTTGAATTCTTCCCTACCTTATTCCTCTGCTGAGATACAGGCTGCTCCAACCTGCTGTAAAATGCTTGATTTCGAGAGTGAGCGAAACTAATGAAAACATTGTTGGGGTAAAACCTAGAGGGAAAGGCCTAGCACCAAATTGCATTGGCCATCTGATCTAACTTCTGGAGGCAGTCAAAATGAGTATTTGAATTCTTCCCTACCTTATTCCTGTGCTGAGATACAGGCTGCTCCAACCTGCTGTAAAATGCTTGATTTTGAGAGTGAGCGAAACTAATGAAAACATTGTTGGGGTAAAACCTAAAGGGAAAGGCCTAGCACCAAATTGCATTGGCCATCTGATGTAACTTCTGGAGGCAGTCAAACTGAGTATTTGAATTCTTCCCTACCTTATTCCTGTGCTGAGATACAGGCTGCTCCAACCTGCTGTAAAATGCTTGATTTCGAGAGTGATCGAAACTAATGAAAACATTGTTGGGGTAAAACCTAAAGGGAAAGGCCTAGCACCAAATTGCATTGGCCATCTGATCTAACTTCTGGAGGCAGTCAAAATGAGTATTTGAATTCTTCCCTACCTTATTCCTGTGCTGAGATACAGGCTGCTCCAACCTGCTGTAAAATGCTTGATTTCGAGAGTGAGCGAAACTAATGAAAACATTGTTGGGGTAAAACCTAAAGGGAAAGACCTGGCACCAAATACAATGTGCCATCTGATCTAACTTCTGGAGGCAGTCAAAATGATCCTTAAAATTCTTCCCTACCTTATTCCTGTGCTGAGATACAGGCTGCTCCAACCTGCTGTAAAATGCTTGATTTCGAGAGTGAGCGAAACTAATGAAAACATTGTTGGGGTAAAACCTAAAGGGAAAGGCCTAGCACCAAATTCCATTGGCCATCTGATCTAACTTCTGGAGGCAGTCAAAATGAGTATTTGAATTCTTCCCTACCTTATTCCTGTGCTGAGATACAGGCTGCTCCAACCTGCTGTAAAATGCTTGATTTCGAGAGTGAGCGAAACTAATGAAAACATTGTTGGGGTAAAACCTAAAGGGAAAGGCCTAGCACCAAATACAATTTGCCATCTGATCTAACTTCTGGAGGCAGTCAAAATGAGTATTTGAATTCTTCCTTACCTTATTCCTGTGCTGAGATACAGGCTGCTCCAACCTGCTGTAAAATGCTTGATTTTGAGAGTGAGCGAAACTGATGAAAACATTGTTGGGGTAAAACCTAAAGGGAAAGGCCTCGCACCAAATTGCATTGGCCATCTGATCTAACTTCTGGAGGCAGTCAAAATGAGTATTTGAATTCTTCCCTACCTTATTCCTGTGCTGAGATACAGGCTGCTCCAACCTGCTGTAAAATGCTTGATTTCGAGAGTGAGCGAAACTAATGAAAACATTGTTGGGGTAAAACCTAAAGGGAAAGGCCTAGCACCAAATTGCATTGGCCATCTGATCTAACTTCTGGAGGCAGTCAAAATGAGTATTTGAATTCTTCCCTACCTTATTCCTGTGCTGAGATACAGGCTGCTCCAACCTGCTGTAAAATGCTTGATTTCGAGAGTGAGCGAAACTAATGAAAACATTGTTGGGGTAAAACCTAAAGGGAAAGGCCTCGCACCAAATTGCATTGGCCATCTGATCTAACTTCTGGAGGCAGTCAAAATGAGTATTTGAATTCTTCCCTACCTTATTCCGGTGCTGAGATACAGGCTGCTCCAACCTGCTGTAAAATGCTTGATTTCGAGAGTGAGCGAAACTAATGAAAACATTGTTGGGGTAAAACCTAAAGGGAAAGGCCTAGCACCAAATTCCATTGGCCATCTGATCTAACTTCTGGAGGCAGTCAAAATGAGTATTTGAATTCTTCCCTACCTTATTCCTGTGCTGAGATACAGGCTGCTCCAACCTGCTGTAAAATGCTTGATTTCGAGAGTGATCGAAACTAATGAAAACATTGTTGGGGTAAAACCTAAAGGGAAAGGCCTAGCACCAAATTGCATTGGCCATCTGATCTAACTTCTGGAGGCAGTCAAAATGAGTATTTGAATTCTTCCCTACCTTATTCCTGTGCTGAGATACAGGCTGCTCCAACCTGCTGTATAATGCTTGATTTTGAGAGTGAGCGAAACTAATGAAAACATTGTTGGGGTAAAACCTAAAGGGAAAGGCCTAGCACCAAATTGCATTGGCCATCTGATCTAACTTCTGGAGGCAGTCAAAATGAGTATTTGAATTCTTCCCTACCTTATTCCTGTGCTGAGATACAGGCTGCTCCAACCTGCTGTAAAATGCTTGATTTCGAGAGTGAGCGAAACTAATGAAAACATTGTTGGGGTAAAACCTAAAGGGAAAGGCCTAGCACCAAATTGCATTGGCCATCTGATCTAACTTCTGGAGGCAGTCAAAATGAGTATTTGAATTCTTCCCTACCTTATTCCTGTGCTGAGATACAGGCTGCTCCAACCTGCTGTAAAATGCTTGATTTCGAGAGTGATCGAAACTAATGAAAACATTGTTGGGGTAAAACCTAAAGGGAAAGGCCTAGCACCAAATTGCATTGGCCATCTGATCTAACTTCTGGAGGCAGTCAAAATGAGTATTTGAATTCTTCCCTACCTTATTCCTGTGCTGAGATACAGGCTGCTCCAACCTGCTGTATAATGCTTGATTTTGAGAGTGAGCGAAACTAATGAAAACATTGTTGGGGTAAAACCTAAAGGGAAAGGCCTAGCACCAAATTGCATTGGCCATCTGATCTAACTTCTGGAGGCAGTCAAAATGAGTATTTGAATTCTTCCCTACCTTATTCCTGTGCTGAGATACAGGCTGCTCCAACCTGCTGTAAAATGCTTGATTTCGAGAGTGATCGAAACTAATGAAAACATTGTTGGGGTAAAACCTAAAGGGAAAGGCCTAGCACCAAATTGCATTGGCCATCTGATCTAACTTCTGGAGGCAGTCAAAATGAGTATTTGAATTCTTCCCTACCTTATTCCTGTGCTGAGATACAGGCTGCTCCAACCTGCTGTATAATGCTTGATTTTGAGAGTGAGCGAAACTAATGAAAACATTGTTGGGGTAAAACCTAAAGGGAAAGGCCTAGCACCAAATTGCATTGGCCATCTGATCTAACTTCTGGAGGCAGTCAAAATGAGTATTTGAATTCTTCCCTACCTTATTCCTGTGCTGAGATACAGGCTGCTCCAACCTGCTGTAAAATGCTTGATTTCGAGAGTGATCGAAACTAATGAAAACATTGTTGGGGTAAAACCTAAAGGGAAAGGCCTAGCACCAAATTGCATTGGCCATCTGATCTAACTTCTGGAGGCAGTCAAAATGAGTATTTGAATTCTTCCCTACCTTATTCCTGTGCTGAGATACAGGCTGCTCCAACCTGCTGTAAAATGCTTGATTTCGAGAGTGAGCGAAACTAATGAAAACATTGTTGGGGTAAAACCTAAAGGGAAAGGCCTAGCACCAAATTGCATTGGCCATCTGATCTAACTTCTGGAGGCAGTCAAAATGAGTATTTGAATTCTTCCCTACCTTATTCCTGTGCTGAGATACAGGCTGCTCCAACCTGCTGTAAAATGCTTGATTTCGAGAGTGAGCGAAACTAATGAAAACATTGTTGGGGTAAAACCTAAAGGGAAAGGCCTAGCACCAAATTGCATTGGCCATCTGATCTAACTTCTGGAGGCAGTCAAAATGAGTATTTGAATTCTTCCCTACCTTATTCCTGTGCTGAGATACAGGCTGCTCCAACCTGCTGTAAAATGCTTGATTTCGAGAGTGATCGAAACTAATGAAAACATTGTTGGGGTAAAACCTAAAGGGAAAGGCCTAGCACCAAATACCATTTCCCATCTGATCTAACTTCTGGAGGCAGTCAAAATGAGTATTTGAATTCTTCCCTACCTTATTCCTGTGCTGAGATACAGGCTGCTCCAACCTGCTGTAAAATGCTTGATTTCGAGAGAGAGAGAAACTAATGAAAACATTGTTGGGGTAAAACCTAAAGGGAAAGGCCTAGCACCAAATTGCATTGGCCATCTGATCTAACTTCTGGAGGCAGTCAAAATGAGTATTTGAATTCTTCCCTACCTTATTCCTGTGCTGAGATACAGGCTGCTCCAACCTGCTGTAAAATGCTTGATTTCGAGAGTGAGCGAAACTAATGAAAACATTGTTGGGGTAAAACCTAAAGGGAAAGGCCTAGCACCAAATTGCATTGGCCATCTGATCTAACTTCTGGAGGCAGTCAAAATGAGTATTTGAATTCTTCCCTACCTTATTCCTGTGCTGAGATACAGGCTGCTCCAACCTGCTGTAAAATGCTTGATTTCGAGAGTGAGAGAAACTAATGAAAACATTGTTGGGGTAAAACCTAAAGGGAAAGGCCTAGAACCAAATTGCATTGGCCATCTGATCTAACTTCTGGAGGCAGTCAAAATGAGTATTTGAATTCTTCCCTACCTTATTCCTGTGCTGAGATACAGGCTGCTCCAACCTGCTGTAAAATGCTTGATTTCGAGAGTGAGCGAAACTAATGAAAACATTGTTGGGGTAAAACCTAAAGGGAAAGGCCTAGCACCAAATTGCATTGGCCATCTGATCTAACTTCTGGAGGCAGTCAAAATGAGTATTTGAATTCTTCCCTACCTTATTCCTGTGCTGAGATACAGGCTGCTCCAACCTGCTGTAAAATGCTTGATTTCGAGAGTGAGCGAAACTAATGAAAACATTGTTGGGGTAAAACCTAAAGGGAAAGGCCTAGCACCAAATTGCATTGGCCATCTGATCTAACTTCTGGAGGCAGTCAAAATGAGTATTTGAATTCTTCCCTACCTTATTCCTGTGCTGAGATACAGGCTGCTCCAACCTGCTGTAAAATGCTTGATTTTGAGAGTGAGCGAAACTAATGAAAACATTGTTGGGGTAAAACCTAAAGGGAAAGGCCTAGCACCAAATTGCATTGGCCATCTGATCTAACTTCTGGAGGCAGTCAAAATGAGTATTTGAATTCTTCCCTACCTTATTCCTGTGCTGAGATACAGGCTGCTCCAACCTGCTGTAAAATGCTTGATTTTGAGAGTGAGCGAAACTAATGAAAACATTGTTGGGGTAAAACCTAAAGGGAAAGGCCTAGCACCAAATTGCATTGGCCATCTGATCTAACTTCTGGAGGCAGTCAAAATGAGTATTTGAATTCTTCCCTACCTTATTCCTGTGCTGAGATACAGGCTGCTCCAACCTGCTGTAAAATGCTTGATTTCGAGAGTGAGCGAAACTAATGAAAACATTGTTGGGGTAAAACCTAGAGGGAAAGGCCTAGCACCAAATTGCATTGGCCATCTGATCTAACTTCTGGAGGCAGTCAAAATGAGTATTTGAATTCTTCCCTACCTTATTCCTGTGCTGAGATACAGGCTGCTCCAACCTGCTGTAAAATGCTTGATTTCAAGAGTGAGCGAAACTAATGAAAACATTGTTGGGGTAAAACCTAAAGGGAAAGGCCTAGCACCAAATTGCATTGGCCATCTGATGTAACTTCTGGAGGCAGTCAAACTGAGTATTTGAATTCTTCCCTACCTTATTCCTGTGCTGAGATACAGGCTGCTCCAACCTGCTGTAAAATGCTTGATTTCGAGAGTGAGCGAAACTAATGAAAACATTGTTGGGGTAAAACCTAAAGGGAAAGGCCTAGCACCAAATTCCATTGGCCATCTGATCTAACTTCTGGAGGCAGTCAAAATGAGTATTTGAATTCTTCCCTACCTTATTCCTGTGCTGAGATACAGGCTGCTCCAACCTGCTGTAAAATGCTTGATTTCGAGAGTGAGCGAAACTAATGAAAACATTGTTGGGGTAAAACCTAAAGGGAAAGACCTGGCACCAAATACAATGTGCCATCTGATCTAACTTCTGGAGGCAGTCAAAATGATCCTTAGAATTCTTCCCTACCTTATTCCTGTGCTGAGATACAGGCTGCTCCAACCTGCTGTAAAATGCTTGATTTCGAGAGTGAGCGAAACTAATGAAAACATTGTTGGGGTAAAACCTAAAGGGAAAGGCCTAGCACCAAATTCCATTGGCCATCTGATCTAACTTCTGGAGGCAGTCAAAATGAGTATTTGAATTCTTCCCTACCTTATTCCTCTGCTGAGATACAGGCTGCTCCAACCTGCTGTAAAATGCTTGATTTCGAGAGTGAGCGAAACTAATGAAAACATTGTTGGGGTAAAACCTAAAGGGAAAGGCCTAGCACCAAATACAATTTGCCATCTGATCTAACTTCTGGAGGCAGTCAAAATGAGTATTTGAATTCTTCCTTACCTTATTCCTGTGCTGAGATACAGGCTGCTCCAACCTGCTGTAAAATGCTTGATTTTGACAGTGATCGAAACTAATGAAAACATTGTTGGGGTAAAACCTAAAGGGAAAGGCCTCGCACCAAATTGCATTGGCCATCTGATCTAACTTCTGGAGGCAGTCAAAATGAGTATTTGAATTCTTCCCTACCTTATTCCTGTGCTGAGATACAGGCTGCTCCAACCTGCTGTAAAATGCTTGATTTCGAGAGTGAGCGAAACTAATGAAAACATTGTTGGGGTAAAACCTAAAGGGAAAGGCCTAGCACCAAATTGCATTGGCCATCTGATCTAACTTCTGGAGGCAGTCAAAATGAGTATTTGAATTCTTCCCTACCTTATTCCTGTGCTGAGATACAGGCTGCTCCAACCTGCTGTAAAATGCTTGATTTCGAGAGTGAGCGAAACTAATGAAAACATTGTTGGGGTAAAACCTAAAGGGAAAGGCCTCGCACCAAATTGCATTGGCCATCTGATCTAACTTCTGGAGGCAGTCAAAATGAGTATTTGAATTCTTCCCTACCTTATTCCGGTGCTGAGATACAGGCTGCTCCAACCTGCTGTAAAATGCTTGATTTCGAGAGTGAGCGAAACTAATGAAAACATTGTTGGGGTAAAACCTAAAGGGAAAGGCCTAGCACCAAATTGCATTGGCCATCTGATCTAACTTCTGGAGGCAGTCAAAATGAGTATTTGAATTCTTCCCTACCTTATTCCTGTGCTGAGATACAGGCTGCTCCAACCTGCTGTAAAATGCTTGATTTCGAGAGTGATCGAAACTAATGAAAACATTGTTGGGGTAAAACCTAAAGGGAAAGGCCTAGCACCAAATTGCATTGGCCATCTGATCTAACTTCTGGAGGCAGTCAAAATGAGTATTTGAATTCTTCCCTACCTTATTCCTGTGCTGAGATACAGGCTGCTCCAACCTGCTGTAAAATGCTTGATTTTGAGAGTGAGCGAAACTAATGAAAACATTGTTGGGGTAAAACCTAAAGGGAAAGGCCTAGCACCAAATTGCATTGGCCATCTGATCTAACTTCTGGAGGCAGTCAAAATGAGTATTTGAATTCTTCCCTACCTTATTCCTGTGCTGAGATACAGGCTGCTCCAACCTGCTGTAAAATGCTTGATTTTGAGAGTGAGCGAAACTAATGAAAACATTGTTGGGGTAAAACCTAAAGGGAAAGGCCTAGCACCAAATTGCATTGGCCATCTGATCTAACTTCTGGAGGCAGTCAAAATGAGTATTTGAATTCTTCCCTACCTTATTCCTGTGCTGAGATACAGGCTGCTCCAACCTGCTGTAAAATGCTTGATTTCGAGAGAGAGAAAACTAATGAAAACATTGTTGGGGTAAAACCTAAAGGGAAAGGCCTAGCACCAAATTGCATTGGCCATCTGATCTAACTTCTGGAGGCAGTCAAAATGATCCTGAGAATTCTTCCTTACCTTATTCCTGTGCTGAGATACAGGCTGCTCCAACCTGCATAAAATGCTTGATTTCGAGAGAGAGAGAAACTAATGAAAACATTGTTGGGGTAAAACCTAAAGGGAAAGGCCTAGCACCAAATTCCATTGGCCATCTGATCTAACTTCTGGAGGCAGTCAAAATGAGTATTTGAATTCTTCCCTACCTTATTCCTGTGCTGAGATACAGGCTGCTCCAACCTGCTGTAAAATGCTTGATTTCGAGAGTGAGCGAAACTAATGAAAACATTGTTGGGGTAAAACCTAAAGGGAAAGGCCTAGCACCAAATTGCATTGGCCATCTGATCTAACTTCTGGAGGCAAGTCAAAATGATCCTTAGAATTCTTCCCTACCTTATTCCTGTGCTGAGATACAGGCTGCTCCAACCTGCTGTAAAATGCTTGATTTCGAGAGTGAGCGAAACTAATGAAAACATTGTTGGGGTAAAACCTAAAGGGAAAGGCCTAGCACCAAATTGCATTGGCCATCTGATCTAACTTCTGGAGGCAGTCAAAATGAGTATTTGAATTCTTCCCTACCTTATTCCTGTGCTGAGATACAGGCTGCTCCAACCTGCTGTAAAATGCTTGATTTCGAGAGTGAGAGAAACTAATGAAAACATTGTTGGGGTAAAACCTAAAGGGAAAGGCCTAGAACCAAATTGCATTGGCCATCTGATCTAACTTCTGGAGGCAGTCAAAATGAGTATTTGAATTCTTCCCTACCTTATTCCTGTGCTGAGATACAGGCTGCTCCAACCTGCTGTAAAATGCTTGATTTCGAGAGTGAGCGAAACTAATGAAAACATTGTTGGGGTAAAACCTAAAGGGAAAGGCCTAGCACCAAATTGCATTGGCCATCTGATCTAACTTCTGGAGGCAGTCAAAATGAGTATTTGAATTCTTCCCTACCTTATTCCTGTGCTGAGATACAGGCTGCTCCAACCTGCTGTAAAATGCTTGATTTCGAGAGTGAGCGAAACTAATGAAAACATTGTTGGGGTAAAACCTAAAGGGAAAGGCCTAGCACCAAATTGCATTGGCCATCTGATCTAACTTCTGGAGGCAGTCAAAATGAGTATTTGAATTCTTCCCTACCTTATTCCTGTGCTGAGATACAGGCTGCTCCAACCTGCTGTAAAATGCTTGATTTCGAGAGTGAACGAAACTAATGAAAACATTGTTGGGGTAAAACCTAAAGGGAAAGGCCTAGCACCAAATTGCATTGGCCATCTGATCTAACATCTGGAGGCAGTCAAAATGAGTATTTGAATTCTTCCCTACCTTATTCCTGTGCTGAGATACAGGCTGCTCCAACCTGCTGTAAAATGCTTGATTTCGAGAGTGAGCGAAACTAATGAAAACATTGTTGGGGTAAAACCTAGAGGGAAAGGCCTAGCACCAAATTGCATTGGCCATCTGATCTAACTTCTGGAGGCAGTCAAAATGAGTATTTGAATTCTTCCCTACCTTATTCCTGTGCTGAGATACAGGCTGCTCCAACCTGCTGTAAAATGCTTGATTTCGAGAGAGAGAAAACTAATGAAAACATTGTTGGGGTAAAACCTAAAGGGAAAGGCCTAGCACCAAATTGCATTGGCCATCTGATCTAACTTCTGGAGGCAGTCAAAATGATCCTGAGAATTCTTCCTTACCTTATTCCTGTGCTGAGATACAGGCTGCTCCAACCTGCATAAAATGCTTGATTTCGAGAGAGAGAGAAACTAATGAAAACATTGTTGGGTTAAAACCTAAAGGGAAAGGCCTAGCACCAAATTCCATTGGCCATCTGATCTAACTTCTGGAGGCAGTCAAAATGAGTATTTGAATTCTTCCCTACCTTATTCCTGTGCTGAGATACAGGCTGCTCCAACCTGCTGTAAAATGCTTGATTTCGAGAGTGAGCGAAACTAATGAAAACATTGTTGGGGTAAAACCTAAAGGGAAAGGCCTAGCACCAAATTGCATTGGCCATCTGATCTAACTTCTGGAGGCAGTCAAAATGATCCTTAGAATTCTTCCCTACCTTATTCCTGTGCTGAGATACAGGCTGCTCCAACCTGCTGTAAAATGCTTGATTTCGAGAGTGAGCGAAACTAATGAAAACATTGTTGGGGTAAAACCTAAAGGGAAAGGCCTAGCACCAAATTGCATTGGCCATCTGATCTAACTTCTGGAGGCAGTCAAAATGAGTATTTGAATTCTTCCCTACCTTATTCCTGTGCTGAGATACAGGCTGCTCCAACCTGCTGTAAAATGCTTGATTTCGAGAGTGAGAGAAACTAATGAAAACATTGTTGGGGTAAAACCTAAAGGGAAAGGCCTAGAACCAAATTGCATTGGCCATCTGATCTAACTTCTGGAGGCAGTCAAAATGACTATTTGAATTCTTCCCTACCTTATTCCTGTGCTGAGATACAGGCTGCTCCAACCTGCTGTAAAATGCTTGATTTCGAGAGTGAGCGAAACTAATGAAAACATTGTTGGGGTAAAACCTAAAGGGAAAGGCCTAGCACCAAATTGCATTGGCCATCTGATCTAACTTCTGGAGGCAGTCAAAATGAGTATTTGAATTCTTCCCTACCTTATTCCTGTGCTGAGATACAGGCTGCTCCAACCTGCTGTAAAATGCTTGATTTCGAGAGTGAGCGAAACTAATGAAAACATTGTTGGGGTAAAACCTAAAGGGAAAGGCCTAGCACCAAATTGCATTGGCCATCTGATCTAACTTCTGGAGGCAGTCAAAATGAGTATTTGAATTCTTCCCTACCTTATTCCTGTGCTGAGATACAGGCTGCTCCAACCTGCTGTAAAATGCTTGATTTCGAGAGTGAACGAAACTAATGAAAACATTGTTGGGGTAAAACCTAAAGGGAAAGGCCTAGCACCAAATTGCATTGGCCATCTGATCTAACATCTGGAGGCAGTCAAAATGAGTATTTGAATTCTTCCCTACCTTATTCCTGTGCTGAGATACAGGCTGCTCCAACCTGCTGTAAAATGCTTGATTTTGAGAGTGAGCGAAACTAATGAAAACATTGTTGGGGTAAAACCTAAAGGGAAAGGCCTAGCACCAAATTGCATTGGCCATCTGATCTAACTTCTGGAGGCAGTCAAAATGAGTATTTGAATTCTTCCCTACCTTATTCCTGTGCTGAGATACAGGCTGCTCCAACCTGCTGTAAAATGCTTGATTTCGAGAGTGAGCGAAACTAATGAAAACATTGTTGGGGTAAAACCTAGAGGGAAAGGCCTAGCACCAAATTGCATTGGCCATCTGATCTAACTTCTGGAGGCAGTCAAAATGAGTATTTGAATTCTTCCCCTACCTTATTCCTGTGCTGAGATACAGGCTGCTCCAACCTCCTGTAAAATGCTTGATTTTGAGAGTGAGCGAAACTAATGAAAACATTGTTGGGGTAAAACCTAAAGGGAAAGGCCTAGCACCAAATTGCATTGGCCATCTGATCTAACTTCTGGAGGCAGTCAAAATGAGTATTTGAATTCTTCCCTACCTTATTCCTGTGCTGAGATACAGGCTGCTCCAACCTGCTGTAAAATGCTTGATTTCGAGAGTGAGCGAAACTAATGAAAACATTGTTGGGGTAAAACCTAAAGGGAAAGGCCTAGCACCAAATTGCATTGGCCATCTGATCTAACTTCTGGAGGCAGTCAAAATGAGTATTTGAATTCTTCCCTACCTTATTCCTGTGCTGAGATACAGGCTGCTCCAACCTGCTGTAAAATGCTTGATTTCGAGAGTGAGCGAAACTAATGAAAACATTGTTGGGGTAAAACCTAAAGGGAAAGGCCTAGCACCAAATTGCATTGGCCATCTGATCTAACTTCTGGAGGCAGTCAAAATGAGTATTTGAATTCTTCCCTACCTTATTCCTGTGCTGAGATACAGGCTGCTCCAACCTGCTGTAAAATGCTTGATTTCGAGAGTGAGCGAAACTAATGAAAACATTGTTGGGGTAAAACCTAAAGGGAAAGGCCTAGCACCAAATTGCATTGGCCATCTGATCTAACTTCTGGAGGCAGTCAAAATGAGTATTTGAATTCTTCCCTACCTTATTCCTGTGCTGAGATACAGGCTGCTCCAACCTGCTGTAAAATGCTTGATTTCGAGAGTGAGCGAAACTAATGAAAACATTGTTGGGGTAAAACCTAAAGGGAAAGGCCTAGCACCAAATTGCATTGGCCATCTGATCTAACTTCTGGAGGCAGTCAAAATGAGTATTTGAATTCTTCCTTACCTTATTCCTGTGCTGAGATACAGGCTGCTCCAACCTGCTGTAAAATGCTTGATTTTGAGAGTGAGCGAAACTAATGAAAACATTGTTGGGGTAAAACCTAAAGGGAAAGGCCTTGCACCAAATTGCATTGGCCATCTGATCTAACTTCTGGAGGCAGTCAAAATGAGTATTTGAATTCTTCCCTACCTTATTCCTGTGCTGAGATACAGGCTGCTCCAACCTGCTGTAAAATGCTTGATTTCGAGAGTGAGCGAAACTAATGAAAACATTGTTGGGGTAAAACCTAAAGGGAAAGGCCTAGCACCAAATTGCATTGGCCATCTGATCTAACTTCTGGAGGCAGTCAAAATGAGTATTTGAATTCTTCCCTACCTTATTCCTGTGCTGAGATACAGGCTGCTCCAACCTGCTGTAAAATGCTTGATTTCGAGAGTGATTGAAACTAATGAAAACATTGTTGGGGTAAAACCTAAAGGGAAAGGCCTAGCACCAAATTGCATTGGCCATCTGATCTAACTTCTGGAGGCAGTCAAAATGAGTATTTGAATTCTTCCCTACCTTATTCCGGTGCTGAGATACAGGCTGCTCCAACCTGCTGTAAAATGCTTGATTTCGAGAGTGAGCGAAACTAATGAAAACATTGTTGGGGTAAAACCTAAAGGGAAAGGCCTAGCACCAAATTGCATTGGCCATCTGATCTAACTTCTGGAGGCAGTCAAAATGAGTATTTGAATTCTTCCCTACCTTATTCCTGTGCTGAGATACAGGCTGCTCCAACCTGCTGTAAAATGCTTGATTTCGAGAGTGAGCGAAACTAATGAAAACATTGTTGGGGTAAAACCTAAAGGGAAAGGCCTAGCACCAAATTGCATTGGCCATCTGATCTAACTTCTGGAGGCAGTCAAAATGATCCTTAGAATTCTTCCCTACCTTATTCCTGTGCTGAGATACAGGCTGCTCCAACCTGCTGTAAAATGCTTGATTTCGAGAGTGAGCGAAACTAATGAAAACATTGTTGGGGTAAAACCTAAAGGGAAAGACCTGGCACCAAATACAATGTGCCATCTGATCTAACTTCTGGAGGCAGTCAAAATGATCCTTAGAATTCTTCCCTACCTTATTCCTGTGCTGAGATACAGGCTGCTCCAACCTGCTGTAAAATGCTTGATTTCGAGAGTGAGCGAAACTAATGAAAACATTGTTGGGGTAAAACCTAAAGGGAAAGGCCTAGCACCAAATTCCATTGGCCATCTGATCTAACTTCTGGAGGCAGTCAAAATGAGTATTTGAATTCTTCCCTACCTTATTCCTGTGCTGAGATACAGGCTGCTCCAACCTGCTGTAAAATGCTTGATTTCGAGAGTGAGCGAAACTAATGAAAACATTGTTGGGGTAAAACCTAAAGGGAAAGGCCTAGCACCAAATACAATTTGCCATCTGATCTAACTTCTGGAGGCAGTCAAAATGAGTATTTGAATTCTTCCCTACCTTATTCCTGTGCTGAGATACAGGCTGCTCCAACCTGCTGTAAAATGCTTGATTTCGAGAGTGAGCGAAACTAATGAAAACATTGTTGGGGTAAAACCTAAAGGGAAAGGCCTAGCACCAAATTGCATTGGCCATCTGATCTAACTTCTGGAGGCAGTCAAAATGATCCTTAGAATTCTTCCCTACCTTATTCCTGTGCTGAGATACAGGCTGCTCCAACCTGCTGTAAAATGCTTGATTTCGAGAGTGAGCGAAACTAATGAAAACATTGTTGGGGTAAAACCTAAAGGGAAAGGCCTAGCACCAAATTGCATTGGCCATCTGATCTAACTTCTGGAGGCAGTCAAAATGAGTATTTGAATTCTTCCCTACCTTATTCCTGTGCTGAGATACAGGCTGCTCCAACCTGCTGTAAAATGCTTGATTTCGAGAGTGAGCGAAACTAATGAAAACATTGTTGGGGTAAAACCTAAAGGGAAAGGCCTAGCACCAAATTGCATTGGCCATCTGATCTAACTTCTGGAGGCAGTCAAACTGAGTATTTGAATTCTTCCCTACCTTATTCCTGTGCTGAGATACAGGCTGCTCCAACCTGCTGTAAAATGCTTGATTTCGAGAGAGAGAAAACTAATGAAAACATTGTTGGGGTAAAACCTAAAGGGAAAGGCCTAGCACCAAATTGCATTGGCCATCTGATCTAACTTCTGGAGGCAGTCAAAATGATCCTGAGAATTCTTCCTTACCTTATTCCTGTGCTGAGATACAGGCTGCTCCAACCTGCATAAAATGCTTGATTTCGAGAGAGAGAGAAACTAATGAAAACATTGTTGGGGTAAAACCTAAAGGGAAAGGCCTAGCACCAAATTGCATTGGCCATCTGATCTAACTTCTGGAGGCAGTCAAAATGAGTATTTGAATTCTTCCCTACCTTATTCCTGTGCTGAGATACAGGCTGCTCCAACCTGCTGTAAAATGCTTGATTTCGAGAGTGAGCGAAACTAATGAAAACATTGTTGGGGTAAAACCTAAAGGGAAAGGCCTCGCACCAAATTGCATTGGCCATCTGATCTAACTTCTGGAGGCAGTCAAAATGAGTATTTGAATTCTTCCCTACCTTATTCCGGTGCTGAGATACAGGCTGCTCCAACCTGCTGTAAAATGCTTGATTTCGAGAGTGAGCGAAACTAATGAAAACATTGTTGGGGTAAAACCTAAAGGGAAAGTCCTAGCACCAAATTGCATTGGCCATCTGATCTAACTTCTGGAGGCAGTCAAAATGAGTATTTGAATTCTTCCCTACCTTATTCCTGTGCTGAGATACAGGCTGCTCCAACCTGCTGTAAAATGCTTGATTTCGAGAGTGATCGAAACTAATGAAAACATTGTTGGGGTAAAACCTAAAGGGAAAGGCCTAGCACCAAATTGCATTGGCCATCTGATCTAACTTCTGGAGGCAGTCAAAATGAGTATTTGAATTCTTCCCTACCTTATTCCTGTGCTGAGATACAGGCTGCTCCAACCTGCTGTAAAATGCTTGATTTTGAGAGTGAGCGAAACTAATGAAAACATTGTTGGGGTAAAACCTAAAGGGAAAGGCCTAGCACCAAATTGCATTGGCCATCTGATCTAACTTCTGGAGGCAGTCAAAATGAGTATTTGAATTCTTCCCTACCTTATTCCGGTGCTGAGATACAGGCTGCTCCAACCTGCTGTAAAATGCTTGATTTCGAGAGTGAGCGAAACTAATGAAAACATTGTTGGGGTAAAACCTAAAGGGAAAGGCCTAGCACCAAATTGCATTGGCCATCTGATCTAACTTCTGGAGGCAGTCAAACTGAGTATTTGAATTCTTCCCTACCTTATTCCTGTGCTGAGATACAGGCTGCTCCAACCTGCTGTAAAATGCTTGATTTCGAGAGAGAGAAAACTAATGAAAACATTGTTGGGGTAAAACCTAAAGGGAAAGGCCTAGCACCAAATTGCATTGGCCATCTGATCTAACTTCTGGAGGCAGTCAAAATGATCCTGAGAATTCTTCCTTACCTTATTCCTGTGCTGAGATACAGGCTGCTCCAACCTGCATAAAATGCTTGATTTCGAGAGTGAGCGAAACTAATGAAAACATTGTTGGGGTAAAACCTAAAGGGAAAGGCCTAGCACCAAATTGCATTGGCCATCTGATCTAACTTCTGGAGGCAGTCAAAATGAGTATTTGAATTCTTCCCTACCTTATTCCTGTGCTGAGATACAGGCTGCTCCAACCTGCTGTAAAATGCTTGATTTCGAGAGTGAGCGAAACTAATGAAAACATTGTTGGGGTAAAACCTAAAGGGAAAGACCTAGCACGAAATACCAGGTGCCATCTGATCTAAATTCTGGAGGCAGTCAAAATGAGTATTTGAATTCTTCCCTACCTTATTCCTGTGCTGAGATACAGGCTGCTCCAACCTGCTGTAAAATGCTTGATTTCGAGAGTGAGCGAAACTAATGAAAACATTGTTGGGGTAAAACCTAAAGGGAAAGGCCTAGCACCAAATTGCATTGGCCATCTGATCTAACTTCTGGAGGCAGTCAAAATGATCCTTAGAATTCTTCCCTACCTTATTCCTGTGCTGAGATACAGGCTGCTCCAACCTGCTGTAAAATGCTTGATTTCGAGAGTGAGCGAAACTAATGAAAACATTGTTGGGGTAAAACCTAAAGGGAAAGGCCTAGCACCAAATTGCATTGGCCATCTGATCTAACTTCTGGAGGCAGTCAAAATGAGTATTTGAATTCTTCCCTACCTTATTCCTGTGCTGAGATACAGGCTGCTCCAACCTGCTGTAAAATGCTTGATTTCGAGAGTGAGCGAAACTAATGAAAACATTGTTGGGGTAAAACCTAAAGGGAAAGGCCTAGCACCAAATTGCATTGGCCATCTGATCTAACTTCTGGAGGCAGTCAAACTGAGTATTTGAATTCTTCCCTACCTTATTCCTGTGCTGAGATACAGGCTGCTCCAACCTGCTGTAAAATGCTTGATTTCGAGAGAGAGAAAACTAATGAAAACATTGTTGGGGTAAAACCTAAAGGGAAAGGCCTAGCACCAAATTGCATTGGCCATCTGATCTAACTTCTGGAGGCAGTCAAAATGATCCTGAGAATTCTTCCTTACCTTATTCCTGTGCTGAGATACAGGCTGCTCCAACCTGCATAAAATGCTTGATTTCGAGAGAGAGAGAAACTAATGAAAACATTGTTGGGGTAAAACCTAAAGGGAAAGGCCTAGCACCAAATTCCATTGGCCATCTGATCTAACTTCTGGAGGCAGTCAAAATGAGTATTTGAATTCTTCCCTACCTTATTCCTGTGCTGAGATACAGGCTGCTCCAACCTGCTGTAAAATGCTTGATTTCGAGAGTGAGCGAAACTAATGAAAACATTGTTGGGGTAAAACCTAAAGGGAAAGACCTAGCACGAAATACCAGGTGCCATCTGATCTAAATTCTGGAGGCAGTCAAAATGAGTATTTGAATTCTTCCCTACCTTATTCCTGTGCTGAGATACAGGCTGCTCCAACCTGCTGTAAAATGCTTGATTTCGAGAGTGAGCGAAACTAATGAAAACATTGTTGGGGTAAAACCTAAAGGGAAAGACCTAGCACGAAATACCAGTTGCCATCTGATCTAACTTCTGGAGGCAGTCAAAATGAGTATTTGAATTCTTCCCTACCTTATTCCTGTGCTGAGATACAGGCTGCTCCAACCTGCTGTAAAATGCTTGATTTCGAGAGTGAGCGAAACTAATGAAAACATTGTTGGGGTAAAACCTAAAGGGAAAGGCCTAGCACCAAATTGCATTGGCCATCTGATCTAACTTCTGGAGGCAGTCAAAATGATCCTTAGAATTCTTCCCTACCTTATTCCTGTGCTGAGATACAGGCTGCTCCAACCTGCTGTAAAATGCTTGATTTCGAGAGTGAGCGAAACTAATGAAAACATTGTTGGGGTAAAACCTAAAGGGAAAGGCCTAGCACCAAATTGCATTGGCCATCTGATCTAACTTCTGGAGGCAGTCAAAATGAGTATTTGAATTCTTCCCTACCTTATTCCTGTGCTGAGATACAGGCTGCTCCAACCTGCTGTAAAATGCTTGATTTCGAGAGTGAGCGAAACTAATGAAAACATTGTTGGGGTAAAACCTAAAGGGAAAGGCCTAGCACCAAATTGCATTGGCCATCTGATCTAACTTCTGGAGGCAGTCAAAATGATCCTTAGAATTCTTCCCTACCTTATTCCTGTGCTGAGATACAGGCTGCTCCAACCTGCTGTAAAATGCTTGATTTCGAGAGTGATCGAAACTAATGAAAACATTGTTGGGGTAAAACCTAAAGGGAAAGGCCTAGCACCAAATTGCATTGGCCATCTGATCTAACTTCTGGAGGCAGTCAAAATGAGTATTTGAATTCTTCCCTACCTTATTCCTGTGCTGAGATACAGGCTGCTCCAACCTGCTGTAAAATGCTTGATTTCGAGAATGAGCGAAACTAATGAAAACATTGTTGGGGTAAAACCTAAAGGGAAAGACCAAGCACCAAATACAATTTGCCATCTGATCTAACTTCTGGAGGCAGTCAAAATGATCCTTAGAATTCTTCCCTACCTTATTCCTGTGCTGAGATACAGGGTGCTCCAACCTGCTGTAAAATGCTTGATTTCGAGAGTGAGCGAAACTAATGAAAACATTGTTGGGGTAAAACCTAAAGGGAAAGGCCTAGCACCAAATACCATTTGCCATCTGATCTAACTTCTGGAGGCAGTCAAAATGATCCTTAGAATTCTTCCCTACCTTATTCCTGTGCTGAGATACAGGCTGCTCCAACCTGCTGTAAAATGCTTGATTTCGAGAGTGATCGAAACTAATGAAAACATTGTTGGGGTAAAACCTAAAGGGAAAGACCTAGCACCAAATACCAGTTGCCATCTGATCTAACTTCTGGAGGCAGTCAAAATGAGTATTTGAATTCTTCCCTACCTTATTCCTGTGCTGAGATACAGGCTGCTCCAACCTGCTGTAAAATGCTTGATTTCGAGAGGGATCGAAACTAATGAAAACATTTTTGGGGTAATACATAAAGGGAAAGGCCTGGCAGCAAATTGCATTGGCCATCTGATCTAACTTCTGGAGGCAGTCAAAATGATCCTTAGAATTCTTCCCTACCTTATTCCTGTGCTGAGATACAGGCTGCTCCAACCTGCTGTAAAATGCTTGATTTCGAGAGTGAGCGAAACTAATGAAAACATTGTTGGGGTAAAACCTAAAGGGAAAGGCCTAGCACCAAATTGCATTGGCCATCTGATCTAACATCTGGAGGCAGTCAAAATGAGTATTTGAATTCTTCCCTACCTTATTCCTGTGCTGAGATACAGGCTGCTCCAACCTGCTGTAAAATGCTTGATTTCGAGAGTGAGCGAAACTAATGAAAACATTGTTGGGGTAAAACCTAAAGGGAAAGGCCTAGCACCAAATTGCATTGGCCATCTGATCTAACTTCTGGAGGCAGTCAAACTGAGTATTTGAATTCTTCCCTACCTTATTCCTGTGCTGAGATACAGGCTGCTCCAACCTGCTGTAAAATGCTTGATTTCGAGAGAGAGAAAACTAATGAAAACATTGTTGGGGTAAAACCTAAAGGGAAAGGCCTAGCACCAAATTGCATTGGCCATCTGATCTAACTTCTGGAGGCAATCAAAATGATCCTGAGAATTCTTCCTTACCTTATTCCTGTGCTGAGATACAGGCTGCTCCAACCTGCATAAAATGCTTGATTTCGAGAGAGAGAGAAACTAATGAAAACATTGTTGGGGTAAAACCTAAAGGGAAAGGCCTAGCACCAAATTGCATTGGCCATCTGATCTAACTTCTGGAGGCAGTCAAAATGAGTATTTGAATTCTTCCCTACCTTATTCCTGTGCTGAGATACAGGCTGCTCCAACCTGCTGTAAAATGCTTGATTTCGAGAGTGAGCGAAACTAATGAAAACATTGTTGGGGTAAAACCTAAAGGGAAAGGCCTAGCACCAAATTGCATTGGCCATCTGATCTAACTTCTGGAGGCAGTCAAAATGAGTATTTGAATTCTTCCCTACCTTATTCCTGTGCTGAGATACAGGCTGCTCCAACCTGCTGTAAAATGCTTGATTTCGAGAGTGAGCGAAACTAATGAAAACATTGTTGGGGTAAAACCTAAAGGGAAAGGCCTAGCACCAAATTGCATTGGCCATCTGATCTAACTTCTGGAGGCAGTCAAAATGATCCTTAGAATTCTTCCCTACCTTATTCCTGTGCTGAGATACAGGCTGCTCCAACCTGCTGTAAAATGCTTGATTTCGAGAGTGAGCGAAACTAATGAAAACATTGTTGGGGTAAAACCTAAAGGGAAAGGCCTAGCACCAAATTGCATTGGCCATCTGATCTAACTTCTGGAGGCAGTCAAAATGAGTATTTGAATTCTTCCCTACCTTATTCCTGTGCTGAGATACAGGCTGCTCCAACCTGCTGTAAAATGCTTGATTTCGAGAGTGAGCGAAACTAATGAAAACATTGTTGGGGTAAAACCTAAAGGGAAACGCCTAGCACCAAATTGCATTGGCCATCTGATCTAACTTCTGGAGGCAGTCAAAATGAGTATTTGAATTCTTCCCTACCTTATTCCTGTGCTGAGATACAGGCTGCTCCAACCTGCTGTAAAATGCTTGATTTCGAGAGTGATCGAAACTAATGAAAACATTGTTGGGGTAAAACGTAAAGGGAAAGGCCTAGCACCAAATTGCATTAGCCATCTGATCTAACTTCTGGAGGCAGTCAAAATGAGTATTTGAATTCTTCCCTACCTTATTCCTGTGCTGAGATACAGGCTGCTCCAAACTGCTGTAAAATGCTTGATTTCGAGAGTGAGCGAAACTAATGAAAACATTGTTGGGGTAAAACCTAAAGGGAAAGACCTTGCACTAAATACGATTTGTCATCTGATCTAACTTCTGGAGGCAGTCAAAATGATCCTTAAAATTTTTCCCTACCTTATTCCTGTGCTGAGATACAGGCTGCTCCAACCTGCTGTAAAATGCTTGATTTCGAGAGTGATCGAAACTAATGAAAACATTGTTGGGGTAAAACCTAAAGGGAAAGGCCTAGCACCAAATTGCATTTGCCATCTGATCTAACTTCTGGAGGCAGTCAAAATGAGTATTTGAATTCTTCCCTACCTTATTCCTGTGCTGAGATACAGGCTGCTCCAACCTGCTGTAAAATGCTTGATTTCGAGAGTGAGCGAAACTAATGAAAACATTGTTGGGGGTAAAACCTAAAGGGAAAGGCCTAGCACCAAATTGCATTGGCCATCTGATCTAACTTCTGGAGGCAGTCAAAATGATCCTTAGAATTCTTCCATACCATATTCCTGTGCTGAGATACAGGCTGCTTCAACCTCCTGTAAAATGCTTGATTTCGAGAGTGAGCGAAACTAATTAAAACATTGTTGGTGTAAAACCTAAAGGGAAAGACATGGCACCAAATACAATGTTCCATCTGATCTAACTTCTGGAGGCAGTCAAAATGATCCTGAGAATATTTCCTTACCTTATTCCTCTGCTGAGATACAGGCTGCTCCAACCTGCTGTAAAATGCTTGATTTCGAGAGTGATCGAAACTAATGAAAACATTGTTGGGGTAAAACCTAAAGGGAAAGGCCTAGCACCAAATTGCATTGGCCATCTGATCTAACTTCTGGAGGCAGTCAAAATGAGTATTTGAATTCTTCCCTACCTTATTCCTGTGCTGAGATACAGGCTGCTCCAACCTGCTGTAAAATGCTTGATTTCGAGAGTGATCGAAACTAATGAAAACATTGTTGGGGTAAAACCTAAAGGGAAAGGCCTAGCACCAAATTGCATTGGCCATCTGATCTAACTTCTGGAGGCAGTCAAAATGAGTATTTGAATTCTTCCCTACCTTATTCCTGTGCTGAGATACAGGCTGCTCCAACCTGCTGTAAAATGCTTGATTTCGAGAATGAGCGAAACTAATGAAAACATTGTTGGGGTAAAACCTAAAGGGAAAGACCAAGCACCAAATACAATTTGCCATCTGATCTAACTTCTGGAGGCAGTCAAAATGATCCTTAGAATTCTTCCCTACCTTATTCCTGTGCTGAGATACAGGGTGCTCCAACCTGCTGTAAAATGCTTGATTTCGAGAGTGAGCGAAACTAATGAAAACATTGTTGGGGTAAAACCTAAAGGGAAAGGCCTAGCACCAAATACCATTTGCCATCTGATCTAACTTCTGGAGGCAGTCAAAATGAGTATTTGAATTCTTCCCTACCTTATTCCTGTGCTGAGATACAGGCTGCTCCAACCTGCTGTAAAATGCTTGATTTCGAGAATGAGCGAAACTAATGAAAACATTGTTGGGGTAAAACCTAAAGGGAAAGACCAAGCACCAAATACAATTTGCCATCTGATCTAACTTCTGGAGGCAGTCAAAATGATCCTTAGAATTCTTCCCTACCTTATTCCTGTGCTGAGATACAGGGTGCTCCAACCTGCTGTAAAATGCTTGATTTCGAGAGTGAGCGAAACTAATGAAAACATTGTTGGGGTAAAACCTAAAGGGAAAGGCCTAGCACCAAATACCATTTGCCATCTGATCTAACTTCTGGAGGCAGTCAAAATGATCCTTAGAATTCTTCCCTACCTTATTCCTGTGCTGAGATACAGGCTGCTCCAACCTGCTGTAAAATGCTTGATTTCGAGAGTGATCGAAACTAATGAAAACATTGTTGGGGTAAAACCTAAAGGGAAAGACCTAGCACCAAATACCAGTTGCCATCTGATCTAACTTCTGGAGGCAGTCAAAATGAGTATTTGAATTCTTCCCTACCTTATTCCTGTGCTGAGATACAGGCTGCTCCAACCTGCTGTAAAATGCTTGATTTCGAGAGGGATCGAAACTAATGAAAACATTTTTGGGGTAATACATAAAGGGAAAGGCCTGGCAGCAAATTGCATTGGCCATCTGATCTAACTTCTGGAGGCAGTCAAAATGATCCTTAGAATTCTTCCCTACCTTATTCCTGTGCTGAGATACAGGCTGCTCCAACCTGCTGTAAAATGCTTGATTTCGAGAGTGAGCGAAACTAATGAAAACATTGTTGGGGTAAAACCTAAAGGGAAAGGCCTAGCACCAAATTGCATTGGCCATCTGATCTAACATCTGGAGGCAGTCAAAATGAGTATTTGAATTCTTCCCTACCTTATTCCTGTGCTGAGATACAGGCTGCTCCAACCTGCTGTAAAATGCTTGATTTCGAGAGTGAGCGAAACTAATGAAAACATTGTTGGGGTAAAACCTAAAGGGAAAGGCCTAGCACCAAATTGCATTGGCCATCTGATCTAACTTCTGGAGGCAGTCAAACTGAGTATTTGAATTCTTCCCTACCTTATTCCTGTGCTGAGATACAGGCTGCTCCAACCTGCTGTAAAATGCTTGATTTCGAGAGAGAGAAAACTAATGAAAACATTGTTGGGGTAAAACCTAAAGGGAAAGGCCTAGCACCAAATTGCATTGGCCATCTGATCTAACTTCTGGAGGCAATCAAAATGATCCTGAGAATTCTTCCTTACCTTATTCCTGTGCTGAGATACAGGCTGCTCCAACCTGCATAAAATGCTTGATTTCGAGAGAGAGAGAAACTAATGAAAACATTGTTGGGGTAAAACCTAAAGGGAAAGGCCTAGCACCAAATTGCATTGGCCATCTGATCTAACTTCTGGAGGCAGTCAAAATGAGTATTTGAATTCTTCCCTACCTTATTCCTGTGCTGAGATACAGGCTGCTCCAACCTGCTGTAAAATGCTTGATTTCGAGAGTGAGCGAAACTAATGAAAACATTGTTGGGGTAAAACCTAAAGGGAAAGGCCTAGCACCAAATTGCATTGGCCATCTGATCTAACTTCTGGAGGCAGTCAAAATGAGTATTTGAATTCTTCCCTACCTTATTCCTGTGCTGAGATACAGGCTGCTCCAACCTGCTGTAAAATGCTTGATTTCGAGAGTGAGCGAAACTAATGAAAACATTGTTGGGGTAAAACCTAAAGGGAAAGGCCTAGCACCAAATTGCATTGGCCATCTGATCTAACTTCTGGAGGCAGTCAAAATGATCCTTAGAATTCTTCCCTACCTTATTCCTGTGCTGAGATACAGGCTGCTCCAACCTGCTGTAAAATGCTTGATTTCGAGAGTGAGCGAAACTAATGAAAACATTGTTGGGGTAAAACCTAAAGGGAAAGGCCTAGCACCAAATTGCATTGGCCATCTGATCTAACTTCTGGAGGCAGTCAAAATGAGTATTTGAATTCTTCCCTACCTTATTCCTGTGCTGAGATACAGGCTGCTCCAACCTGCTGTAAAATGCTTGATTTCGAGAGTGAGCGAAACTAATGAAAACATTGTTGGGGTAAAACCTAAAGGGAAACGCCTAGCACCAAATTGCATTGGCCATCTGATCTAACTTCTGGAGGCAGTCAAAATGAGTATTTGAATTCTTCCCTACCTTATTCCTGTGCTGAGATACAGGCTGCTCCAACCTGCTGTAAAATGCTTGATTTCGAGAGTGATCGAAACTAATGAAAACATTGTTGGGGTAAAACGTAAAGGGAAAGGCCTAGCACCAAATTGCATTAGCCATCTGATCTAACTTCTGGAGGCAGTCAAAATGAGTATTTGAATTCTTCCCTACCTTATTCCTGTGCTGAGATACAGGCTGCTCCAAACTGCTGTAAAATGCTTGATTTCGAGAGTGAGCGAAACTAATGAAAACATTGTTGGGGTAAAACCTAAAGGGAAAGACCTTGCACTAAATACGATTTGTCATCTGATCTAACTTCTGGAGGCAGTCAAAATGATCCTTAAAATTTTTCCCTACCTTATTCCTGTGCTGAGATACAGGCTGCTCCAACCTGCTGTAAAATGCTTGATTTCGAGAGTGATCGAAACTAATGAAAACATTGTTGGGGTAAAACCTAAAGGGAAAGGCCTAGCACCAAATTGCATTTGCCATCTGATCTAACTTCTGGAGGCAGTCAAAATGAGTATTTGAATTCTTCCCTACCTTATTCCTGTGCTGAGATACAGGCTGCTCCAACCTGCTGTAAAATGCTTGATTTCGAGAGTGAGCGAAACTAATGAAAACATTGTTGGGGTAAAACCTAAAGGGAAAGGCCTAGCACCAAATTGCATTGGCCATCTGATCTAACTTCTGGAGGCAGTCAAAATGATCCTTAGAATTCTTCCATACCATATTCCTGTGCTGAGATACAGGCTGCTTCAACCTCCTGTAAAATGCTTGATTTCGAGAGTGAGCGAAACTAATTAAAACATTGTTGGTGTAAAACCTAAAGGGAAAGACATGGCACCAAATACAATGTTCCATCTGATCTAACTTCTGGAGGCAGTCAAAATGATCCTGAGAATATTTCCTTACCTTATTCCTCTGCTGAGATACAGGCTGCTCCAACCTGCTGTAAAATGCTTGATTTCGAGAGTGATCGAAACTAATGAAAACATTGTTGGGGTAAAACCTAAAGGGAAAGGCCTAGCACCAAATTGCATTGGCCATCTGATCTAACTTCTGGAGGCAGTCAAAATGAGTATTTGAATTCTTCCCTACCTTATTCCTGTGCTGAGATACAGGCTGCTCCAACCTGCTGTAAAATGCTTGATTTCGAGAGTGATCGAAACTAATGAAAACATTGTTGGGGTAAAACCTAAAGGGAAAGGCCTAGCACCAAATTGCATTGGCCATCTGATCTAACTTCTGGAGGCAGTCAAAATGAGTATTTGAATTCTTCCCTACCTTATTCCTGTGCTGAGATACAGGCTGCTCCAACCTGCTGTAAAATGCTTGATTTCGAGAATGAGCGAAACTAATGAAAACATTGTTGGGGTAAAACCTAAAGGGAAAGACCAAGCACCAAATACAATTTGCCATCTGATCTAACTTCTGGAGGCAGTCAAAATGATCCTTAGAATTCTTCCCTACCTTATTCCTGTGCTGAGATACAGGGTGCTCCAACCTGCTGTAAAATGCTTGATTTCGAGAGTGAGCGAAACTAATGAAAACATTGTTGGGGTAAAACCTAAAGGGAAAGGCCTAGCACCAAATACCATTTGCCATCTGATCTAACTTCTGGAGGCAGTCAAAATGATCCTTAGAATTCTTCCCTACCTTATTCCTGTGCTGAGATACAGGCTGCTCCAACCTGCTGTAAAATGCTTGATTTCGAGAGTGATCGAAACTAATGAAAACATTGTTGCGGTAAAACCTAAAGGGAAAGACCTAGCACCAAATACCAGTTGCCATCTGATCTAACTTCTGGAGGCAGTCAAAATGAGTATTTGAATTCTTCCCTACCTTATTCCTGTGCTGAGATACAGGCTGCTCCAACCTGCTGTAAAATGCTTGATTTCGAGAGGGATCGAAACTAATGAAAACATTTTTGGGGTAATACATAAAGGGAAAGGCCTGGCAGCAAATTGCATTGGCCATCTGATCTAACTTCTGGAGGCAGTCAAAATGATCCTTAGAATTCTTCCCTACCTTATTCCTGTGCTGAGATACAGGCTGCTCCAACCTGCTGTAAAATGCTTGATTTCGAGAGTGATCGAAACTAATGAAAACATTGTTGGGGTAAAACCTAAAGGGAAAGGCCTAGCACCAAATTGCATTGGCCATCTGATCTAACTTCTGGAGGCAGTCAAAATGAGTATTTGAATTCTTCCCTACCTTATTCCTGTGCTGAGATACAGGCTGCTCCAACCTGCTGTAAAATGCTTGATTTCGAGAGTGAGCGAAACTAATGAAAACATTGTTGGGGTAAAACCTAAAGGGAAAGGCCTAGCACCAAATTGCATTGGCCATCTGATCTAACTTCTGGAGGCAGTCAAAATGAGTATTTGAATTCTTCCCTACCTTATTCCTGTGCTGAGATACAGGCTGCTCCAACCTGCTGTAAAATGCTTGATTTTGAGAGTGATCGAAACTAATGAAAACATTGTTGGGGTAAAACCTAAAGGGAAAGGCCTAGCACCAAATTCCATTGGCCATCTGATCTAACTTCTGGAGGCAGTCAAAATGATCCTTAGAATTCTTCCCTACCATATTCCTGTGCTGAGATACAGGGTGCTCCAACCTGCTGTAAAATGCTTGATTTCGAGAGTGAGCGAAACTAATGAAAACATTGTTGGGGTAAAACCTAAAGGGAAAGACATGGCACCAAATCCAATTTGCCATCTGATCTAACTTCTGGAGGCAGTCAAAATGATCCTTAAAATTCTTCCCTACCTTATTCCTGTGCTGAGATACAGGCTGCTGCAACCTGCTGTAAAATGCTTGATTTCGAGAGGGATCGAAACTAATGAAAACATTTTTGGGGTAAAACCTAAAGGGAAAGGCCTAGCACCAAATTGCATTGGCCATCTGATCTAACTTCTGGAGGCAGTCAAAATGATCCTTAGAATTCTTCCCTACCTTATTCCTGTGCTGAGATACAGGCTGCTCCAACCTGCTGTAAAATGCTTGATTTCGAGAGTGAGCGAAACTAATGAAAACATTGTTGGGGTAAAACCTAAAGGGAAAGGCCTAGCACCAAATTCCATTGGCCATCTGATCTAACTTCTGGAGGCAGTCAAAATGAGTATTTGAATTCTTCCCTACCTTATTCCTGTGCTGAGATACAGGCTGCTCCAACCTGCTGTAAAATGCTTGATTTCGAGAGTGAGCGAAACTAATGAAAACATTGTTGGGGTAAAACCTAAAGGGAAAGGCCTAGCACCAAATTGCATTGGCCATCTGATCTAACTTCTGGAGGCAGTCAAAATGAGTATTTGAATTCTTCCCTACTTTATTGCTGTGCTGAGATACAGGCTGCTCCAACCTGCTGTAAAATGCTTGATTTCGAGAGTGAGCGAAACTAATGAAAACATTGTTGGGGTAAAACCTAAAGGGAAAGGCCTAGCACCAAATTGCATTGGCCATCTGATCTAACTTCTGGAGGCAGTCAAAATGAGTATTTGAATTCTTCCCTACCTTATTCCTGTGCTGAGATACAGGCTGCTCCAACCTGCTGTAAAATGCTTGATTTCGAGAGTGAGCGAAACTAATGAAAACATTGTTGGGGTAAAACCTAAAGGGAAAGGCCTAGCACCAAATACCATTTGCCATCTGATCTAACTTCTGGAGGCAGTCAAAATGATCCTTAGAATTCTTCCCTACCTTATTCCTGTGCTGAGATACAGGCTGCTCCAACCTGCTGTAAAATGCTTGATTTCGAGAGTGAGCGAAACTAATGAAAACATTGTTGGGGTAAAACCTAAAGGGAAAGGCCTAGCACCAAATTGCATTGGCCATCTGATCTAACTTCTGGAGGCAGTCAAAATGAGTATTTGAATTCTTCCCTACCTTATTCCTGTGCTGAGATACAGGCTGCTCCAACCTGCTGTAAAATGCTTGATTTCGAGAGTGAGCGAAACTAATGAAAACATTGTTGGGGTAAAACCTAAAGGGAAAGGCCTAGTACTAAATACAATTTGCCATCTGATCTAACTTCTGGAGGCAGTCAAAATGATCCTTAAAATTTTTCCCTACCTTATTCCTGTGCTGAGATACAGGCTGCTCCAACCTGCTGTAAAATGCTTGATTTCGAGAGTGAGCGAAACTAATGAAAACATTGTTGGGGTAAAACCTAAAGGGAAAGGCCTAGCACCAAATTGCATTGGCCATCTGATCTAACTTCTGGAGGCAGTCAAAATGATCCTTAGAATTCTTCCCTACCTTATTCCTGTGCTGAGATACAGGCTGCTCCAACCTGCTGTAAAATGCTTGATTTCGAGAGGGATCGAAACTAATGAAAACATTGTTGGGGTAAAACCTAAAGGGAAAGGCCTAGCACCAAATTGCATTGGCCATCTGATCTAACTTCTGGAGGCAGTCAAAATGAGTATTTGAATTCTTCCCTACCTTATTCCTGTGCTGAGATACAGGCTGCTCCAACCTGCTGTAAAATGCTTGATTTCGAGGGAGGGAGAAACTAATGAAAACATTGTTGGGGTAAAACCTAAAGGGAAAGGCCTAGCACCAAATTGCATTGGCCATCTGATCTAACTTCTGGA
This sequence comes from Melanerpes formicivorus, assembly GCF_026170545.1. Lineage (NCBI taxonomy): Eukaryota > Metazoa > Chordata > Aves > Piciformes > Picidae > Melanerpes > Melanerpes formicivorus. Next base: position 182,196 of record NW_027142587.1, on the reverse strand, counting down.
GGCAGTCAAAATGAGTATTTGAATTCTTCCCTACCTTATTCCTGTGCTGAGATACAGGCTGCTCCAACCTGCTGTAAAATGCTTGATTTCGAGAGTGAGCGAAACTAATGAAAACATTGTTGGGGTAAAACCTAAAGGGAAAGACCTAGCACCAAATTGCATTGGCCATCTGATCTAACTTCTGGAGGCAGTCAAAATGATCCTTAGAATTCTTCCCTACCTTATTCCTGTGCTGAGATACAGGCTGCTCCAACCTGCTGTAAAATGCTTGATTTCGAGAGTGAGCGAAACTAATGAAAACATTGTTGGGGTAAAACCTAAAGGGAAAGGCCTAGCACCAAATTGCATTGGCCATCTGATCTAACTTCTGGAGGCAGTCAAAATGAGTATTTGAATTCTTCCCTACCTTATTCCTGTGCTGAGATACAGGCTGCTCCAACCTGCTGTAAAATGCTTGATTTCGAGAGTGAGCGAAACTAATGAAAACATTGTTGGGGTAAAACCTAAAGGGAAAGACCTGGCACCAAATACAGTGTTCCATCTGATCTAACTTCTGGAGGCAGTCAAAATGAGCCTTAGAATTCTTCCTTACCTTATTCCTGTGCTGAGATACAGGCTGCTCCAACCTGCTGTAAAATGCTTGATTTCGAGAGTGAGCGAAACTAATGAAAACATTGTTGGGGTAAAACCTAAAGGGAAAGACCTAGCACCAAATACCATTTGCCATCTGATCTAACTTCTGGAGGCAGTCAAAATGAGTATTTGAATTCTTCCCTACCTTATTCCTGTGCTGAGATACAGGCTGCTCCAACCTGCTGTAAAATGCTTGATTTCGAGAGGGATCGAAACTAATGAAAACATTGTTGGGGTAAAACCTAAAGGGAAAGGCCTAGCACCAAATTGCATTGGCCATCTGATCTAACTTCTGGAGGCAGTCAAAATGAGTATTTGAATTCTTCCCTACCTTATTCCGGTGCTGAGATACAGGCTGCTCCAACCTGCTGTAAAATGCTTGATTTCGAGAGTGAGCGAAACTAATGAAAACATTGTTGGGGTAAAACCTAAAGGGAAAGGCCTAGCACCAAATTGCATTGGCCATCTGATCTAACTTCTGGAGGCAGTCAAAATGAGTATTTGAATTCTTCCCTACCTTATTCCTGTGCTGAGATACATGCTGCTCCAACCTCCTGTAAAATGCTTGATTTTGAGAGTGAGCGAAACTAATGAAAACATTGTTGGGGTAAAACCTAAAGGGAAAGGCCTAGCACCAAATTGCATTGGCCATCTGATCTAACTTCTGGAGGCAGTCAAAATGAGTATTTGAATTCTTCCCTACCTTATTCCTGTGCTGAGATACAGGCTGCTCCAACCTGCTGTAAAATGCTTGATTTCGAGAGTGAGCGAAACTAATGAAAACATTGTTGGGGTAAAACCTAAAGGGAAAGGCCTAGCACCAAATTGCATTGGCCATCTGATCTAACTTCTGGAGGCAGTCAAAATGAGTATTTGAATTCTTCCCTACCTTATTCCTGTGCTGAGATACAGGCTGCTCCAACCTGCTGTAAAATGCTTGATTTCGAGGGAGAGAGAAACTAATGAAAACATTGTTGGGGTAAAACCTAAAGGGAAAGGCCTAGCACCAAATTGCATTGGCCATCTGATCTAACTTCTGGAGGCAGTCAAAATGAGTATTTGAATTCTTCCCTACCTTATTCCTGTGCTGAGATACAGGCTGCTCCAACCTGCTGTAAAATGCTTGATTTCGAGAGAGAGAGAAACTAATGAAAACATTGTTGGGGTAAAACCTAAAGGGAAAGGCCTAGCACCAAATTGCATTGGCCATCTGATCTAACTTCTGGAGGCAGTCAAAATGAGTATTTGAATTCTTCCCTACCTTATTCCTGTGCTGAGATACAGGCTGCTCCAACCTGCTGTAAAATGCTTGATTTCAAGAGTGAGCGAAACTAATGAAAACATTGTTGGGGTAAAACCTAAAGGGAAAGGCCTAGCACCAAATTGCATTGGCCATCTGATCTAACTTCTGGAGGCAGTCAAAATGAGTATTTGAATTCTTCCCTACCTTATTCCTGTGCTGAGATACAGGCTGCTCCAACCTGCTGTAAAATGCTTGATTTCGAGGGAGAGAGAAACTAATGAAAACATTGTTGGGGTAAAACCTAAAGGGAAAGGCCTAGCACCAAATTGCATTGGCCATCTGATCTAACTTCTGGAGGCAGTCAAAATGAGTATTTGAATTCTTCCCTACCTTATTCCTGTGCTGAGATACAGGCTGCTCCAACCTGCTGTAAAATGCTTGATTTCGAGAGTGAGCGAAACTAATGAAAACATTGTTGGGGTAAAACCTAAAGGGAAAGACCTAGCACCAAATCCAATTTGCCATCTGATCTAACTTCTGGAGGCAGTCAAAATGATCCTTAGAATTCTTCCCTACCTTATTCCTGTGCTGAGATACAGGCTGCTCCAACCTGCTGTAAAATGCTTGATTTCCAGAGTGAGCGAAACTAATGAAAACATTGTTGGGGTAAAACCTAAAGGGAAAGGCCTAGCACCAAATTGCATTGGCCATCTGATGTAACTTCTGGAGGCAGTCAAAATGATCCTTAGAATTCTTCCCTACCATATTCCTGAGCTGAGATACAGGCTGCTCCAACCTGCTGTAAAATGCTTGATTTCGAGAGTGAGCGAAACTAATGAAAACATTGTTGGGGTAAAACCTAAAGGGAAAGGCCTAGCACCAAATTGCATTGGCCATCTGATCTAACTTCTGGAGGCAGTCAAAATGAGTATTTGAATTCTTCCCTACCTTATTCCTGTGCTGAGATACAGGCTGCTCCAACCTGCTGTAAAATGCTTGATTTCGAGAGTGAGCGAAACTAATGAAAACATTGTTGGGGTAAAACCTAAAGGGAAAGGCCTAGCACCAAATTGCATTGGCCATCTGATCTAACTTCTGGAGGCAGTCAAAATGAGTATTTGAATTCTTCCCTACCTTATTCCTGTGCTGAGATACAGGCTGCTCCAACCTGCTGTAAAATGCTTGATTTCAAGAGTGAGCGAAACTAATGAAAACATTGTTGGGGTAAAACCTAAAGGGAAAGGCCTAGCACCAAATTGCATTGGCCATCTGATCTAACTTCTGGAGGCAGTCAAAATGAGTATTTGAATTCTTCCCTACCTTATTCCTGTGCTGAGATACAGGCTGCTCCAACCTGCTGTAAAATGCTTGATTTCGAGAGAGAGAGAAACTAATGAAAACATTGTTGGGGTAAAACCTAAAGGGAAAGGCCTAGCACCAAATTACATTGGCCATCTGATCTAACTTCTGGAGGCAGTCAAACTGAGTATTTGAATTCTTCCGTACCTTATTCCTGTGCTGAGATACAGGCTGCTCCAACCTGCTGTAAAATGCTTGATTTCGAGGGAGAGAGAAACTAATGAAAACATTGTTGGGGTAAAACCTAAAGGGAAAGGCCTAGCACCAAATTGCATTGGCCATCTGATCTAACTTCTGGAGGCAGTCAAAATGAGTATTTGAATTCTTCCCTACCTTATTCCTGTGCTGAGATACAGGCTGCTCCAACCTGCTGTAAAATGCTTGATTTCGAGAGGGATCGAAACTAATGAAAACATTGTTGGGGTAAAACCTAAAGGGAAAGGCCTAGCACCAAATTGCATTGGCCATCTGATCTAACTTCTGGAGGCAGTCAAAATGAGTATTTGAATTCTTCCCTACCTTATTCCTGTGCTGAGATACAGGCTGCTCCAACCTGCTGTAAAATGCTTGATTTCGAGAGGGATCGAAACTAATGAAAACATTGTTGGGGTAAAACCTAAAGGGAAAGGCCTAGCACCAAATTGCATTGGCCATCTGATCTAACTTCTGGAGGCAGTCAAAATGAGTATTTGAATTCTTCCCTACCTTATTCCTGTGCTGAGATACAGGCTGCTCCAACCTGCTGTAAAATGCTTGATTTCGAGAGTGAGCGAAACTAATGAAACATTGTTGGGGTAAAACCTAAAGGGAAAGGCCTAGCACCAAATTGCATTGGCCATCTGATCTAACTTCTGGAGGCAGTCAAAATGAGTATTTGAATTCTTCCCTACCTTATTCCTGTGCTGAGATACAGGCTGCTCCAACCTGCTGTAAAATGCTTGATTTCGAGAGTGAGCGAAACTAATGAAAACATTGTTGGGGTAAAACCTAAAGGGAAAGGCCTAGCACCAAATTGCACTGGCCATCTGATCTAACTTCTGGAGGCAGTCAAACTGAGTATTTGAATTCTTCCCTACCTTATTCCTGTGCTGAGATACAGGCTGCTCCAACCTGCTGTAAAATGCTTGATTTTGAGAGTGAGCGAAACTAATGAAAACATTGTTGGGGTAAAACCTAAAGGGAAAGGCCTAGCACCAAATTGCATTGGCCATCTGATCTAACTTCTGGAGGCAGTCAAAATGAGTATTTGAATTCTTCCCTACCTTATTCCTGTGCTGAGATACAGGCTGCTCCAACCTGCTGTAAAATGCTTGATTTCGAGAGTGAGCGAAACTAATGAAAACATTGTTGGGGTAAAACCTAAAGGGAAAGAGCTGGCACCAAATACAATGTTCCATCTGACCTAACTTCTGGAGGAAGTCAAAATGATCCTTAGAATTCTTCCTTACCTTATTCCTGTGCTGAGATACAGGCTGCTCCAACCTGCTGTAAAATGCTTGATTTCGAGAGTGAGTGAAACTAATGAAAACATTGTTGGGGTAAAACCTAGAGGGAAAGGCCTAGCACCAAATTGCATTGGCCATCTGATCTAACTTCTGGAGGCAGTCAAAATGAGTATTTGAATTCTTCCCTACCTTATTCCTGTGCTGAGATACAGGCTGCTCCAACCTGCTGTAAAATGCTTGATTTCGAGAGTGAGCGAAACTAATGAAAACATTGTTGGGGTAAAACCTAAAGGGAAAGGCCTAGCACCAAATACAATTTGCCATCTGATCTAACTTCTGGAGGCAGTCAAAATGAGTATTTGAATTCTTCCCTACCTTATTCCTGTGCTGAGATACAGGCTGCTCCAACCTGCTGTAAAATGCTTGATTTCGAGAGAGAGAGAAACTAATGAAAACATTGTTGGGGTAAAACCTAAAGGGAAAGGCCTAGCACCAAATTACATTGGCCATCTGATCTAACTTCTGGAGGCAGTCAAACTGAGTATTTGAATTCTTCCGTACCTTATTCCTGTGCTGAGATACAGGCTGCTCCAACCTGCTGTAAAATGCTTGATTTCGAGGGAGAGAGAAACTAATGAAAACATTGTTGGGGTAAAACCTAAAGGGAAAGGCCTAGCACCAAATTGCATTGGCCATCTGATCTAACTTCTGGAGGCAGTCAAAATGAGTATTTGAATTCTTCCCTACCTTATTCCTGTGCTGAGATACAGGCTGCTCCAACCTGCTGTAAAATGCTTGATTTCGAGAGGGATCGAAACTAATGAAAACATTGTTGGGGTAAAACCTAAAGGGAAAGGCCTAGCACCAAATTGCATTGGCCATCTGATCTAACTTCTGGAGGCAGTCAAAATGAGTATTTGAATTCTTCCCTACCTTATTCCTGTGCTGAGATACAGGCTGCTCCAACCTGCTGTAAAATGCTTGATTTTGAGAGTGATCGAAACTAATGAAAACATTGTTGGGGTAAAACCTAAAGGGAAAGGCCTAGCACCAAATTGCATTGGCCATCTGATCTAACTTCTGGAGGCAGTCAAAATGAGTATTTGAATTCTTCCCTACCTTATTCCTGTGCTGAGATACAGGCTGCTCCAACCTGCAGTAAAATGCTTGATTTCGAGAGTGAGCGAAACTAATGAAACATTGTTGGGGTAAAACCTAAAGGGAAAGGCCTAGCACCAAATTGCATTGGCCATCTGATCTAACTTCTGGAGGCAGTCAAAATGAGTATTTGAATTCTTCCCTACCTTATTCCTGTGCTGAGATACAGGCTGCTCCAACCTGCTGTAAAATGCTTGATTTCGAGAGTGAGCGAAACTAATGAAAACATTGTTGGGGTAAAACCTAAAGGGAAAGGCCTAGCACCAAATTGCACTGGCCATCTGATCTAACTTCTGGAGGCAGTCAAACTGAGTATTTGAATTCTTCCCTACCTTATTCCTGTGCTGAGATACAGGCTGCTCCAACCTGCTGTAAAATGCTTGATTTCGAGAGTGAGCGAAACTAATGAAAACATTGTTGGGGTAAAACCTAAAGGGAAAGAGCTGGCACCAAATACAATGTTCCATCTGATCTAACTTCTGGAGGCAGTCAAAATGATCCTTAGAATTCTTCCTTACCTTATTCCTGTGCTGAGATACAGGCTGCTCCAACCTGCTGTAAAATGCTTGATTTCGAGAGTGAGTGAAACTAATGAAAACATTGTTGGGGTAAAACCTAAAGGGAAAGGCCTAGCACCAAATTGCATTGGCCATCTGATCTAACTTCTGGAGGCAGTCAAAATGAGTATTTGAATTCTTCCCTACCTTATTCCTGTGCTGAGATACAGGCTGCTCCAACCTGCTGTAAAATGCTTGATTTCGAGAGTGAGCGAAACTAATGAAAACATTGTTGGGGTAAAACCTAAAGGGAAAGGCCTAGCACCAAATTGCATTGGCCATCTGATCTAACTTCTGGAGGCAGTCAAAATGAGTATTTGAATTCTTCCCTACCTTATTCCTGTGCTGAGATACAGGCTGCTCCAACCTGCTGTAAAATGCTTGATTTCGAGAGTGAGCGAAACTAATGAAAACATTGTTGGGGTAAAACCTAAAGGGAAAGACCTGGCACCAAATACAGTGTTCCATCTGATCTAACTTCTGGAGGCAGTCAAAATGAGCCTTAGAATTCTTCCTTACCTTATTCCTGTGCTGAGATACAGGCTGCTCCAACCTGCTGTAAAATGCTTGATTTCGAGAGTGAGCGAAACTAATGAAAACATTGTTGGGGTAAAACCTAAAGGGAAAGACCTAGCACCAAATACCATTTGCCATCTGATCTAACTTCTGGAGGCAGTCAAAATGAGTATTTGAATTCTTCCCTACCTTATTCCTGTGCTGAGATACAGGCTGCTCCAACCTGCTGTAAAATGCTTGATTTCGAGAGGGATCGAAACTAATGAAAACATTGTTGGGGTAAAACCTAAAGGGAAAGGCCTAGCACCAAATTGCATTGGCCATCTGATCTAACTTCTGGAGGCAGTCAAAATGAGTATTTGAATTCTTCCCTACCTTATTCCTGTGCTGAGATACAGGCTGCTCCAACCTGCTGTAAAATGCTTGATTTCGAGAGTGATCGAAACTAATGAAAACATTGTTGGGGTAAAACCTAAAGGGAAAGGCCTAGCACCAAATTGCATTGGCCATCTGATCTAACTTCTGGAGGCAGTCAAAATGAGTATTTGAATTCTTCCCTACCTTATTCCTGTGCTGAGATACAGGCTGCTCCAACCTGCTGTAAAATGCTTGATTTTGAGAGTGAGCGAAACTAATGAAAACATTGTTGGGGTAAAACCTAAAGGGAAAGGCCTAGCACCAAATTGCACTGGCCATCTGATCTAACTTCTGGAGGCAGTCAAACTGAGTATTTGAATTCTTCCCTACCTTATTCCTGTGCTGAGATACAGGCTGCTCCAACCTGCTGTAAAATGCTTGATTTCGAGAGTGAGCGAAACTAATGAAAACATTGTTGGGGTAAAACCTAAAGGGAAAGAGCTGGCACCAAATACAATGTTCCATCTGATCTAACTTCTGGAGGCAGTCAAAATGATCCTTAGAATTCTTCCTTACCTTATTCCTGTGCTGAGATACAGGCTGCTCCAACCTGCTGTAAAATGCTTGATTTCGAGAGTGAGTGAAACTAATGAAAACATTGTTGGGGTAAAACCTAAAGGGAAAGGCCTAGCACCAAATTGCATTGGCCATCTGATCTAACTTCTGGAGGCAGTCAAAATGAGTATTTGAATTCTTCCCTACCTTATTCCTGTGCTGAGATACAGGCTGCTCCAACCTGCTGTAAAATGCTTGATTTCGAGAGTGAGCGAAACTAATGAAAACATTGTTGGGGTAAAACCTAAAGGGAAAGGCCTAGCACCAAATTGCATTGGCCATCTGATCTAACTTCTGGAGGCAGTCAAAATGAGTATTTGAATTCTTCCCTACCTTATTCCTGTGCTGAGATACAGGCTGCTCCAACCTGCTGTAAAATGCTTGATTTCGAGAGTGAGCGAAACTAATGAAAACATTGTTGGGGTAAAACCTAAAGGGAAAGACCTGGCACCAAATACAGTGTTCCATCTGATCTAACTTCTGGAGGCAGTCAAAATGAGCCTTAGAATTCTTCCTTACCTTATTCCTGTGCTGAGATACAGGCTGCTCCAACCTGCTGTAAAATGCTTGATTTCGAGAGTGAGCGAAACTAATGAAAACATTGTTGGGGTAAAACCTAAAGGGAAAGACCTAGCACCAAATACCATTTGCCATCTGATCTAACTTCTGGAGGCAGTCAAAATGAGTATTTGAATTCTTCCCTACCTTATTCCTGTGCTGAGATACAGGCTGCTCCAACCTGCTGTAAAATGCTTGATTTCGAGAGGGATCGAAACTAATGAAAACATTGTTGGGGTAAAACCTAAAGGGAAAGGCCTAGCACCAAATTGCATTGGCCATCTGATCTAACTTCTGGAGGCAGTCAAAATGAGTATTTGAATTCTTCCCTACCTTATTCCTGTGCTGAGATACAGGCTGCTCCAACCTGCTGTAAAATGCTTGATTTCGAGAGTGATCGAAACTAATGAAAACATTGTTGGGGTAAAACCTAAAGGGAAAGGCCTAGCACCAAATTGCATTGGCCATCTGATCTAACTTCTGGAGGCAGTCAAAATGAGTATTTGAATTCTTCCCTACCTTATTCCTGTGCTGAGATACAGGCTGCTCCAACCTGCTGTAAAATGCTTGATTTTGAGAGTGAGCGAAACTAATGAAAACATTGTTGGGGTAAAACCTAAAGGGAAAGGCCTAGCACCAAATTGCATTGGCCATCTGATCTAACTTCTGGAGGCAGTCAAAATGAGTATTTGAATTCTTCCCTACCTTATTCCTGTGCTGAGATACAGGCTGCTCCAACCTGCTGTAAAATGCTTGATTTCGAGAGTGAGCGAAACTAATGAAAACATTGTTGGGGTAAAACCTAAAGGGAAAGGCCTAGCACCAAATTGCATTGGCCATCTGATCTAACTTCTGGAGGCAGTCAAAATGAGTATTTGAATTCTTCCCTACCTTATTCCTGTGCTGAGATACAGGCTGCTCCAACCTGCTGTAAAATGCTTGATTTCGAGGGAGAGAGAAACTAATGAAAACATTGTTGGGGTAAAACCTAAAGGGAAAGGCCTAGCACCAAATTGCATTGGCCATCTGATCTAACTTCTGGAGGCAGTCAAAATGAGTATTTGAATTCTTCCCTACCTTATTCCTGTGCTGAGATACAGGCTGCTCCAACCTGCTGTAAAATGCTTGATTTCGAGAGAGAGAGAAACTAATGAAAACATTGTTGGGGTAAAACCTAAAGGGAAAGGCCTAGCACCAAATTGCATTGGCCATCTGATCTAACTTCTGGAGGCAGTCAAAATGAGTATTTGAATTCTTCCCTACCTTATTCCTGTGCTGAGATACAGGCTGCTCCAACCTGCTGTAAAATGCTTGATTTCAAGAGTGAGCGAAACTAATGAAAACATTGTTGGGGTAAAACCTAAAGGGAAAGGCCTAGCACCAAATTGCATTGGCCATCTGATCTAACTTCTGGAGGCAGTCAAAATGAGTATTTGAATTCTTCCCTACCTTATTCCTGTGCTGAGATACAGGCTGCTCCAACCTGCTGTAAAATGCTTGATTTCGAGGGAGAGAGAAACTAATGAAAACATTGTTGGGGTAAAACCTAAAGGGAAAGGCCTAGCACCAAATTGCATTGGCCATCTGATCTAACTTCTGGAGGCAGTCAAAATGAGTATTTGAATTCTTCCCTACCTTATTCCTGTGCTGAGATACAGGCTGCTCCAACCTGCTGTAAAATGCTTGATTTCGAGAGTGAGCGAAACTAATGAAAACATTGTTGGGGTAAAACCTAAAGGGAAAGACCTAGCACCAAATCCAATTTGCCATCTGATCTAACTTCTGGAGGCAGTCAAAATGATCCTTAGAATTCTTCCCTACCTTATTCCTGTGCTGAGATACAGGCTGCTCCAACCTGCTGTAAAATGCTTGATTTCCAGAGTGAGCGAAACTAATGAAAACATTGTTGGGGTAAAACCTAAAGGGAAAGGCCTAGCACCAAATTGCATTGGCCATCTGATGTAACTTCTGGAGGCAGTCAAAATGATCCTTAGAATTCTTCCCTACCATATTCCTGAGCTGAGATACAGGCTGCTCCAACCTGCTGTAAAATGCTTGATTTCGAGAGTGAGCGAAACTAATGAAAACATTGTTGGGGTAAAACCTAAAGGGAAAGGCCTAGCACCAAATTGCATTGGCCATCTGATCTAACTTCTGGAGGCAGTCAAAATGAGTATTTGAATTCTTCCCTACCTTATTCCTGTGCTGAGATACAGGCTGCTCCAACCTGCTGTAAAATGCTTGATTTCGAGAGTGAGCGAAACTAATGAAAACATTGTTGGGGTAAAACCTAAAGGGAAAGGCCTAGCACCAAATTGCATTGGCCATCTGATCTAACTTCTGGAGGCAGTCAAAATGAGTATTTGAATTCTTCCCTACCTTATTCCTGTGCTGAGATACAGGCTGCTCCAACCTGCTGTAAAATGCTTGATTTCAAGAGTGAGCGAAACTAATGAAAACATTGTTGGGGTAAAACCTAAAGGGAAAGGCCTAGCACCAAATTGCATTGGCCATCTGATCTAACTTCTGGAGGCAGTCAAAATGAGTATTTGAATTCTTCCCTACCTTATTCCTGTGCTGAGATACAGGCTGCTCCAACCTGCTGTAAAATGCTTGATTTCGAGAGTGAGAGAAACTAATGAAAACATTGTTGGGGTAAAACCTAAAGGGAAAGGCCTAGCACCAAATTACATTGGCCATCTGATCTAACTTCTGGAGGCAGTCAAACTGAGTATTTGAATTCTTCCCTACCTTATTCCTGTGCTGAGATACAGGCTGCTCCAACCTGCTGTAAAATGCTTGATTTCGAGGGAGAGAGAAACTAATGAAAACATTGTTGGGGTAAAACCTAAAGGGAAAGGCCTAGCACCAAATTGCATTGGCCATCTGATCTAACTTCTGGAGGCAGTCAAAATGAGTATTTGAATTCTTCCCTACCTTATTCCTGTGCTGAGATACAGGCTGCTCCAACCTGCTGTAAAATGCTTGATTTCGAGAGGGATCGAAACTAATGAAAACATTGTTGGGGTAAAACCTAAAGGGAAAGGCCTAGCACCAAATTGCATTGGCCATCTGATCTAACTTCTGGAGGCAGTCAAAATGAGTATTTGAATTCTTCTCTACCTTATTCCTGTGCTGAGATACAGGCTGCTCCAACCTGCTGTAAAATGCTTGATTTCGAGAGGGATCGAAACTAATGAAAACATTGTTGGGGTAAAACCTAAAGGGAAAGGCCTAGCACCAAATTGCATTGGCCATCTGATCTAACTTCTGGAGGCAGTCAAAATGAGTATTTGAATTCTTCCCTACCTTATTCCTGTGCTGAGATACAGGCTGCTCCAACCTGCTGTAAAATGCTTGATTTCGAGAGTGAGCGAAACTAATGAAACATTGTTGGGGTAAAACCTAAAGGGAAAGGCCTAGCACCAAATTGCATTGGCCATCTGATCTAACTTCTGGAGGCAGTCAAAATGAGTATTTGAATTCTTCCCTACCTTATTCCTGTGCTGAGATACAGGCTGCTCCAACCTGCTGTAAAATGCTTGATTTCGAGAGTGAGCGAAACTAATGAAAACATTGTTGGGGTAAAACCTAAAGGGAAAGGCCTAGCACCAAATTGCACTGGCCATCTGATCTAACTTCTGGAGGCAGTCAAACTGAGTATTTGAATTCTTCCCTACCTTATTCCTGTGCTGAGATACAGGCTGCTCCAACCTGCTGTAAAATGCTTGATTTCGAGAGTGAGCGAAACTAATGAAAACATTGTTGGGGTAAAACCTAAAGGGAAAGGCCTAGCACCAAATTGCATTGGCCATCTGATCTAACTTCTGGAGGCAGTCAAAATGAGTATTTGAATTCTTCCCTACCTTATTCCTGTGCTGAGATACAGGCTGCTCCAACCTGCTGTAAAATGCTTGATTTCGAGAGTGAGCGAAACTAATGAAAACATTGTTGGGGTAAAACCTAAAGGGAAAGAGCTGGCACCAAATACAATGTTCCATCTGATCTAACTTCTGGAGGCAGTCAAAATGATCCTTAGAATTCTTCCTTACCTTATTCCTGTGCTGAGATACAGGCTGCTCCAACCTGCTGTAAAATGCTTGATTTCGAGAGTGAGTGAAACTAATGAAAACATTGTTGGGGTAAAACCTAAAGGGAAAGGCCTAGCACCAAATTGCATTGGCCATCTGATCTAACTTCTGGAGGCAGTCAAAATGAGTATTTGAATTCTTCCCTACCTTATTCCTGTGCTGAGATACAGGCTGCTCCAACCTGCTGTAAAATGCTTGATTTCGAGAGTGAGCGAAACTAATGAAAACATTGTTGGGGTAAAACCTAAAGGGAAAGGCCTAGCACCAAATACAATTTGCCATCTGATCTAACTTCTGGAGGCAGTCAAAATGAGTATTTGAATTCTTCCCTACCTTATTCCTGTGCTGAGATACAGGCTGCTCCAACCTGCTGTAAAATGCTTGATTTCGAGAGAGAGAGAAACTAATGAAAACATTGTTGGGGTAAAACCTAAAGGGAAAGGCCTAGCACCAAATTACATTGGCCATCTGATCTAACTTCTGGAGGCAGTCAAACTGAGTATTTGAATTCTTCCGTACCTTATTCCTGTGCTGAGATACAGGCTGCTCCAACCTGCTGTAAAATGCTTGATTTCGAGGGAGAGAGAAACTAATGAAAACATTGTTGGGGTAAAACCTAAAGGGAAAGGCCTAGCACCAAATTGCATTGGCCATCTGATCTAACTTCTGGAGGCAGTCAAAATGAGTATTTGAATTCTTCCCTACCTTATTCCTGTGCTGAGATACAGGCTGCTCCAACCTGCTGTAAAATGCTTGATTTCGAGAGGGATCGAAACTAATGAAAACATTGTTGGGGTAAAACCTAAAGGGAAAGGCCTAGCACCAAATTGCATTGGCCATCTGATCTAACTTCTGGAGGCAGTCAAAATGAGTATTTGAATTCTTCCCTACCTTATTCCTGTGCTGAGATACAGGCTGCTCCAACCTGCTGTAAAATGCTTGATTTCGAGAGGGATCGAAACTAATGAAAACATTGTTGGGGTAAAACCTAAAGGGAAAGGCCTAGCACCAAATTGCATTGGCCATCTGATCTAACTTCTGGAGGCAGTCAAAATGAGTATTTGAATTCTTCCCTACCTTATTCCTGTGCTGAGATACAGGCTGCTCCAACCTGCTGTAAAATGCTTGATTTCGAGAGTGAGCGAAACTAATGAAACATTGTTGGGGTAAAACCTAAAGGGAAAGGCCTAGCACCAAATTGCATTGGCCATCTGATCTAACTTCTGGAGGCAGTCAAAATGAGTATTTGAATTCTTCCCTACCTTATTCCTGTGCTGAGATACAGGCTGCTCCAACCTGCTGTAAAATGCTTGATTTCGAGAGTGAGCGAAACTAATGAAAACATTGTTGGGGTAAAACCTAAAGGGAAAGGCCTAGCACCAAATTGCACTGGCCATCTGATCTAACTTCTGGAGGCAGTCAAACTGAGTATTTGAATTCTTCCCTACCTTATTCCTGTGCTGAGATACAGGCTGCTCCAACCTGCTGTAAAATGCTTGATTTTGAGAGTGAGCGAAACTAATGAAAACATTGTTGGGGTAAAACCTAAAGGGAAAGGCCTAGCACCAAATTGCATTGGCCATCTGATCTAACTTCTGGAGGCAGTCAAAATGAGTATTTGAATTCTTCCCTACCTTATTCCTGTGCTGAGATACAGGCTGCTCCAACCTGCTGTAAAATGCTTGATTTCGAGAGTGAGCGAAACTAATGAAAACATTGTTGGGGTAAAACCTAAAGGGAAAGAGCTGGCACCAAATACAATGTTCCATCTGATCTAACTTCTGGAGGCAGTCAAAATGATCCTTAGAATTCTTCCTTACCTTATTCCTGTGCTGAGATACAGGCTGCTCCAACCTGCTGTAAAATGCTTGATTTCGAGAGTGAGTGAAACTAATGAAAACATTGTTGGGGTAAAACCTAAAGGGAAAGGCCTAGCACCAAATTGCATTGGCCATCTGATCTAACTTCTGGAGACAGTCAAAATGAGTATTTGAATTCTTCCCTACCTTATTCCTGTGCTGAGATACAGGCTGCTCCAACCTGCTGTAAAATGCTTGATTTCGAGAGTGAGCGAAACTAATGAAAACATTGTTGGGGTAAAACCTAAAGGGAAAGGCCTAGCACCAAATACAATTTGCCATCTGATCTAACTTCTGGAGGCAGTGAAAATGATCCTTAAAATTTTTCCCTACCTTATTCCTGTGCTGAGATACAGGCTGCTCCAACCTGCTGTAAAATGCTTGATTTCGAGAGTGAGCGAAACTAATGAAAACATTGTTGGGGTAAAACCTAAAGGGAAAGGCCTAGCACCAAATTGCATTGGCCATCTGATGTAACTTCTGGAGGCAGTCAAAATGATCCTTAGAATTCTTCCCTACCATATTCCTGTGCTGAGATACAGGCTGCTCCAACCTGCTGTAAAATGCTTGATTTTGAGAGTGAGCGAAACTAATGAAAACATTGTTGGGGTAAAACCTAAAGGGAAAGGCCTAGCACCAAATTGCATTGGCCATCTGATCTAACTTCTGGAGGCAGTCAAAATGAGTATTTGAATTCTTCCCTACCTTATTCCTGTGCTGAGATACAGGCTGCTCCAACCTGCTGTAAAATGCTTGATTTTGAGAGTGAGCGCAACTAATGAAAACATTGTTGGGGTAAAACCTAAAGAGAGAGGCCTAGCACCAAATACCATTTCCCATCTGATCTAACTTCTGGAGGCAGTCAAAATGAGTATTTGAATTCTTCCCTACCTTATTCCTGTGCTGAGATACAGGCTGCTCCAACCTGCTGTAAAATGCTTGATTTCGAGATAGAGAGAAACTAATGAAAACATTGTTGGGGTTAAACCTAAAGGGAAAGGCCTAGCACCAAATTGCATTGGCCATCTGATCTAACTTCTGGAGGCAGTCAAACTGAGTATTTGAATTCTTCCCTACCTTATTCCTGTGCTGAGATACAGGCTGCTCCAACCTGCTGTAAAATGCTTGATTTCGAGAGTGAGCGAAACTAATGAAAACATTGTTGGGGTAAAACCTAAAGGGAAAGGCCTAGCACCAAATTGCATTGGCCATCTGATCTAACTTCTGGAGGCAGTCAAAATGAGTATTTGAATTCTTCCCTACCTTATTCCTGTGCTGAGATACAGGCTGCTCCAACCTGCTGTAAAATGCTTGATTTCGAGAGGGATCGAAACTAATGAAAACATTGTTGGGGTAAAACCTAAAGGGAAAGGCCTAGCACCAAATTGCATTGGCCATCTGATCTAACTTCTGGAGGCAGTCCAAATGAGTATTTGAATTTTTCCGTACCTTATGCCTGTGCTGAGATACAGGCTGCTCCAACCTGCTGTAAAATGCTTGATTTCGAGGGAGAGAGAAACTAATGAAAACATTGTTGGGGTAAAACCTAAAGGGAAAGGCCTAGCACCAAATTGCATTGGCCATCTGATCTAACTTCTGGAGGCAGTCAAAATGAGTATTTGAATTCTTCCCTACCTTATTCCTGTGCTGAGATACAGGCTGCTCCAACCTGCTGTAAAATGCTTGATTTCGAGAGTGAGCGAAACTAATGAAAACATTGTTGGGGTAAAACCTAAAGGGAAAGGCCTAGCACCAAATTGCACTGGCCATCTGATCTAACTTCTGGAGGCAGTCAAACTGAGTATTTGAATTCTTCCCTACCTTATTCCTGTGCTGAGATACAGGCTGCTCCAACCTGCTGTAAAATGCTTGATTTTGAGAGTGAGCGAAACTAATGAAAACATTGTTGGGGTAAAACCTAAAGGGAAAGGCCTAGCACCAAATTGCATTGGCCATCTGATCTAACTTCTGGAGGCAGTCAAAATGAGTATTTGAATTCTTCCCTACCTTATTCCTGTGCTGAGATACAGGCTGCTCCAACCTGCTGTAAAATGCTTGATTTCGAGAGTGAGCGAAACTAATGAAAACATTGTTGGGGTAAAACCTAAAGGGAAAGAGCTGGCACCAAATACAATGTTCCATCTGATCTAACTTCTGGAGGCAGTCAAAATGATCCTTAGAATTCTTCCTTACCTTATTCCTGTGCTGAGATACAGGCTGCTCCAACCTGCTGTAAAATGCTTGATTTCGAGAGTGAGTGAAACTAATGAAAACATTGTTGGGGTAAAACCTAAAGGGAAAGGCCTAGCACCAAATTGCATTGGCCATCTGATCTAACTTCTGGAGGCAGTCAAAATGAGTATTTGAATTCTTCCCTACCTTATTCCTGTGCTGAGATACAGGCTGCTCCAACCTGCTGTAAAATGCTTGATTTCGAGAGTGAGCGAAACTAATGAAAACATTGTTGGGGTAAAACCTAAAGGGAAAGGCCTAGCACCAAATACAATTTGCCATCTGATCTAACTTCTGGAGGCAGTCAAAATGATCCTTAAAATTTTTCCCTACCTTATTCCTGTGCTGAGATACAGGCTGCTCCAACCTGCTGTAAAATGCTTGATTTCGAGAGTGAGCGAAACTAATGAAAACATTGTTGGGGTAAAACCTAAAGGGAAAGGCCTAGCACCAAATTGCATTGGCCATCTGATGTAACTTCTGGAGGCAGTCAAAATGATCCTTAGAATTCTTCCCTACCATATTCCTGTGCTGAGATACAGGCTGCTCCAACCTGCTGTAAAATGCTTGATTTTGAGAGTGAGCGAAACTAATGAAAACATTGTTGGGGTAAAACCTAAAGGGAAAGGCCTAGCACCAAATTGCATTGGCCATCTGATCTAACTTCTGGAGGCAGTCAAAATGAGTATTTGAATTCTTCCCTACCTTATTCCTGTGCTGAGATACAGGCTGCTCCAACCTGCTGTAAAATGCTTGATTTTGAGAGTGAGCGCAACTAATGAAAACATTGTTGGGGTAAAACCTAAAGAGAGAGGCCTAGCACCAAATACCATTTCCCATCTGATCTAACTTCTGGAGGCAGTCAAAATGAGTATTTGAATTCTTCCCTACCTTATTCCTGTGCTGAGATACAGGCTGCTCCAACCTGCTGTAAAATGCTTGATTTCGAAATAGAGAGAAACTAATGAAAACATTGTTGGGGTTAAACCTAAAGGGAAAGGCCTAGCACCAAATTGCATTGGCCATCTGATCTAACTTCTGGAGGCAGTCAAACTGAGTATTTGAATTCTTCCCTACCTTATTCCTGTGCTGAGATACAGGCTGCTCCAACCTGCTGTAAAATGCTTGATTTCGAGAGTGAGCGAAACTAATGAAAACATTGTTGGGGTAAAACCTAAAGGGAAAGGCCTAGCACCAAATTGCATTGGCCATCTGATCTAACTTCTGGAGGCAGTCAAAATGAGTATTTGAATTCTTCCCTACCTTATTCCTGTGCTGAGATACAGGCTGCTCCAACCTGCTGTAAAATGCTTGATTTCGAGAGGGATCGAAACTAATGAAAACATTGTTGGGGTAAAACCTAAAGGGAAAGGCCTAGCACCAAATTGCATTGGCCATCTGATCTAACTTCTGGAGGCAGTCCAAATGAGTATTTGAATTTTTCCGTACCTTATGCCTGTGCTGAGATACAGGCTGCTCCAACCTGCTGTAAAATGCTTGATTTCGAGGGAGAGAGAAACTAATGAAAACATTGTTGGGGTAAAACCTAAAGGGAAAGGCCTAGCACCAAATTGCATTGGCCATCTGATCTAACTTCTGGAGGCAGTCAAAATGAGTATTTGAATTCTTCCCTACCTTATTCCTGTGCTGAGATACAGGCTGCTCCAACCTGCTGTAAAATGCTTGATTTCGAGAGTGAGCGAAACTAATGAAAACATTGTTGGGGTAAAACCTAAAGGGAAAGGCCTAGCACCAAATTGCATTGGCCATCTGATCTAACTTCTGGAGGCAGTCAAAATGAGTATTTGAATTCTTCCCTACCTTATTCCTGTGCTGAGATACAGGCTGCTCCAACCTGCTGTAAAATGCTTGATTTCGAGAGGGATCGAAACTAATGAAAACATTGTTGGGGTAAAACCTAAAGGGAAAGGCCTAGCACCAAATTGCATTGGCCATCTGATCTAACTTCTGGAGGCAGTCAAAATGAGTATTTGAATTCTTCCCTACCTTATTCCTGTGCTGAGATACAGGCTGCTCCAACCTGCTGTAAAATGCTTGATTTCGAGAGTGAGCGAAACTAATGAAACATTGTTGGGGTAAAACCTAAAGGGAAAGGCCTAGCACCAAATTGCATTGGCCATCTGATCTAACTTCTGGAGGCAGTCAAAATGAGTATTTGAATTCTTCCCTACCTTATTCCTGTGCTGAGATACAGGCTGCTCCAACCTGCTGTAAAATGCTTGATTTCGAGAGTGAGCGAAACTAATGAAAACATTGTTGGGGTAAAACCTAAAGGGAAAGGCCTAGCACCAAATTGCACTGGCCATCTGATCTAACTTCTGGAGGCAGTCAAACTGAGTATTTGAATTCTTCCCTACCTTATTCCTGTGCTGAGATACAGGCTGCTCCAACCTGCTGTAAAATGCTTGATTTTGAGAGTGAGCGAAACTAATGAAAACATTGTTGGGGTAAAACCTAAAGGGAAAGGCCTAGCACCAAATTCCATTGGCCATCTGATCTAACTTCTGGAGGCAGTCAAAATGAGTATTTGAATTCTTCCCTACCTTATTCCTGTGCTGAGATACAGGCTGCTCCAACCTGCTGTAAAATGCTTGATTTCGAGAGTGAGCGAAACTAATGAAAACATTGTTGGGGTAAAACCTAAAGGGAAAGAGCTGGCACCAAATACAATGTTCCATCTGATCTAACTTCTGGAGGCAGTCAAAATGATCCTTAGAATTCTTCCTTACCTTATTCCTGTGCTGAGATACAGGCTGCTCCAACCTGCTGTAAAATGCTTGATTTCGAGAGTGAGTGAAACTAATGAAAACATTGTTGGGGTAAAACCTAAAGGGAAAGGCCTAGCACCAAATTGCATTGGCCATCTGATCTAACTTCTGGAGGCAGTCAAAATGAGTATTTGAATTCTTCCCTACCTTATTCCTGTGCTGAGATACAGGCTGCTCCAACCTGCTGTAAAATGCTTGATTTTGAGAGTGAGCGAAACTAATGAAAACATTGTTGGGGTAAAACCTAAAGGGAAAGGCCTAGCACCAAATACAATTTGCCATCTGATCTAACTTCTGGAGGCAGTCAAAATGATCCTTAAAATTTTTCCCTACCTTATTCCTGTGCTGAGATACAGGCTGCTCCAACCTGCTGTAAAATGCTTGATTTCGAGAGTGAGCGAAACTAATGAAAACATTGTTGGGGTAAAACCTAAAGGGAAAGGCCTAGCACCAAATTGCATTGGCCATCTGATCTAACTTCTGGAGGCAGTCAAACTGAGTATTTGAATTCTTCCCTACCTTATTCCTGTGCTGAGATACAGGCTGCTCCAACCTGCTGTAAAATGCTTGATTTCGAGAGAGAGAAAACTAATGAAAACATTGTTGGGGTAAAACCTAAAGGGAAAGGCCTAGCACCAAATTGCATTGGCCATCTGATCTAACTTCTGGAGGCAGTCAAAATGAGTATTTGAATTCTTCCCTACCTTATTCCTGTGCTGAGATACAGGCTGCTCCAACCTGCTGTAAAATGCTTGATTTCGAGAGAG
Source organism: Melanerpes formicivorus (assembly GCF_026170545.1). Taxonomy (NCBI): domain Eukaryota; kingdom Metazoa; phylum Chordata; class Aves; order Piciformes; family Picidae; genus Melanerpes; species Melanerpes formicivorus. The sequence goes on along the minus strand of NW_027142587.1, from coordinate 162,017 downwards.
AGAGAAACTAATGAAAACATTGTTGGGGTAAAACCTAAAGGGAAAGGCCTAGCACCAAATTGCATTGGCCATCTGATCTAACTTCTGGAGGCAGTCAAAATGAGTATTTGAATTCTTCCCTACCTTATTCCTGTGCTGAGATACAGGCTGCTCCAACCTGCTGTAAAATGCTTGATTTCGAGAGAGAGAGAAACTAATGAAAACATTGTTGGGGTAAAACCTAAAGGGAAAGGCCTAGCACCAAATTGCATTGGCCATCTGATGTAATTTCTGGAGGCAGTCAAAATGAGTATTTGAATTCTTCCCTACCTTATTCCTGTGCTGAGATACAGGCTGCTCCAACCTGCTGTAAAATGCTTGATTTCGAGAGTGAGCGAAACTAATGAAAACATTGTTGGGGTAAAACCTAAACGGAAAGGCCTAGCACCAAATTGCATTGGCCATCTGATCTAACTTCTGGAGGCAGTCAAAATGAGTATTTGAATTCTTCCCTACCTTATTCCTGTGCTGAGATACAGGCTGCTCCAACCTACCGTAAAATGCTTGATTTCGAGAGTGATCGAAACTAATGAAAACATTGTTGGGGTAAAACCTAAAGGGAAAGGCCTAGCACCAAATTGCATTGGCCATCTGATCTAACTTCTGGAGGCAGTCAAAATGAGTATTTGAATTCTTTCCTACCTTATTCCTGTGCTGAGATACAGGCTGCTCCAACCTGCTGTAAAATGCTTGATTTCGAGAGTGATCGAAACTAATGAAAACATTGTTGGGGTAAAACCTAAAGGGAAAGACCTGGCACCAAATACAATGTGCCATCTGATCTAACTTCTGGAGGCAGTCAGAATGATCCTTAGAATTCTTCCTTACCTTATTCCTGTGCTGAGATACAGGCTGCTCCAACCTGCTGTAAAATGCTTGATTTCGAGAGTGATCGAAACTAATGAAAACATTGTTGGGGTAAAACCTAAAGGGAAAGGCCTAGCACCAAATTGCATTGGCCATCTGATCTAACTTCTGGAGGCAGTCAAAATGAGTATTTGAATTCTTCCCTACCTTATTCTTGTGCTGAGATACAGGCTGCTCCAACCTGCTGTAAAATGCTTGATTTCGAGAGTGAGCGAAACTAATGAAAACATTGTTGGGGTAAAACCTAAAGGGAAAGGCCTAGCACCAAATTGCATTGGCCATCTGATCTAACTTCTGGAGGCAGTCAAAATGAGTATTTGAATTCTTGCCTACCTTATTCCTGTGCTGAGATACAGGCTGCTCCAACCTGCTGTAAAATGCTTGATTTCGAGAGAGAGAAATCTAATGAAAACATTGTTGGGGTAAAACCTAAAGGGAAAGGCCTAGCACCAAATTGCATTGGCCATCTGATCTAACTTCTGGAGGCAGTCAAAATGAGTATTTGAATTCTTCCCTACCTTATTCCTGTGCTGAGATACAGGCTGCTCCAACCTGCTGTAAAATGCTTGATTTCGAGAGAGAGAGAAACTAATGAAAACATTGTTGGGGTAAAACCTAAAGGGAAAGGCCTAGCACCAAATTGCATTGGCCATCTGATCTAACTTCTGGAGGCAGTCAAAATGAGTATTTGAATTCTTCCCTACCTTATTCCTGTGCTGAGATACAGGCTGCTCCAACCTGCTGTAAAATGCTTGATTTCGAGAGTAATCGAAACTAATGAAAACATTGTTGGGGTAAAACCTAAAGGGAAAGACCTGGCACCAAATACAATGTGCCATCTGATCTAACTTCTGGAGGCAGTCAGAATGATCCTTAGAATTCTTCCTTACCTTATTCCTGTGCTGAGATACAGGCTGCTCCAACCTGCTGTAAAATGCTTGATTTCGAGAGTGATCGAAACTAATGAAAACATTGTTGGGGTAAAACCTAAAGGGAAAGGCCTAGCACCAAATTGCATTGGCCATCTGATCTAACTTCTGGAGGCAGTCAAAATGAGTATTTGAATTCTTCCCTACCTTATTCTTGTGCTGTGATACAGTCTGCTCCAACCTGCTGTAAAATGCTTGATTTCGAGAGTGAGCGAAACTAATGAAAACATTGTTGGGGTAAAACCTAAAGGGAAAGGCCTAGCACCAAATTGCATTGGCCATCTGATCTAACTTCTGGAGGCAGTCAAAATGAGTATTTGAATTCTTCCCTACCTTATTCCTGTGCTGAGATACAGGCTGCTCCAACCTGCTGTAAAATGCTTGATTTCGAGAGTGAGCGAAACTAATGAAAACATTGTTGGGGTAAAACCTAAAGGGAAAGGCCTAGCACCAAATTGCATTGGCCATCTGATCTAACTTCTGGAGGCAGTCAAAATGAGTATTTGAATTCTTCCCTACCTTATTCCTGTGCTGAGATACAGGCTGCTCCAACCTGCTGTAAAATGCTTGATTTCGAGAGTGATCGAAACTAATGAAAACATTGTTGGGGTAAAACCTAAAGGGAAAGACCTGGCACCAAATACAATGTGCCATCTGATCTAACTTCTGGAGGCAGTCAGAATGATCCTTAGAATTCTTCCTTACCTTATTCCTGTGCTGAGATACAGGCTGCTCCAACCTGCTGTAAAATGCTTGATTTCGAGAGTGATCGAAACTAATGAAAACATTGTTGGGGTAAAACCTAAAGGGAAAGGCCTAGCACCAAATTGCATTGGCCATCTGATCTAACTTCTGGAGGCAGTCAAAATGAGTATTTGAATTCTTCCCTACCTTATTCTTGTGCTGAGATACAGGCTGCTCCAACCTGCTGTAAAATGCTTGATTTCGAGAGTGAGCGAAACTAATGAAAACATTGTTGGGGTAAAACCTAAAGGGAAAGGCCTAGCACCAAATTGCATTGGCCATCTGATCTAACTTCTGGAGGCAGTCAAAATGAGTATTTGAATTCTTCCCTACCTTATTCCTGTGCTGAGATACAGGCTGCTCCAACCTGCTGTAAAATGCTTGATTTCGAGAGTGAGCGAAACTAATGAAAACATTGTTGGGGTAAAACCTAAAGGGAAAGGCCTAGCACCAAATTGCATTGGCCATCTGATCTAACTTCTGGAGGCAGTCAAAATGAGTGTTTGAATTCTTCCCTACCTTTTTCCTGTGCTGAGATACAGGCTGCTCCAACCTGCCGTAAAATGCTTGATTTCGAGAGTGAGCGAAACTAATGAAAACATTGTTGGGGTAAAACCTAAAGGGAAAGGCCTAGCACCAAATTGCATTGGCCATCTGATCTAACTTCTGGAGGCAGTCAAAATGAGTATTTGAATTCTTCCCTACCTTATTCCTGTGCTGAGATACAGGCTGCTCCAACCTGCTGTAAAATGCTTGATTTCGAGAGTGAGCGAAACTAATGAAAACATTGTTGGGGTAAAACCTAAAGGGAAAGACCTAGCACCAAATACAATTTGCCATCTGATCTAACTTCTGGAGGCAGTCAAAATGATCCTTAAAATTCTTCCCTACCTTATTCCTGTGCTGAGATACAGGCTGCTCCAACCTGCTGTAAAATGCTTGATTTCGAGAGTGTGCGAAACTAATGAAAACATTGTTGGGGTAAAACCTAAAGGGAACGCCTAGCACCAAATTGCATTGGCCATCTGATGTAACTTCTGGAGGCAGTCAAAATGAGTATTTGAATTCTTCCCTACCTTATTCCTGTGCTGAGATACAGGCTGCTCCAACCTGCTGTAAAATGCTTGATTTCGAGAGTGAGCGAAACTAATGAAAACATAGTTGGGGTAAAACCTAAAGGGAAACGCCTAGCACCAAATTGCATTGGCCATCTGATCTAACTTCTGGAGGCAGTCAAAATGAGTATTTGAATTCTTCCCTACCTTATTCCTGTGCTGAGATACAGGCTGCTCCAACCTGCTGTAAAATGCTTGATTTCGAGAGTGAGCGAAACTAATGAAACATTGTTGGGGTAAAACCTAAAGGGAAAGGCCTAGCACCAAATTGCATTGGCCATCTGATCTAACTTCTGGAGGCAGTCAAAATGAGTATTTGAATTCTTCCCTACCTTATTCCTGTGCTGAGATACAGGCTGCTCCAACCTGCTGTAAAATGCTTGATTTCGAGAGTGAGCGAAACTAATGAAAACATTGTTGGGGTAAAACCTAAAGGGAAAGGCCTAGCACCAAATTGCACTGGCCATCTGATCTAACTTCTGGAGGCAGTCAAACTGAGTATTTGAATTCTTCCCTACCTTATTCCTGTGCTGAGATACAGGCTGCTCCAACCTGCTGTAAAATGCTTGATTTTGAGAGTGAGCGAAACTAATGAAAACATTGTTGGGGTAAAACCTAAAGGGAAAGGCCTAGCACCAAATTCCATTGGCCATCTGATCTAACTTCTGGAGGCAGTCAAAATGAGTATTTGAATTCTTCCCTACCTTATTCCTGTGCTGAGATACAGGCTGCTCCAACCTGCTGTAAAATGCTTGATTTCGAGAGTGAGCGAAACTAATGAAAACATTGTTGGGGTAAAACCTAAAGGGAAAGAGCTGGCACCAAATACAATGTTCCATCTGATCTAACTTCTGGAGGCAGTCAAAATGATCCTTAGAATTCTTCCTTACCTTATTCCTGTGCTGAGATACAGGCTGCTCCAACCTGCTGTAAAATGCTTGATTTCGAGAGTGAGTGAAACTAATGAAAACATTGTTGGGGTAAAACCTAAAGGGAAAGGCCTAGCACCAAATTGCATTGGCCATCTGATCTAACTTCTGGAGGCAGTCAAAATGAGTATTTGAATTCTTCCCTACCTTATTCCTGTGCTGAGATACAGGCTGCTCCAACCTGCTGTAAAATGCTTGATTTTGAGAGTGAGCGAAACTAATGAAAACATTGTTGGGGTAAAACCTAAAGGGAAAGGCCTAGCACCAAATACAATTTGCCATCTGATCTAACTTCTGGAGGCAGTCAAAATGATCCTTAAAATTTTTCCCTACCTTATTCCTGTGCTGAGATACAGGCTGCTCCAACCTGCTGTAAAATGCTTGATTTCGAGAGTGAGCGAAACTAATGAAAACATTGTTGGGGTAAAACCTAAAGGGAAAGGCCTAGCACCAAATTGCATTGGCCATCTGATCTAACTTCTGGAGGCAGTCAAACTGAGTATTTGAATTCTTCCCTACCTTATTCCTGTGCTGAGATACAGGCTGCTCCAACCTGCTGTAAAATGCTTGATTTCGAGAGAGAGAAAACTAATGAAAACATTGTTGGGGTAAAACCTAAAGGGAAAGGCCTAGCACCAAATTGCATTGGCCATCTGATCTAACTTCTGGAGGCAGTCAAAATGAGTATTTGAATTCTTCCCTACCTTATTCCTGTGCTGAGATACAGGCTGCTCCAACCTGCTGTAAAATGCTTGATTTCGAGAGAGAGAGAAACTAATGAAAACATTGTTGGGGTAAAACCTAAAGGGAAAGGCCTAGCACCAAATTGCATTGGCCATCTGATCTAACTTCTGGAGGCAGTCAAAATGAGTATTTGAATTCTTCCCTACCTTATTCCTGTGCTGAGATACAGGCTGCTCCAACCTGCTGTAAAATGCTTGATTTCGAGAGAGAGAGAAACTAATGAAAACATTGTTGGGGTAAAACCTAAAGGGAAAGGCCTAGCACCAAATTGCATTGGCCATCTGATGTAATTTCTGGAGGCAGTCAAAATGAGTATTTGAATTCTTCCCTACCTTATTCCTGTGCTGAGATACAGGCTGCTCCAACCTGCTGTAAAATGCTTGATTTCGAGAGTGAGCGAAACTAATGAAAACATTGTTGGGGTAAAACCTAAACGGAAAGGCCTAGCACCAAATTGCATTGGCCATCTGATCTAACTTCTGGAGGCAGTCAAAATGAGTATTTGAATTCTTCCCTACCTTATTCCTGTGCTGAGATACAGGCTGCTCCAACCTACCGTAAAATGCTTGATTTCGAGAGTGATCGAAACTAATGAAAACATTGTTGGGGTAAAACCTAAAGGGAAAGGCCTAGCACCAAATTGCATTGGCCATCTGATCTAACTTCTGGAGGCAGTCAAAATGAGTATTTGAATTCTTTCCTACCTTATTCCTGTGCTGAGATACAGGCTGCTCCAACCTGCTGTAAAATGCTTGATTTCGAGAGTGATCGAAACTAATGAAAACATTGTTGGGGTAAAACCTAAAGGGAAAGACCTGGCACCAAATACAATGTGCCATCTGATCTAACTTCTGGAGGCAGTCAGAATGATCCTTAGAATTCTTCCTTACCTTATTCCTGTGCTGAGATACAGGCTGCTCCAACCTGCTGTAAAATGCTTGATTTCGAGAGTGATCGAAACTAATGAAAACATTGTTGGGGTAAAACCTAAAGGGAAAGGCCTAGCACCAAATTGCATTGGCCATCTGATCTAACTTCTGGAGGCAGTCAAAATGAGTATTTGAATTCTTCCCTACCTTATTCTTGTGCTGAGATACAGGCTGCTCCAACCTGCTGTAAAATGCTTGATTTCGAGAGTGAGCGAAACTAATGAAAACATTGTTGGGGTAAAACCTAAAGGGAAAGGCCTAGCACCAAATTGCATTGGCCATCTGATCTAACTTCTGGAGGCAGTCAAAATGAGTATTTGAATTCTTGCCTACCTTATTCCTGTGCTGAGATACAGGCTGCTCCAACCTGCTGTAAAATGCTTGATTTCGAGAGAGAGAAATCTAATGAAAACATTGTTGGGGTAAAACCTAAAGGGAAAGGCCTAGCACCAAATTGCATTGGCCATCTGATCTAACTTCTGGAGGCAGTCAAAATGAGTATTTGAATTCTTCCCTACCTTATTCCTGTGCTGAGATACAGGCTGCTCCAACCTGCTGTAAAATGCTTGATTTCGAGAGAGAGAGAAACTAATGAAAACATTGTTGGGGTAAAACCTAAAGGGAAAGGCCTAGCACCAAATTGCATTGGCCATCTGATCTAACTTCTGGAGGCAGTCAAAATGAGTATTTGAATTCTTCCCTACCTTATTCCTGTGCTGAGATACAGGCTGCTCCAACCTGCTGTAAAATGCTTGATTTCGAGAGTAATCGAAACTAATGAAAACATTGTTGGGGTAAAACCTAAAGGGAAAGACCTGGCACCAAATACAATGTGCCATCTGATCTAACTTCTGGAGGCAGTCAGAATGATCCTTAGAATTCTTCCTTACCTTATTCCTGTGCTGAGATACAGGCTGCTCCAACCTGCTGTAAAATGCTTGATTTCGAGAGTGATCGAAACTAATGAAAACATTGTTGGGGTAAAACCTAAAGGGAAAGGCCTAGCACCAAATTGCATTGGCCATCTGATCTAACTTCTGGAGGCAGTCAAAATGAGTATTTGAATTCTTCCCTACCTTATTCTTGTGCTGTGATACAGTCTGCTCCAACCTGCTGTAAAATGCTTGATTTCGAGAGTGAGCGAAACTAATGAAAACATTGTTGGGGTAAAACCTAAAGGGAAAGGCCTAGCACCAAATTGCATTGGCCATCTGATCTAACTTCTGGAGGCAGTCAAAATGAGTATTTGAATTCTTCCCTACCTTATTCCTGTGCTGAGATACAGGCTGCTCCAACCTGCTGTAAAATGCTTGATTTCGAGAGTGAGCGAAACTAATGAAAACATTGTTGGGGTAAAACCTAAAGGGAAAGGCCTAGCACCAAATTGCATTGGCCATCTGATCTAACTTCTGGAGGCAGTCAAAATGAGTATTTGAATTCTTCCCTACCTTATTCCTGTGCTGAGATACAGGCTGCTCCAACCTGCTGTAAAATGCTTGATTTCGAGAGTGATCGAAACTAATGAAAACATTGTTGGGGTAAAACCTAAAGGGAAAGACCTGGCACCAAATACAATGTGCCATCTGATCTAACTTCTGGAGGCAGTCAGAATGATCCTTAGAATTCTTCCTTACCTTATTCCTGTGCTGAGATACAGGCTGCTCCAACCTGCTGTAAAATGCTTGATTTCGAGAGTGATCGAAACTAATGAAAACATTGTTGGGGTAAAACCTAAAGGGAAAGGCCTAGCACCAAATTGCATTGGCCATCTGATCTAACTTCTGGAGGCAGTCAAAATGAGTATTTGAATTCTTCCCTACCTTATTCTTGTGCTGAGATACAGGCTGCTCCAACCTGCTGTAAAATGCTTGATTTCGAGAGTGAGCGAAACTAATGAAAACATTGTTGGGGTAAAACCTAAAGGGAAAGGCCTAGCACCAAATTGCATTGGCCATCTGATCTAACTTCTGGAGGCAGTCAAAATGAGTATTTGAATTCTTCCCTACCTTATTCCTGTGCTGAGATACAGGCTGCTCCAACCTGCTGTAAAATGCTTGATTTCGAGAGTGAGCGAAACTAATGAAAACATTGTTGGGGTAAAACCTAAAGGGAAAGGCCTAGCACCAAATTGCATTGGCCATCTGATCTAACTTCTGGAGGCAGTCAAAATGAGTGTTTGAATTCTTCCCTACCTTTTTCCTGTGCTGAGATACAGGCTGCTCCAACCTGCCGTAAAATGCTTGATTTCGAGAGTGAGCGAAACTAATGAAAACATTGTTGGGGTAAAACCTAAAGGGAAAGGCCTAGCACCAAATTGCATTGGCCATCTGATCTAACTTCTGGAGGCAGTCAAAATGAGTATTTGAATTCTTCCCTACCTTATTCCTGTGCTGAGATACAGGCTGCTCCAACCTGCTGTAAAATGCTTGATTTCGAGAGTGAGCGAAACTAATGAAAACATTGTTGGGGTAAAACCTAAAGGGAAAGACCTAGCACCAAATACAATTTGCCATCTGATCTAACTTCTGGAGGCAGTCAAAATGATCCTTAAAATTCTTCCCTACCTTATTCCTGTGCTGAGATACAGGCTGCTCCAACCTGCTGTAAAATGCTTGATTTCGAGAGTGTGCGAAACTAATGAAAACATTGTTGGGGTAAAACCTAAAGGGAACGCCTAGCACCAAATTGCATTGGCCATCTGATGTAACTTCTGGAGGCAGTCAAAATGAGTATTTGAATTCTTCCCTACCTTATTCCTGTGCTGAGATACAGGCTGCTCCAACCTGCTGTAAAATGCTTGATTTCGAGAGTGAGCGAAACTAATGAAAACATAGTTGGGGTAAAACCTAAAGGGAAACGCCTAGCACCAAATTGCATTGGCCATCTGATCTAACTTCTGGAGGCAGTCAAAATGAGTATTTGAATTCTTCCCTACCTTATTCCTGTGCTGAGATACAGGCTGCTCCAACCTGCTGTAAAATGCTTGATTTCGAGAGTGAGCGAAACTAATGAAAACATTGTTGGGGTAAAACCTAAAGGGAAAGGCCTAGCACCAAATTGCATTGGCCATCTGATCTAACTTCTGGAGGCAGTCAAAATGAGTATTTGAATTCTTCCCTACCTTATTCCTGTGCTGAGATACAGGCTGCTCCAACCTGCTGTAAAATGCTTGATTTCGAGAGGGATCGAAACTAATGAAAACATTGTTGGGGTAAAACCTAAAGGGAAAGGCCTAGCACCAAATACCATTTCCCATCTGATCTAACTTCTGGAGGCAGTCAAAAAGATCCTTAAAATTCTTCCCTACCTTATTCCTGTGCTGAGATACAGGCTGCTGCAACCTGCTGTAAAATGCTTGATTTCGAGAGTGAGCGAAACTAATGAAAACATTGTTGGGGTAAAACCTAAAGGGAAAGGCCTAGCACCAAATTGCATTGGCCATCTGATCTAACTTCTGGAGGCAGTCAAAATGAGTATTTGAATTCTTCCCTACCTTATTCCTGTGCTGAGATACAGGCTGCTCCAACCTGCTATAAAATGCTTGATTTCGAGAGAGATCGAAACTAATGAAATCATTGTTGGGGTAAAACCTAAAGGGAAAGGCCTAGCACCAAATTGCATTGGCTATCTGATCTAACTTCTGGAGGCAGTCAAAATGATCCTTAAAATTCTTAACTACCTTATTCCTGTGCTGAGATACAGGCTGCTCCAACCTGCTGTAAAATGCTTGATTTCGAGAGTGAGCGAAACTAATGAAAACATTGTTGGGGTAAAACCTAAAGGGAACGCCTAGCACCAAATTGCATTGGCCATCTGATGTAACTTCTGGAGGCAGTCAAAATGAGTATTTGAATTCTTCCCTACCTTATTCCTGTGCTGAGATACAGGCTGCTCCAACCTGCTATAAAATGATTGATTTCGAGAGAGATCGAAACTAATGAAATCATTGTTGGGGTAAAACCTAAAGGGAAAGGCCTAGCACCAAATTGCATTGGCTATCTGATCTAACTTCTGGAGGCAGTCAAAATGATCCTTAAAATTCTTCCCTACCTTATTCCTGTGCTGAGATACAGGCTGCTCCAACCTGCTGTAAAATGCTTGATTTCGAGAGAGAGAGAAACTAATGAAAACATTGTTGGGGTAAAACCTAAAGGGAAAGGCCTAGCACCAAATTGCATTGGCCATCTGATCTAACTTCTGGAGGCAGTCAAAATGAGTATTTGAATTCTTCCCTACCTTATTCCTGTGCTGAGATACAGGCTGCTCCAACCTGCTGTAAAATGCTTGATTTCGAGAGTGAGCGAAACTAATGAAAACATTGTTGGGGTAAAACCTAAAGGGAAAGGCCTGGCACCAAATACAATGTGCCATCTGTTCTAACTTCTGGAGGCAGTCAAAATGATCCTTAGAATTCTTCCTTACCTTATTCCTGTGCTGAGATACAGGCTGCTCCAACCTGCTGTAAAATGCTTGATTTCGAGAGTGTGCGAAACTAATGAAAACATTGTTGGGGTAAAACCTAAAGGGAAAAGCCTAGCACCAAATTGCATTGGCCATCTGATCTAACTTCTGGAGGCAGTCAAAATGATCCTCTGAATTCTTCCCTACCTTATTCCTGTGCTGAGATACAGGCTGCTCCAACCTGCTGTAAAATGCTTGATTTCGAGAGTGAGCGAAACTAATGAAAACATTGTTGGGGTAAAACCTAAAGGGAAAGACCTTGCACCAAATACAATTTGCCATCTGATCTAACTTCTGGAGGCAGTCAAAATGAGTATTTGAATTCTTCCCTACCTTATTCCTGTGCTGAGACACAGGCTGCTCCATCCTGCTGTAAAATGCCTGATTTCGAGAAAGATCGAAACTAATGAAAACATTGTTGGGGTAAAACCTAAAGGGAAAGGCCTAGCACCAAATTGCATTGGCCATCTGATCTAACTTCTGGAGGCAGTCAAAATGATCCTTAGAATTCTTCCCTACCTTATTCCTATGCTGAGATACAGGCTGCTCCAACCTGCTGTAAAATGCTTGATTTCGAGAGTGATCGAAACTAATGAAAACATTGTTGGGGTAAAACATAAAGGGAAAGGCCTAGCACCAAATTGCATTGGCCATCTGATCTAACTTCTGGAGGCAGTCAAAATGAGTATTTGAATTCTTCCCTACCTTATTCCTGTGCTGAGATACAGGCTGCTCCAACCTGCTGTAAAATGCTTGATTTCGAGAGTGAGCAAAACTAATGAAAACATTGTTGGGGTAAAACCTAAAGGGAAAGGCCTAGCACCAAATTGCATTGGCCATCTGATCTAACTTCTGGAGGCAGTCAAAATGAGTATTTGAATTCTTCCCTACCTTATTCCTGTGCTGAGATACAGGCTGCTCCAACCTGCTGTAAAATGCTTGATTTCGAGAGGGATCGAAACTAATGAAATCATTGTTGGGGTAAAACCTAAAGGGAAAGGCCTAGCACCAAATTGCATTGGCTATCTGATCTAACTTCTGGAGGCAGTCAAAAAGATCCTTAAAATTCTTCCCTACCTTATTCCTGTGCTGAGATACAGGCTGCTGCAACCTGCTGTAAAATGCTTGATTTCGAGAGTGATCGAAACTAATGAAAACATTGTTGGGGTAAAACCTAAAGGGAAAGGCCCAGCACCAAATCCAATTTGCCATCTGATCTAACTTCTGGAGGCAGTCAAAATGAGTATTTGAATTCTTCCCTACCTTATTCCTGTGCTGAGATACAGGCTGCTCCAACCTGCTGTAAAATGCTTGATTTCGAGAGAGATCGAAACTAATGAAATCATGGTTGGGGTAAAACCTAAAGGGAAAGGCCTAGCACCAAATTGCATTGGCTATCTGATCTAACTTCTGGAGGCAGTCAAAATGATCCTTAGAATTCTTCCCTACCTTATTCCTGTGCTGAGATACAGGCTGCTCCAACCTGCTGTAAAATGCTTGATTTCGAGAGAGCGAGAAACTAATGAAAACATTGTTGGGGTAAAACCTAAAGGGAAAGGCCTAGCACCAAATTGCATTGGCCATCTGATCTAACTTCTGGAGGCAGTCAAAATGAGTATTTGAATTCTTCCCTACCTTATTCCTGTGCTGAGATACAGGCTGCTCCAACCTGCTGTAAAATGCTTGATTTCGAGAGTGAGCGAAACTAATGAAAACATTGTTGGGGTAAAACCTAAAGGGAAAGGCCTGGCACCAAATACAATGTGCCATCTGATCTAACTTCTGGAGGCAGTCAAAATGATCCTTATAATTCTTCCCTACCTTATTCCTGTGCTGAGATACAGGCTGCTCCAACCTGCTGTAAAATGCTTGATTTCGAGAGTGTGCGAAACTAATGAAAACATTGCTGGGGTAAAACCTAAAGGGAAAAGCCTAGCACCAAATTGCATTGGCCATCTGATCTAACTTCTGGAGGCAGTCAAAATGACCCTCTGAATTCTTCCCTACCTTATTCCTGAGCTGAGATACAGGCTGCTCCAACCTGCTGTAAAATGCTTGATTTCGAGAGTGAGCGAAACTAATGAAAACATTGTTGGGGTAAAACCTAAAGGGAAAGGCCTTGCAGCAAATACAATTTGCCATCTGATCTAACTTCTGGAGGCAGTCAAAATGAGTATTTGAATTCTTCCCTACCTTATTCCTGTGCTGAGACACAGGCTGCTCCATCCTGCTGTAAAATGCCTGATTTCGAGAGGGATCGAAACTAATGAAAACATTGTTGGGGTAAAACCTAAAGGGAAAGGCCTAGCACCAAATTGCATTGGCCATCTGATCTAACTTCTGGAGGCAGTCAAAATGATCCTTAGAATTCTTCCCTACCTTATTCCTGTGCTGAGATACAGGCTGCTCCAACCTGCTGTAAAATGCTTGATTTCGAGAGTGATCGAAACTAATGAAAACATTGTTGGGGTAAAACCTAAAGGGAAAGGCCTAGCACCAAATTGCATTGGCCATCTGATGTAACTTCTGGAGGCAGTCAAAATGATCCTTAGAATTCTTCCCTACCTTATTCCTATGCTGAGATACAGGCTGCTCCAACCTGCTGTAAAATGCTTGATTTCGAGAGTGATCGAAACTAATGAAAACATTGTTGGGGTAAAACATAAAGGGAAAGGCCTAGCACCAAATTGCATTGGCCATCTGATCTAACTTCTGGAGGCAGTCAAAATGAGTATTTGAATTCTTCCCTACCTTATTCCTGTGCAGAGATACAGGCTGCTCCAACCTGCTGTAAAATGCTTGATTTCGAGAGTGATCGAAACTAATGAAAACATTGTTGGGGTAAAACCTAAAGGGATAGGCCTAGCAACAAATACCTTTTGCCATCGGATCTAACTTCTGGAGGCAGTCAAAATGAGTATTTGAATTCTTCCCTACCTTATTCCTGTGCTGAGATACAGGCTGCTCCAACCTGCTGTAAAATGCTTGATTTCGAGAGTGAGCGAAACTAATGAAAACATTGTTGGGGTAAAACCTAAAGGGAAAGGCCTAGCACCAAATTGCATTGGCCATCTGATCTAACTTCTGGAGGCAGTCAAAATGAGTATTTGAATTCTTCCCTACCTTATTCCTGTGCTGAGATACAGGCTGCTCCAACCTGCTGTAAAATGCTTGATTTCGAGAGTGAGCGAAACTAATGAAAACATTGTTGGGGTAAAACCTAAAGGGAAAGGCCTAGCACCAAATTGCATTGGCCATCTGATCTAACTTCTGGAGGCAGTCAAAATGAGTATTTGAATTCTTCCCTACCTTATTCCTGTGCTGAGATACAGGCTGCTCCAACCTGCTGTAAAATGCTTGATTTCGAGAGTGAGCGAAACTAATGAAAACATTGTTGGGGTAAAACCTAAAGGGAAAGGCCTAGCACCAAATTGCATTGGCCATCTGATCTAACTTCTGGAGGCAGTCAAAATGAGTATTTGAATTCTTCCCTACCTTATTCCTGTGCTGAGATACAGGCTGCTCCAACCTGCTGTAAAATGCTTGATTTCGAGAGTGAGCGAAACTAATGAAAACATTGTTGGGGTAAAACCTAAAGGGAAAGGCCTAGCACCAAATACAATTTGCCATCTGATCTAACTTCTGGAGGCAGTCAAAACGATCCTTAAAATTCTTCCCTACCTTATTCCTGTGCTGAGATACAGGCTGCTCCAACCTGCTGTAAAATGCTTGATTTCGAGAGTGAGCGAAACTAATGAAAACATTGTTGGGGTAAAACCTAAAGTGAAAGGCCTAGCACCAAATTGCATTGGCCATCTGATCTAACTTCTGGAGGCAGTCAAAATGACTATTTGAATTCTTCCCTACCTTATTCCTGTGCTGAGATACAGGCTGCTCCAACCTGCTGTAAAATGCTTGATTTCGAGAGTGAGCGAAACTAATGAAAACATTGTTGGGGTAAAACCTAAAGGGAAAGACCTAGCACCAAATTGCATTGGCCATCTGATCTAACTTCTGGAGGCAGTCAAAATGAGTATTTGAATTCTTCCCTACCTTATTCCTGTGCTGAGATACAGGCTGCTCCAACCTGCTGTAAAATGCTTGATTTTGAGAGTGAGCGAAACTAATGAAAACATTGTTGGGGTAAAACCTAAAGGGAAAGGCCTAGCACCAAATTGCATTGGCCATCTGATCTAACTTCTGGAGGCAGTCAAAATGAGTATTTGAATTCTTCCCTACCTTATTCCTGTGCTGAGATACAGGCTGCTCCAACCTGCTGTAAAATGCTTGATTTCGAGAGTGAGCGAAACTAATGAAAACATTGTTGGGGTAAAACCTAAAGGGAAAGGCCTAGCACCAAATTGCATTGGCCATCTGATCAAACTTCTGGAGGCAGTCAAAATGAGTATTTGAATTCTTCCCTACCTTATTCCTGTGCTGAGATACAGGCTGCTCCAACCTGCTGTAAAATGCTTGATTTCGAGAGTGAGCGAAACTAATGAAAACATTGTTGGGGTAAAACCTAAAGGGAAAGGCCTAGCACCAAATTGCATTGGCCATCTGATCTAACTTCTGGAGGCAGTCAAACTGAGTATTTGAATTCTTCCCTACCTTATTCCTGTGCTGAGATACAGGCTGCTCCAACCTGCTGTAAAATGCTTGATTTCGAGAGAGAGAAAACTAATGAAAACATTGTTGGGGTAAAACCTAAAGGGAAAGGCCTAGCACCAAATTGCATTGGCCATCTGATCTAACTTCTGGAGGCAGTCAAAATGAGTATTTGAATTCTTCCCTACCTTATTCCTGTGCAGAGATACAGGCTGCTCCAACCTGCTGTAAAATGCTTGATTTCGAGAATGATCGAAACTAATGAAAACATTGTTGGGGTAAAACCTAAAGGGATAGGCCTAGCAACAAATACCTTTTGCCATCGGATCTAACTTCTGGAGGCAGTCAAAATGAGTATTTGAATTCTTCCCTACCTTATTCCTGTGCTGAGATACAGGCTGCTCCAACCTGCTGTAAAATGCTTGATTTCGAGAGTGAGCGAAACTAATGAAAACATTGTTGGGGTAAAACCTAAAGGGAAAGGCCTAGCACCAAATTGCATTGGCCATCTGATCTAACTTCTGGAGGCAGTCAAAATGAGTATTTGAATTCTTCCCTACCTTATTCCTGTGCTGAGATACAGGCTGCTCCAACCTGCTGTAAAATGCTTGATTTTGAGAGTGAGCGAAACTAATGAAAACATTGTTGGGGTAAAACCTAAAGGGAAAGGCCTAGCACCAAATTGCATTGGCCATCTGATCTAACTTCTGGAGGCAGTCAAAATGAGTATTTGAATTCTTCCCTACCTTATTCCTGTGCTGAGATACAGGCTGCTCCAACCTGCTGTAAAATGCTTGATTTCGAGAGTGAGCGAAACTAATGAAAACATTGTTGGGGTAAAACCTAAAGGGAAAGGCCTAGCACCAAATTGCATTGGCCATCTGATCAAACTTCTGGAGGCAGTCAAAATGAGTATTTGAATTCTTCCCTACCTTATTCCTGTGCTGAGATACAGGCTGCTCCAACCTGCTGTAAAATGCTTGATTTCGAGAGTGAGCGAAACTAATGAAAACATTGTTGGGGTAAAACCTAAAGGGAAAGGCCTAGCACCAAATTGCATTGGCCATCTGATCTAACTTCTGGAGGCAGTCAAACTGAGTATTTGAATTCTTCCCTACCTTATTCCTGTGCTGAGATACAGGCTGCTCCAACCTGCTGTAAAATGCTTGATTTCGAGAGAGAGAAAACTAATGAAAACATTGTTGGGGTAAAACCTAAAGGGAAAGGCCTAGCACCAAATTGCATTGGCCATCTGATCTAACTTCTGGAGGCAGTCAAAATGAGTATTTGAATTCTTCCCTACCTTATTCCTGTGCTGAGATACAGGCTGCTCCAACCTGCTGTAAAATGCTTGATTTCGAGAGAGAGAGAAACTAATGAAAACATTGTTGGGGTAAAACCTAAAGGGAAAGGCCTAGCACCAAATTGCATTGGCCATCTGATCTAACTTCTGGAGGCAGTCAAAATGAGTATTTGAATTCTTCCCTACCTTATTCCTGTGCTGAGATACAGGCTGCTCCAACCTACCGTAAAATGCTTGATTTCGAGAGTGAGCGAAACTAATGAAAACATTGTTGGGGTAAAACCTAAAGGGAAAGGCCTAGCACCAAATTGCATTGGCCATCTGATCTAACTTCTGGAGGCAGTCAAAATGAGTATTTGAATTCTTTCCTACCTTATTCCTGTGCTGAGATACAGGCTGCTCCAACCTGCTGTAAAATGCTTGATTTCGAGAGTGATCGAAACTAATGAAAACATTGTTGGGGTAAAACCTAAAGGGAAAGACCTGGCACCAAATACAATGTGCCATCTGATCTAACTTCTGGAGGCAGTCAGAATGATCCTTAGAATTCTTCCTTACCTTATTCCTGTGCTGAGATACAGGCTGCTCCAACCTGCTGTAAAATGCTTGATTTCGAGAGTGATCGAAACTAATGAAAACATTGTTGGGGTAAAACCTAAAGTGAAAGGCCTAGCACCAAATTGCATTGGCCATCTGATCTAACTTCTGGAGGCAGTCAAAATGACTATTTGAATTCTTCCCTACCTTATTCCTGTGCTGAGATACAGGCTGCTCCAACCTGCTGTAAAATGCTTGATTTCGAGAGTGAGCGAAACTAATGAAAACATTGTTGGGGTAAAACCTAAAGGGAAAGACCTAGCACCAAATTGCATTGGCCATCTGATCTAACTTCTGGAGGCAGTCAAAATGAGTATTTGAATTCTTCCCTACCTTATTCCTGTGCTGAGATACAGGCTGCTCCAACCTGCTGTAAAATGCTTGATTTTGAGAGTGAGCGAAACTAATGAAAACATTGTTGGGGTAAAACCTAAAGGGAAAGGCCTAGCACCAAATTGCATTGGCCATCTGATCTAACTTCTGGAGGCAGTCAAAATGAGTATTTGAATTCTTCCCTACCTTATTCCTGTGCTGAGATACAGGCTGCTCCAACCTGCTGTAAAATGCTTGATTTCGAGAGTGAGCGAAACTAATGAAAACATTGTTGGGGTAAAACCTAAAGGGAAAGGCCTAGCACCAAATTGCATTGGCCATCTGATCAAACTTCTGGAGGCAGTCAAAATGAGTATTTGAATTCTTCCCTACCTTATTCCTGTGCTGAGATACAGGCTGCTCCAACCTGCTGTAAAATGCTTGATTTCGAGAGTGAGCGAAACTAATGAAAACATTGTTGGGGTAAAACCTAAAGGGAAAGGCCTAGCACCAAATTGCATTGGCCATCTGATCTAACTTCTGGAGGCAGTCAAACTGAGTATTTGAATTCTTCCCTACCTTATTCCTGTGCTGAGATACAGGCTGCTCCAACCTGCTGTAAAATGCTTGATTTCGAGAGAGAGAAAACTAATGAAAACATTGTTGGGGTAAAACCTAAAGGGAAAGGCCTAGCACCAAATTGCATTGGCCATCTGATCTAACTTCTGGAGGCAGTCAAAATGAGTATTTGAATTCTTCCCTACCTTATTCCTGTGCTGAGATACAGGCTGCTCCAACCTGCTGTAAAATGCTTGATTTCGAGAGAGAGAGAAACTAATGAAAACATTGTTGGGGTAAAACCTAAAGGGAAAGACCTAGCACCAAATTGCATTGGCCATCTGATCTAACTTCTGGAGGCAGTCAAAATGAGTATTTGAATTCTTCCCTACCTTATTCCTGTGCTGAGATACAGGCTGCTCCAACCTGCTGTAAAATGCTTGATTTCGAGAGAGAGAGAAACTAATGAAAACATTGTTGGGGTAAAACCTAAAGGGAAAGGCCTAGCACCAAATTGCATTGGCCATCTGATGTAATTTCTGGAGGCAGTCAAAATGAGTATTTGAATTCTTCCCTACCTTATTCCTGTGCTGAGATACAGGCTGCTCCAACCTGCTGTAAAATGCTTGATTTCGAGAGTGAGCGAAACTAATGAAAACATTGTTGGGGTAAAACCTAAAGGGAAAGGCCTAGCACCAAATTGCATTTGCCATCTGATCTAACTTCTGGAGGCAGTCAAAATGAGTATTTGAATTCTTCCCTACCTTATTCCTGTGCTGAGATACAGGCTGCTCCAACCTACCGTAAAATGCTTGATTTCGAGAGTGAGCGAAACTAATGAAAACATTGTTGGGGTAAAACCTAAAGGGAAAGGCCTAGCACCAAATTGCATTGGCCATCTGATCTAACTTCTGGAGGCAGTCAAAATGAGTATTTGAATTCTTTCCTACCTTATTCCTGTGCTGAGATACAGGCTGCTCCAACCTGCTGTAAAATGCTTGATTTCGAGAGTGATCGAAACTAATGAAAACATTGTTGGGGTAAAACCTAAAGGGAAAGACCTGGCACCAAATACAATGTGCCATCTGATCTAACTTCTGGAGGCAGTCAGAATGATCCTTAGAATTCTTCCTTACCTTATTCCTGTGCTGAGATACAGGCTGCTCCAACCTGCTGTAAAATGCTTGATTTCGAGAGTGATCGAAACTAATGAAAACATTGTTGGGGTAAAACCTAAAGGGAAAGGCCTAGCACCAAATTGCATTGGCCATCTGATCTAACTTCTGGAGGCAGTCAAAATGAGTATTTGAATTCTTCCCTACCTTATTCTTGTGCTGAGATACAGGCTGCTCCAACCTGCTGTAAAATGCTTGATTTCGAGAGTGAGCGAAACTAATGAAAACATTGTTGGGGTAAAACCTAAAGGGAAAGGCCTAGCACCAAATTGCATTGGCCATCTGATCTAACTTCTGGAGGCAGTCAAAATGAGTATTTGAATTCTTGCCTACCTTATTCCTGTGCTGAGATACAGGCTGCTCCAACCTGCTGTAAAATGCTTGATTTCGAGAGTGATCGAAACTAATGAAAACATTGTTGGGGTAAAACCTAAAGGGAAAGGCCAAGCACCAAATACAATTTGCCATCTGATCTAACTTCTGGAGGCAGTCAGAATGATCCTTAGAATTCTTCCTTACCTTATTCCTGTGCTGAGATACAGGCTGCTCCAACCTGCTGTAAAATGCTTGATTTCGAGAGTGATCGAAACTAATGAAAACATTGTTGGGGTAAAACCTAAAGGGAAAGGCCAAGCACCAAATACAATTTGCCATCTGATCTAACTTCTGGAGGCAGTCAGAATGATCCTTAGAATTCTTCCTTACCTTATTCCTGTGCTGAGATACAGGCTGCTCCAACCTGCTGTAAAATGCTTGATTTCGAGAGTGAGCGAAACTAATGAAAACATTGTTGGGGTAAAACCTAAAGGGAAAGGCCTAGCACCAAATTGCATTGGCCATCTGATCTAACTTCTGGAGGCAGTCAAAATGAGTATTTGAATTCTTCCCTACCTTATTCTTGTGCTGAGATACAGGCTGCTCCAACCTGCTGTAAAATGCTTGATTTCGAGAGTGAGCGAAACTAATGAAAACATTGTTGGGGTAAAACCTAAAGGGAAAGGCCTAGCACCAAATTGCATTGGCCATCTGATCTAACTTCTGGAGGCAGTCAAAATGAGTATTTGAATTCTTCCCTACCTTATTCCTGTGCTGAGATACAGGCTGCTCCAACCTGCTGTAAAATGCTTGATTTCGAGAGTGAGCGAAACTAATGAAAACATTGTTGGGGTAAAACCTAAAGGGAAAGGCCTAGCACCAAATTGCATTGGCCATCTGATCTAACTTCTGGAGGCAGTCAAAATGAGTGTTTGAATTCTTCCCTACCTTTTTCCTGTGCTGAGATACAGGCTGCTCCAACCTGCCGTAAAATGCTTGATTTCGAGAGTGAGCGAAACTAATGAAATCATTGTTGGGGTAAAACCTAAAGGGAAAGGCCTAGCACCAAATTGCATTGGCCATCTGATCTAACTTCTGGAGGCAGTCAAACTGAGTATTTGAATTCTTCCCTACCTTATTCCTGTGCTGAGATACAGGCTGCTCCAACCTGCTGTAAAATGCTTGATTTCGAGAGAGAGAAAACTAATGAAAACATTGTTGGGGTAAAACCTAAAGGGAAAGGCCTAGCACCAAATTGCATTGGCCATCTGATCTAACTTCTGGAGGCAGTCAAAATGAGTATTTGAATTCTTCCCTACCTTATTCCTGTGCTGAGATACAGGCTGCTCCAACCTGCTGTAAAATGCTTGATTTCGAGAGTGAGCGAAACTAATGAAAACATTGTTGGGGTAAAACCTAAAGGGAAAGGCCTAGCCCCAAATTGCATTGGCCATCTGATCTAACTTCTGGAGGCAGTCAAAATGATCCTTAAAATTCTTCCCTACCTTATTCCTGTGCTGAGATACAGGCTGCTCCAACCTGCTGTAAAATGCTTGATTTCGAGAGTGTGCGAAACTAATGAAAACATTGTTGGGGTAAAACCTAAAGGGAACGCCTAGCACCAAATTGCATTGGCCATCTGATGTAACTTCTGGAGGCAGTCAAAATGAGTATTTGAATTCTTCCCTACCTTATTCCTGTGCTGAGATACAGGCTGCTCCAACCTGCTGTAAAATGCTTGATTTCGAGAGTGAGCGAAACTAATGAAAACATTGTTGGGGTAAAACCTAAAGGGAAACGCCTAGCACCAAATTGCATTGGCCATCTGATCTAACTTCTGGAGGCAGTCAAAATGAGTATTTGAATTCTTCCCTACCTTATTCCTGTGCTGAGATACAGGCTGCTCCAACCTGCTGTAAAATGCTTGATTTCGAGAGTGAGCGAAACTAATGAAAACATTGTTGGGGTAAAACCTAAAGGGAAAGGCCTAGCACCAAATTGCATTGGCCATCTGATCTAACTTCTGGAGGCAGTCAAAATGAGTATTTGAATTCTTCCCTACCTTATTCCTGTGCTGAGATACAGGCTGCTCCAACCTGCTGTAAAATGCTTGATTTCGAGAGGGATCGAAACTAATGAAAACATTGTTGGGGTAAAACCTAAAGGGAAAGGCCTAGCACCAAATACCATTTCCCATCTGATCTAACTTCTGGAGGCAGTCAAAAAGATCCTTAAAATTCTTCCCTACCTTATTCCTGTGCTGAGATACAGGCTGCTGCAACCTGCTGTAAAATGCTTGATTTCGAGAGTGAGCAAAACTAATGAAAACATTGTTGGGGTAAAACCTAAAGGGAAAGGCCTAGCACCAAATTGCATTGGCCATCTGATGTAACTTCTGGAGGCAGTCAAAATGAGTATTTGAATTCTTCCCTAACTTATTCCTGTGCTGAGATACAGGCTGCTCCAACCTGCTATAAAATGCTTGATTTCGAGAGAGATCGAAACTAATGAAATCATTGTTGGGGTAAAACCTAAAGGGAAAGGCCTAGCACCAAATTGCATTGGCTATCTGATCTAACTTCTGGAGGCAGTCAAAATGATCCTTAAAATTCTTAACTACCTTATTCCTGTGCTGAGATACAGGCTGCTCCAACCTGCTGTAAAATGCTTGATTTCGAGAGTGAGCGAAACTAATGAAAACATTGTTGGGGTAAAACCTAAAGGGAAAGGCCTGGCACCAAATACAATTTGCCATCTATTCTAACTTCTGGAGGCAGTCAAAATGATCCTTAGAATTCTTCCTTACCTTATTCCTGTGCTGAGATACAGGCTGCTCCAACCTGCTGTAAAATGCTTGATTTCGAGAGTGTGCGAAACTAATGAAAACATTGTTGGGGTAAAACCTAAAGGGAAAGGCCTAGCACCAAATTGCATTGGCCATCTGATCTAACTTCTGGAGGCAGTCAAAATGAGTATTTGAATTCTTCCCTACCTTATTCCTGTGCTGAGATACAGGCTGCTCCAACCTGCTGTAAAATGCTTGATTTCGAGAGTGAGCAAAACTAATGAAAACATTGTTGGGGTAAAACCTAAAGGGAAAGGCCTAGCACCAAATTGCATTGGCCATCTGATCTAACTTCTGGAGGCAGTCAAAATGAGTATTTGAATTCTTCCCTACCTTATTCCTGTGCTGAGATACAGGCTGCTCCAACCTGCTGTAAAATGCTTGATTTCGAGAGTGAGCAAAACTAATGAAAACATTGTTGGGGTAAAACCTAAAGGGAAAGGCCTAGCACCAAATTGCATTGGCCATCTGATCTAACTTCTGGAGGCAGTCAAAATGAGTATTTGAATTCTTCCCTACCTTATTCCTGTGCTGAGATACAGGCTGCTCCAACCTGCTGTAAAATGCTTGATTTCGAGAGTGAGCGAAACTAATGAAAACATTGTTGGGGTAAAACCTAAAGGGAAAGGCCTAGCACCAAATTGCATTGGCCATCTGATCTAACTTCTGGAGGCAGTCAAAATGAGTATTTGAATTCTTCCCTACCTTATTCCTGTGCTGAGATACAGGCTGCTCCAACCTGCTGTAAAATGCTTGATTTCGAGAGTCATCGAAACTAATGAAAACATTGTTGGGGTAAAACCTAAAGGGAAAGGCCTAGCACCAAATACCATTTCCCATCTGATCTAACTTCTGGAGGCAGTCAAAAAGATCCTTAAAATTCTTCCCTACCTTATTCCTGTGCTGAGATACAGGCTGCTCCAACCTGCTGTAAAATGCTTGATTTCGAGAGTGAGCGAAACTAATGAAAACATTGTTGGGGTAAAACCTAAAGGGAAAGGCCTAGCACCAAATTGCATTGGCCATCTGATCTAACTTCTGGAGGCAGTCAAAATGAGTATTTGAATTCTTCCCTACCTTATTCCTGTGCTGAGATACAGGCTGCTCCAACCTGCTGTAAAATGCTTGATTTCGAGAGAGATCGAAACTAATGAAATCATTGTTGGGGTAAAACCTAAAGGGAAAGGCCTAGCACCAAATTGCATTGGCTATCTGATCTAACTTCTGGAGGCAGTCAAAATGATCCTTAGAATTCTTCCCTACCTTATTCCTGTGCTGAGATACAGGCTGCTCCAACCGGCTGTAAAATGCTTGATTTCGAGAGAGAGAGAAACTAATGAAAACATTGTTGGGGTAAAACCTAAAGGGAAAGGCCTAGCACCAAATTGCATTGGCCATCTGATCTAACTTCTGGAGGCAGTCAAAATGAGTATTTGAATTCTTTCCTACCTTATTCCAGTGCTGAGATACAGGCTGCTCCAACCTGCTGTAAAATGCTTGATTTCGAGAGTGAGCGAAACTAATGAAAACATTGTTGGGGTAAAACCTAAAGGGAAAGGCCTAGCACCAAATACAATGTGCCATCTGATCTAACTTCTGGAGGCAGTCAGAATGATCCTTAGAATTCTTCCTTACCTTATTCCTGTGCTGAGATACAGGCTGCTCCAACCTGCTGTAAAATGCTTGATTTCGAGAGTGAGCGAAACTAATGAAAACATTGTTGGGGTAAAACCTAAAGGGAAAGGCCTAGCACCAAATTGCATTGGCCATCTGATCTAACTTCTGGAGGCAGTCAAAATGAGTATTTGAATTCTTCCCTACCTTATTCTTGTGCTGAGATACAGGCTGCTCCAACCTGCTGTAAAATGCTTGATTTCGAGAGTGAGCGAAACTAATGAAAACATTGTTGGGGTAAAACCTAAAGGGAAAGGCCTAGCACCAAATTGCATTGGCCATCTGATCTAACTTCTGGAGGCAGTCAAAATGAGTATTTGAATTCTTCCCTACCTTATTCCTGTGCTGAGATACAGGCTGCTCCAACCTGCTGTAAAATGCTTGATTTCGAGAGTGAGCGAAACTAATGAAAACATTGTTGGGGTAAAACCTAAAGGGAAAGGCCTAGCACCAAATTGCATTGGCCATCTGATCTAACTTCTGGAGGCAGTCAAAATGAGTATTTGAATTCTTCCCTACCTTATTCCTGTGCTGAGATACAGGCTGCTCCAACCTGCTGTAAAATGCTTGATTTCGAGAGTGAGCGAAACTAATGAAAACATTGTTGGGGTAAAACCTAAAGGGAAAGACCTAGCACCAAATACAATTTGCCATCTGATCTAACTTCTGGAGGCAGTCAAAATGAGCCTTAAAATTCTTCCCTAACTTATTCCTGTGCTGAGATACAGGCTGCTCCAACCTGCTGTAAAATGCTTGATTTCGAGAGTGATCGAAACTAATGAAAACATTGTTGGGGTAAAACCTAAAGGGAACGCCTAGCACCAAATTGCATTGGCCATCTGATGTAACTTCTGGAGGCAGTCAAAATGAGTATTTGAATTCTTCCCTACCTTATTCCTGTGCTGAGATACAGGCTGCTCCAACCTGCTATAAAATGCTTGATTTCGAGAGAGATCGAAACTAATGAAATCATTGTTGGGGTAAAACCTAAAGGGAAAGGCCTAGCACCAAATTGCATTGGCTATCTGATCTAACTTCTGGAGGCAGTCAAAATGATCCTTAAAATTCTTCCCTACCTTATTCCTGTGCTGAGATACAGGCTGCTCCAACCTGCTGTAAAATGCTTGATTTCGAGAGAGAGAGAAACTAATGAAAACATTGTTGGGGTAAAACCTAAAGGGAAAGGCCTAGCACCAAATTGCATTGGCCATCTGATCTAACTTCTGGAGGCAGTCAAAATGAGTATTTGAATTCTTCCCTACCTTATTCCTGTGCTGAGATACAGGCTGCTCCAACCTGCTGTAAAATGCTTGATTTCGAGAGTGAGCGAAACTAATGAAAACATTGTTGGGGTAAAACCTAAAGGGAAAGGCCTGGCACCAAATACAATGTGCCATCTGTTCTAACTTCTGGAGGCAGTCAAAATGATCCTTAGAATTCTTCCTTACCTTATTCCTGTGCTGAGATACAGGCTGCTCCAACCTGCTGTAAAATGCTTGATTTCGAGAGTGTGCGAAACTAATGAAAACATTGTTGGGGTAAAACCTAAAGGGAAAAGCCTAGCACCAAATTGCATTGGCCATCTGATCTAACTTCTGGAGGCAGTCAAAATGATCCTCTGAATTCTTCCCTACCTTATTCCTGTGCTGAGGTACAGGCTGCTCCAACCTGCTGTAAAATGCTTGATTTCGAGAGTGAGCGAAACTAATGAAAACATTGTTGGGGTAAAACCTAAAGGGAAAGACCTTGCACCAAATACAATTTGCCATCTGATCTAACTTCTGGAGGCAGTCAAAATGAGTATTTGAATTCTTCCCTACCTTATTCCTGTGCTGAGACACAGGCTGCTCCATCCTGCTGTAAAATGCCTGATTTCGAGAGTGAGCGAAACTAATGAAAACATTGTTGGGGTAAAACCTAAAGGGAAAGGCCTAGCACCAAATTGCATTGGCCATCTGATCTAACTTCTGGAGGCAGTCAAAATGATCCTTAGAATTCTTCCCTACCTTATTCCTATGCTGAGATACAGGCTGCTCCAACCTGCTGTAAAATGCTTGATTTCGAGAGTGATCGAAACTAATGAAAACATTGTTGGGGTAAAACATAAAGGGAAAGGCCTAGCACCAAATTGCATTGGCCATCTGATCTAACTTCTTTAGGCAGTCAAAATGAGTATTTGAATTCTTCCCTACCTTATTCCTGTGCTGAGATACAGGCTGCTCCAACCTGCTGTAAAATGCTTGATTTCGAGAGTGAGCAAAACTAATGAAAACATTGTTGGGGTAAAACCTAAAGGGAAAGGCCTAGCACCAAATTGCATTGGCCATCTGATCTAACTTCTGGAGGCAGTCAAAATGATCCTTAGAATTCTTCCCTACCTTATTCCTGTGCTGAGATACAGGCTGCTCCAACCTGCTGTAAAATGCTTGATTTCGAGAGTGAACGAAACTAATGAAAACATTGTTGGGGTAAAACCTAAAGGGAAAGGCCTAGCACCAAATTGCATTGGCCATCTGATCTAACTTCTGGAGGCAGTCAAAATGAGTATTTGAATTCTTCCCTACCTTATTCCTGTGCTGAGATACAGGCTGCTCCAACCTGCTGTAAAATGCTTGATTTCGAGAGGGATCGAAACTAATGAAAACATTGTTGGGGTAAAACCTAAAGGGAAAGGCCTAGCACCAAATACCATTTCCCATCTGATCTAACTTCTGGAGGCAGTCAAAAAGATCCTTAAAATTCTTCCCTACCTTATTCCTGTGCTGAGATACAGGCTGCTGCAACCTGCTGTAAAATGCTTGATTTCGAGAGTGATCGAAACTAATGAAAACATTGTTGGGGTAAAACCTAAAGGGAAAGGCCCAGCACCAAATTGCATTGGCCATCTGATCTAACTTCTGGAGGCAGTCAAAATGAGTATTTGAATTCTTCCCTACCTTATTCCTGTGCTGAGATACAGGCTGCTCCAACCTGCTGTAAAATGCTTGATTTCGAGAGAGATCGAAACTAATGAAATCATTGTTGGGGTAAAACCTAAAGGGAAAGGCCTAGCACCAAATTGCATTGGCTATCTGATCTAACTTCTGGAGGCAGTCAAAATGATCCTTAGAATTCTTCCCTACCTTATTCCTGTGCTGAGATACAGGCTGCTCCAACCTGCTGTAAAATGCTTGATTTCGAGAGAGCGAGAAACTAATGAAAACATTGTTGGGGTAAAACCTAAAGGGAAAGGCCTAGCACCAAATTGCATTGGCCATCTGATCTAACTTCTGGAGGCAGTCAAAATGAGTATTTGAATTCTTCCCTACCTTATTCCTGTGCTGAGATACAGGCTGCTCCAACCTGCTGTAAAATGCTTGATTTCGAGAGTGAGCGAAACTAATGAAAACATTGTTGGGGTAAAACCTAAAGGGAAAGGCCTGGCACCAAATACAATGTGCCATCTGATCTAACTTCTGGAGGCAGTCAAAATGATCCTTATAATTCTTCCCTACCTTATTCCTGTGCTGAGATACAGGCTGCTCCAACCTGCTGTAAAATGCTTGATTTCGAGAGTGTGCGAAACTAATGAAAACATTGTTGGGGTAAAACCTAAAGGGAAAAGCCTAGCACCAAATTGCATTGGCCATCTGATCTAACTTCTGGAGGCAGTCAAAATGACCCTCTGAATTCTTCCCTACCTTATTCCTGAGCTGAGATACAGGCTGCTCCAACCTGCTGTAAAATGCTTGATTTCGAGAGTGAGCGAAACTAATGAAAACATTGTTGGGGTAAAACCTAAAGGGAAAGGCCTTGCAGCAAATACAATTTGCCATCTGATCTAACTTCTGGAGGCAGTCAAAATGAGTATTTGAATTCTTCCCTACCTTATTCCTGTGCTGAGACACAGGCTGCTCCATCCTGCTGTAAAATGCCTGATTTCGAGAGGGATCGAAACTAATGAAAACATTGTTGGGGTAAAACCTAAAGGGAAAGGCCTAGCACCAAATTGCATTGGCCATCTGATCTAACTTCTGGAGGCAGTCAAAATGATCCTTAGAATTCTTCCCTACCTTATTCCTGTGCTGAGATACAGGCTGCTCCAACCTGCTGTAAAATGCTTGATTTCGAGAGTGAGCGAAACTAATGAAAACATTGTTGGGGTAAAACCTAAAGGGAAAGGCCTAGCACCAAATTGCATTGGCCATCTGATGTAACTTCTGGAGGCAGTCAAAATGATCCTTAGAATTCTTCCCTACCTTATTCCTATGCTGAGATACAGGCTGCTCCAACCTGCTGTAAAATGCTTGATTTCGAGAGTGAGCGAAACTAATGAAAACATTGTTGGGGTAAAACATAAAGGGAAAGGCCTAGCACCAAATTGCATTGGCCATCTGATCTAACTTCTGGAGGCAGTCAAAATGAGTATTTGAATTCTTCCCTACCTTATTCCTGTGCAGAGATACAGGCTGCTCCAACCTGCTGTAAAATGCTTGATTTCGAGAGTGATCGAAACTAATGAAAACATTGTTGGGGTAAAACCTAAAGGGATAGGCCTAGCAACAAATACCTTTTGCCATCGGATCTAACTTCTGGAGGCAGTCAAAATGAGTATTTGAATTCTTCCCTACCTTATTCCTGTGCTGAGATACAGGCTGCTCCAACCTGCTGTAAAATGCTTGATTTCGAGAGTGAGCGAAACTAATGAAAACATTGTTGGGGTAAAACCTAAAGGGAAAGGCCCAGCACCAAATTGCATTTGCCATCTGATCTAACTTCTGGAGGCAGTCAAAATGAGTATTTGAATTCTTCCCTACCTTATTCCTGTGCTGAGATACAGGCTGCTCCAACCTGCTGTAAAATGCTTGATTTCGAGAGTGAACGAAACTAATGAAAACATTGTTGGGGTAAAACCTAAAGGGAAAGGCCTAGCACCAAATTGCATTGGCCATCTGATCTAACTTCTGGAGGCAGTCAAAATGAGTATTTGAATTCTTCCCTACCTTATTCCTGTGCTGAGGTACAGGCTGCTCCAACCTGCTGTAAAATGCTTGATTTCGAGAGTGATCGAAACTAATGAAAACATTGTTGGGGTAAAACCTAAAGGGAAAGGCCTAGCACCAAATTGCATTGGCCATCTGATCTAACTTCTGGAGGCAGTCAAAATGGGGCAGGGCTGGGCTGGGGGCAGGGATGGGGCTGGGGCTGGATCTGTGGCTTGGGCTGGGGCTGGGCTGGGACCGGGACTGGGCTGGTGTAGTGCTGGGGTATTGCTGGGACTAGGGCTTTGGCTGGACTGGGGACTGGGACTGGGCTGGGGCTGGGACTGGGTCCAGGGCTGGGCTGGGCTGTGGCTGGGGCTGGGGACAGAGGTGGGGCTTGGGTTGGGGCTGTGGTGAGGACAGGTCTGGGGTGGGGCTGGGGCCGGGGCTGGAGGCTGGGCTGGGGCCCGGGCCGGAGGCTGGGGCTGCGGCGGTGCTGGGGCTGGGCTGGGGCTGGGGTCTGGGAAGTGATGGGGCTGGGGCAGGGCTGGGCTGGGGGCTGGGCTGGGGCTTGGGCTTGGCTGGGCTGGGGGCCGGGCTGGGGCTGGGCTGGGACTGGGCTGGGGTCAGAGCTGGGGCTGGGCTGGGGCTGGGGCTGGGCTAGGGCTGGGGATGGGGCAGGTCTGGTGCTGGGCTGGGGGTAGGGCTGGGGTAGCGCTGAGCTGGGGCCGAGTCTGGGGCTGGGCTGGGGGCCGGACCGGGGCTAGGGCACAACTGAGCTGGGGATAGGGCTGGGGCTTGGGCAGGCCTGGGGCCGGGGCTGGGGTAGGACTGGGTCAGGGCTGGGCTCGGGGCCGGGTCGGGGGTGGAGGCTGGGCTTGGGCCGGGGCTGGGGCCGGGGCTGAGGCTGGTGCTGGGGGCTGGGAAGAGATGGGGCTGGGGCAGGGCTGGGGCTGGGGCTGGGGGCAGGGCTGGCGTAGTGCTGAGCTGAGGCCGGGGCTGGGGCTGGGGCTGTGGCTGGGGCAGGGCTGGGGCAGGGATGGGTATGGGGCTGGGCTGGGCTGGGACCGGGACTGGGCTGGGGTAGGGCTGGGGTAGGGATGGGGCTGGGCTGGGGCTGGGCTGGGCTGGGGGCAGGGATGGGGCTGGGGCTGGAACTGGGGCTTGGGCTGGGGCTGGGCTGGGACCGGGACTGGGCTGGTGTAGTGCTGGGGCAGGGCTGGGACTAGGGCTGGGGCTGGATTGGGGACTGGGACAGGGCTGGGGCTGGGACTGGGTCCAGGGCTGGGCTGGGCTGTGGCTGGGGCTGGGGACAGAGGTGGGGCTTGGGTTGGGGCTGGGGTGAGGGCAGGGCTGGGGCGGGGCAGGGGCCGGGGCTGAGTCTGGGGCTGGAGGTTGGGCTGGGGCCAGGGCTGAGGCTGTTGCTGGGGTCTGGGAAGTGATGGGGCTGGGGCAGGGCTGGGGGCAGGGATGGGGTTGGGGCTGGGCTGGGCTGGGACCTGGACTGGGCTGGGGTAGTGTTGTTGGGGTTTGTTTTGAGCAAGAGGGGACATGGGTCCCAGGAACACCTCTGCAATTCAGGCCTTGAAGAATTCTCTGTTGATAATATAGTGGCGGAGTAGGAGATGTGAGAAAGTGCTGATTGCTTGGTATGCTGAAGTCCAGCTGCCCCTGAGATGGGAGGCAAGCAAGATAAGGAGTAGGCGAGATCTGGGAAAGAGAGCAATTAGGCCGGATAGAAGAATTCCACAGAGTTGTGAAAACAATGATGTAACCTTTTAGAGAGCAACCAATAGTATGTTTCCAAGTGGGCATAATTATAGCAACCTGTATATAAGATGTGTCTGATGCTCAATAAAGTTGGATTCCGCTGATCAAATTGGTCGAATAAGCGGCCCCCTTCTTGCAGTAGGGTAGGGCTGGGGCAGGGGTGGGGCTGGGCTGGGGCTGGGCTGGGGGCAGGGATGGGGATGGGGCTGGGCTGGGCTGGGACCAGGACTGGGCTTGGGTAGGGCTGGGGCAGGGCTGGGGCTGGGGGCTGGAACCAAGGCTTGGGAAGGCCTGGGGCCGGGGCTGGGGCTGGATTGTTGCCAGGTCTGCGGCAGGACTAGGCTTGAGGCCGGGCCTTGGGCTGGGGCTGGGTTGGCGCAGGGCTGGGGCAGGGGCTGGAACCAAGGCTTGGGCAGGGGTGGGGCTGGGGTGGGGACTGGGACAGGGCTGGGGCTGGGACTGGGTCCAGGGCTGGGTCTGGGCTGTGGCTGGGGCTGGGGACAGAGCTGGGGCTTGGGTTGGGGCTGGGGTGAGGGCAGGGCTGGGGCGGGGCTGGGGATGGGGGCTTGGCTGGGGCAGGACTGGGGCTGGGGCATGGCTGGGGCTCGGGACAGGGCTGGGGCCGGGGCTGGGGCCGGGGCTGGAGGCTGAGCTGGGGCCGGGGCTGGGGCTGGGGCTGGGCTGGCGTAGTGCTGAGCTGAGGCCGGGGCTGGGGCTGGGGCTGTGGCTGGGGCAGGGCTGGGGCAGGGATGGGTATGGGGCTGGGCTGGGCTGGGACCGGGACTGGGCTGGGGTAGGGCTGGGGCAGGGATGGGGCTGGGCTGGGGCTGGGCTGGGCTGGGGACAGGGATGGGGCTGGGGCTGGATCTGGGGCTTGGGCTTGGGCTGGGGCTGGGCTGGGACCGGGACTGGGCTGGTGTAGTGCTGGGGCAGGGCTGGGACTAGGGCTGGGGCTGGATTGGGGACTGGGACAGGGCTGGGGCTGGGACTGGGTCCAGGGCTGGGCTGGGCTGTGGCTGGGGCTGGGGACAGAGGTGGGACTTGGGTTGGGGCTGGGGTGAGGGCAGGGCTGGGGCTGGGGCTGGGGCTGGGGCTGGGTGGTGTCAAGGGTGGGGCTGGGGCTGGGGGCGGGGCTGGGTCAGGGCTGGGGCCGGGCTGGGGCTGGGGATGGGCACTGGGATGGGGCAGGACTGGGGCTGGGGCTGGGGCTGGGGCTGGGTGGTGCCAAGGGTGGGGCTTGGGCTGGGGGCGGGGCTGGGTCAGGGCTGGGGCCGGGCTGGGGCTGGGGCTGGGCTGAGGGACAGGGCTGGGTCTGGGCTGGGGATGGGGGCTGGGATGGGGCAGGACTAGGGCTGGGATGGTGCAGGACTGGGGCTGGGGGTGGGGCAGGGCTGGGGCTGGGATGGGGCTGGGCTGAGGGCAGGGCCGAGCTAGGGCTGGGCTGGGACCGGGGATGGGTCCAGGACTGGGGCTGGGCTGTAACTGGGGCAGGGATGGGGCAGAGGCTGGGGCTGGGGCTGGGGCAGGGCTGGGGCTAGGGCTTGGCTGAGGGCAGGGATGGGGATGGGGATGGGGATGGGGCTGGGCTGGGCTGGGACCGGGACTGGGCTGGGGCAGGGATGGGGATGGGGCTGGGCTGGGGCAGGGATGGGGATGGGGCTGGGCTGGGGACAGGGATGGGGATGGGGCTGGGTCCAAAGCTGGGCTGGGCTGTGGCTGGGGCTGGGGACAGAGGTGGGGCTTGAGTTGGGGCTGTGGTGAGGGCAGGGCTAGGGCAGGGCTGGCGCTGGCGCTGGAGGCTGGGCTGGGGCCGGGGCTGGAACCAAGTCTTGAACAGGGGTGGGGCTGGGGCTGGAGCCGGGGCTGGGGCAGGGCTGGGGCTGGGCTGGGGCTGGGGGCTGGGAAGTGATGGGGCTGGGGCAGGGCTGGGGCTGGTCTGGGGGCAGGGCTGGGGTAGCGCTGAGCCTGGGCCGGGGCTGGGGCTGCAGCTGGGGCCAGGCTGGGGCTGGGCTGGGGGCCGGACCCGGGCTAGGGCACAACTGAGCTGGGGCTGGACTGGGGCAGGACTGGGGCTGGGGCATGGCTGGGGCTGGGGACAGGGCTGGGGCCGGGGCTGGGACCAAGGCTGGAGGCTGAGCTGGGGCCGGGGCTGGGGCTGGGGCTGGGTCAGGGCTGGGACTGGGCTGGGGTCAGAGCTATGGCTGGGCTGGGGCTGGGGCTGGGCTAGGGCTGGGGATGGGGCAGGGCTGGTGCTGGGACTGGGGCTGGGGCTGGGCTGGGGCAGGGCTGGGGCAGGGGCTGGGGCTGGGGCTGGGCTGGGACCGGGCTGGGGTCAGAGTTGGGGCTAGGCTGGGGCTGGTTCAGGACTGGGGCCAGGGCTGGGGCTGGGCTGGGACCGGGACTGGCTGGGGTAGGGCTGGGGCTGGGGCTGGGGCTGGGCTGGGACCGGGACTGGGTGGGGTAGGGCTGGGGCACGGCTGCGGCTGGGCTGGGGCTGGGCTGGGCTGGGGGCAGGGATGGGGCTGGGGCTGGGCTGGGCTGGGCTGGGACCAGGACTGGGCTGGGGTAGGGCTGGGGCATGGCTGGGGCTGGGCTGGTGCTGGGGCAGGGCTGGGGCTGGGGGCTGGAACCAAGGCTTGGGAAGGCCTGGGGCTGGGGCTGGGGCTGGATTGGTGCCAGGGCTGCGGCAGGACTAGGCTTGAGGCTGGGCCTTGGGCTGGGGCTGGGTTGGCGCAGGGCTGGGGCAGGGGCTGCAACCAAGGCTTGGGCAGGGGTGGGGCTGGGGCTGGGGCTGGAGCTGGGGCTGGGGCAGGAGCCAGGGCTGGAGCAGGGCTGCGTCCATGCCTGGGGCTGGGGCTGGGGCAGGGCTGGGGCTGGGGAAAGGGCTGGGGCAGGGCTGGGACTAGGGCTGTGGTCTGGGCTGTGGCTGGGGCTGTGGCTGGGCTGGAGCAGATGCTGGAGCCGGGGCTGGGGCTGGGGCAGGGCTGGGGCTGGGGTTGGGTCCAGGGCTAGGGCTGGGGATGGGGCAGGGCTGGGGCTGGGACTGGGGCTGGGGCTGGGGCTGGGGCAGGGCTGGGGCAGGGGCTGGGGCTGGGGCTGGGGCTGGGGCTGGTCTGGGACCGGGCTGAGGTCAGAGCTGGGGCTGGGGCTGGGACCGGGACTGGCTGGGGTAGGGCTGGGGCAGGGCTGCGGCTGGGCTGGGGCAGGGCTGGGCTAGGGCTGGATGCAGGGCTGGGGATGGGCTGGGACCGGGCTGGGGTCAGAGCTGGGGCTGGGGCTTGGACCGGGACTGGCTGGGGTAGGGCTGGGGCAGGGCTGCGGCTGGGCTGGGG
The DNA here is from genome assembly GCF_026170545.1 of Melanerpes formicivorus. Taxonomy (NCBI): domain Eukaryota; kingdom Metazoa; phylum Chordata; class Aves; order Piciformes; family Picidae; genus Melanerpes; species Melanerpes formicivorus. Next base: position 127,810 of record NW_027142587.1, on the reverse strand, counting down.
CAGGGCTGGGCTAGGGCTGGATGCAGGGCTGGGGCTGGGCTGGGACCGGGACTGGCTGGGGTAGGGCTGGGGCAGGGCTGGGGTAGGTCTGGGGCCGGGGCTGGGGCTGGGGCAGGGCTGGGGCTGGGCTGGGGCTGGGGGCTGGGAAGTGATGGGGCTGGGACAGGGCTGGGGCTGGTCTGGGGGCAGGGCTGGTGTAGCGCTGAACCTGGGACGGGGCTGGGGTGGGGCTGGGGCCAGGCTGGGGCTGGGCTGGGACCGGGCTGGGGTCAGAGCTGGGGCTGGGCTGGGGCTGGGGCTGGGCTAGGTGTGGGGATGGGGCAGGGCTGGTGCAGGGACTGGGGCTGGGGCTGGGCTGGGGCAGGGCTGGGGCAGGGGCAGGGGCTGGGGCTGGGCTGGGCTGGGGCTGGGGTCAGAGCTGGGGCTGGGCTGGGGCTGGGGCTGGGCTAGGGCTGGGGCTGGGGCAGGGCTGGGGCTGGTCTGGGGGCAGGGCTGGGATAGCGCTGAGCTGGGGCCCGGGCTGGGGCTGGGGCTGGGCTAGGGCTGGGGGTGGAGCCAGGGCTGGAGAAGGGCTGCGTCCAGGCCCGGGACTGGGGCTGGGGCAGGGCTGGGGCTGGTCTGGGGGCAGGGCTGGGGTAGCGCTGAGCTGGGGCCGGGGCTGGGGCTGGGGCAGGGGCTGGGGCCAGGCTGGGGCAGGGCTGGGGGCCGGACCGGGGCTAGGGCACAACTGAGCTGGGGCTGGTCTGGGGCAGGACTGGGGCTGGGGCATGGCTGGGGCTGGGGAAAGGGCTGGGGCAGGGCTGGGACTAGGGCTGTTGTCTGGGCTGTGGCTGGGGCTGTGGCTGGGCTGGAGCAGATGCTGGGGCCGGGGCTGGGGCTGGGGCAGGGCTGGGGCTGGGGCTGGGGCTGGGTCCAGGGCTAGGGCTGGGGATGGGGCAGGGCTGGTGCTGGGACTGGGGCTGGGGCAGGGCTGGGGCAGGGGCTGGGGCTGGGGCTGGTCTGGGACCGGGCTGAGGTCAGAGCTGGGGCTGGGGCTGGGACCGGGACTGGCTGGGGTAGGGCTGGGGCAGGGCTGCGGCTGGGCTGGGGCAGGGCTGGGCTAGGGCTGGATGCAGGGCTGGGGCTGGGCTGGGACCGGGACTGGCTGGGGTAGGGCTGGGGCTGGTCTGGGGGCAGGGCTGGGGTAGCGCTGAACCTGGGACGGGGCTGGGGCTGGGGCTGGGGCCAGGCTGGGGCTGGGCTGGGGGCCGGACCGGGGCTAGGGCACAACTGAGCTGGGGCTGGACTGGGGCAGGACTGGGGCTGGGGCATGGCTGGGGCTGGGGACAGGGCTGGGGCCGGGGCTGGGACCAAGGCTGGAGGCTGAGCTGGGGCCGGGGCTGGGGCTGGGGCTGGGTCAGGGCTGGGACTGGGCTGGGGTCAGAGCAATGGCTGGGCTGGGGCTGGGGCTGGGCTAGGGCTGGGGATGGGGCAGGGCTGGTGCTGGGACTGGGGCTGGGGCTGGGCTGGGGCAGGGCTGGGGCAGGGTCTGGGGATGGGGCTGGGCTGGGACTGGGCTGGGGTCAGAGCTGGGGCTGGGCTGGGGCTGGGGGCTGGAACCAAGGCTTGGGAAGGCCTGGGGCTGGGGCTGGGGCTGGATTGTTGCCAGGTCTGTGGCAGGACTAGGCTTGAGGCCGGGCCTTGGGCTGGGGCTGGGTTGGCGCAGGGCTGGGGCAGGGGCTGGAACCAAGGCTTGGGCAGGGGTGGGGCTGGGGCTGGAGCCGGGGCTGGGGCTGGGCTGGGGCTGGGGCGGGGACTGGGACAGGGCTGGGGCTGGGACTGGGTCCAGGGCTGGGTCTGGGCTGTGGCTGGGGCTGGGGACAGAGCTGGGGCTTGGGTTGGGGCTGGGGTGAGGGCAGGGCTGGGGCGGGGCTGGGGATGGGGGCTTGGCTGGGGCAGGACTGGGGCTGGGGCATGGCTGGGGCTTGGGACAGGGCTGGGGCCGGGGCTGGGGCCGGGGCTGGAGGCTGAGCTGGGGCCGGGGCTGGGGCTGGGGCTGGGCTGGCGTAGTGCTGAGCTGAGGCCGGGGCTGGGGCTGGGGCTGTGGCTGGGGCAGGGCTGGGGCAGGGATGGGTATGGGGCTGGGCTGGGCTGGGACCGGGACTGGGCTGGGGTAGGGCTGGGGTAGGGCTGGGGCTGGGCTGGGGCTGGGCTGGGCTGGGGACAGGGATGGGGCTGGGGCTGGATCTGGGGCTTGGGCTGGGGCTGGGCTGGGACCGGGACTGGGCTGGTGTAGTGCTGGGGCAGGGCTGGGACTAGGGCTGGGGCTGGATTGGGGACTGGGACAGGGCTGGGGCTGGGACTGGGTCCAGGGCTGGGCTGGGCTGTGGCTGGGGCTGGGGACAGAGGTGGGGCTTGGGTTGGGGCTGGGGTGAGGGCAGGGCTGGGGCGGGGGCTGGGGCCGGGGCTGGAGGCTGGGCTGGGGCCGGGGCTGGAACCAAGTCTTGAACAGGGGTGGGGCTGGGGCTGGGGCTGGAGCCGGGGCTGGGGCAGGGCTGGGGGCTGGGAAGTGATGGGGCTGGGGCAGGGCTGGGGCTGGTCTGGGGGCAGGGCTGGGGTAGCGCTGAACTTGGGACGGGGCTGGGGCTGGGGCTGGGGCCAGGCTGGGGCTGGGCTGGGGGCCGGACCGGGGCTAGGGCACAACTGAGCTGGGGCTGGACTGGGGCAGGACTGGGGCTGGGGCATGGCTGGGGCTGGGGACAGGGCTGGGGCCGGGGCTGGGACCAAGGCTGGAGGCTGAGCTGGGGCCGGGGCTGGGGCTGGGGCTGGGTCAGGGCTGGGACTGGGCTGGAGTCAGAGCTATGGCTGGGCTGGGGCTGGGGCTGGGCTAGGGCTGGGGATGGGGCAGGGCTGGTGCTGGGACTGGGGCTGGGGCTGGGCTGGGGCAGGGCTGGGGCAGGGGCTGGGGCTGGGGCTGGGCTGGGACCGGGCTGGGGTCAGAGCTGGGGCTAGGCTGGGGCTGGTTCAGGACTGGGGCCCGGGCTGGGGCTGGGCTGGGACCGGGACTGGCTGGGGTAGGGCTGGGGCCGGGGCTGGGGCTGGGCTGGGACCGGGACTGGGTGGGGTAGGGCTGGGGCACGGCTGCGGCTGGGCTGGGGCTGGGCTGGGCTGGGGGCAGGGATGGGGCTGGGGCTGGGCTGGGCTGGGCTGGGACTAGGACTGGGCTGGGGTAGGGCTGGGGCATGGCTGGGGCTGGGCTGGTGCTGGGGCAGGGCTGGGGCTGGGGGCTGGAACCAAGGCTTGGGAAGGCCTGGGGCTGGGGCTGGGGCTGGATTGGTGCCAGGGCTGTGGCAGGACTAGGCTTGAGGCTGGGCCTTGGGCTGGGGCTGGGTTGGCGCAGGGCTGGGGCAGGGGCTGGAACCAAGGCTTGGGCAGGGGGTGGGGCTGGGGCTGGAGCTGGGGCTGGGGCTGTGCCTGGGCTGGAGCAGATGCTGGGGCCGGGGCTGGGGCTGGGGCAGGGCTGGGGCTGGGGCTGTGGCTGGGTCCAGGGCTAGGGCTGGGGATGGGGCAGGGCTGGGGCTGGGGCTGGGACTGGGACTGGGGCTGGGGCAGGGCTGGGGCAGGGGCTGGGGCTGGGGCTGGGGCTGGGGCTGGGGCTGGTCTGGGACCGGGCTGGGGGTCAGCGCTGGGGCTGGGGCTGGGACCGGGACTGGCTGGGGTAGGGCTGGGGCAGGGCTGCGGCTGGGCTGGGGCAGGGCTGGGCTAGGGCTGGATGCAGGGCTGGGGCTGGGCTGGGACCAGGACTGGCTGGGGTAGGGCTGGGGCAGGGCTGGGGTAGGTCTGGGGCCGGGGCTGGGGCTGGGGCAGGGCTGGGGCTGGGCTGGGGCTGAGGGCTGGGTAGTGATGGGGCTGGGACAGGGCTGGGGCTGGTCTGGGGGCAGGGCTGGTGTAGCGCTGAACCTGGGACGGGGCTGGGGTGGGGCTGGGGCCAGGCTGGGGCTGGGCTGGGACCGGGCTGGGGTCAGAGCTGGGGCTGGGCTGGGCTGGGGCTGGGGTCAGAGCTGGGGCTGGGCTGGGGCTGGGGCTGGGCTAGGGCTGGGGCTGGGGCAGGGCTGGGGCTGGTTCAGGGCTGGGGCTGGGCTGGGGCTGGGCTGGGACCGGGACTGGCTGGGGTAGGGCTGGGGCAGGGCTGGGGTAGGTCTGGGGCCGGGGCTGGGGCTGGGGCAGGGCTGGGGATGGGATGGGGCTGGGGGCTGGGAAGTGATGGGGCTGGGGCAGGGCTGGGGCTGGGCTGGGGCTGGGGCTGGGCTAGGGCTGGGGCTGGGGCAGGGCTGGGGCTGGTCTGGGGGCAGGGCTGGGATAGCGCTGAGCTGGGGCCCGGGCTGGGGCTGGGGCTGGGCTAGGGCTGGGGGTGGAGCCAGGGCTGGAGAAGGGCTGCGTCCAGGCCCGGGACTGGGGCTGGGGCAGGGCTGGGGCTGGTCTGGGGGCAGGGCTGGGGTAGCGCTGAGCTGGGGCCGGGGGCTGGGGCTGGGGCAGGGGCTGGGGCCAGGCTGGGGCAGGGCTGGGGGCCGGACCGGGGCTAGGGCACAACTGAGCTGGGGCTGGTCTGGGGCAGGACTGGGGCTGGGGCATGGCTGGGGCTGGGGAAAGGGCTGGGGCAGGGCTGGGACTAGGGCTGTTGTCTGGGCTGTGGCTGGGGCTGTGGCTGGGCTGGAGCAGATGCTGGGGCCGGGGCTGGGGCTGGGGCAGGGCTGGGGCTGGGGCTGGGGCTGGGTCCAGGGCTAGGGCTGGGGATGGGGCAGGGCTGGTGCTGGGACTGGGGCTGGGGCAGGGCTGGGGCAGGGGCTGGGGCTGGGGCTGGTCTGGGACCGGGCTGGGGTCAGAGCTGGGGCTGGGGCTGGGACCGGGACTGGCTGGGGTAGGGCTGGGGCAGGGCTGCGGCTGGGCTGGGGCAGGGCTGGGCTAGGGCTGGGATCGGGACTGGCTGGGGCTGGGGGCTGGGAAGTGATGGGGCTGGGGCAGGGCTGGGGCTGGTCTGGGGGCAGGGCTGGGGTTAGCGCTGAACCTGGGACGGGGCTGGGGCTGGGGCTGGGGCCAGGCTGGGGCTGGGCTGGGGGCCGGACCGGGGCTAGGGCACAACTGAGCTGGGGCTGGACTGGGGCAGGACTGGGGCTGGGGCATGGCTGGGGCTGGGGACAGGGCTGGGGCCGGGGCTGGGACCAAGGCTGGAGGCTGAGCTGGGGCCGGGGCTGGGGCTGGGGCTGGGTCAGGGCTGGGACTGGGCTGGGGTCAGAGCAATGGCTGGGCTGGGGCTGGGGCTGGGCTGGGGCAGGGCTGGGGCAGGGGCTGGGGCTGGGGCTGGGCTGGGGCAGGGCTGGGGCAGGGGCTGGGGCTGGGCTGGGGCTGGGGGCTGGAACCAAGGCTTGGGAAGGCCTGGGGCTGGGGCTGGGGCTGGATTGTTGCCAGGTCTGCGGCAGGACTAGGCTTGAGGCCGGGCCTTGGGCTGGGGCTGGGTTGGCGCAGGGCTGGGGCAGGGGCTGGAACCAAGGCTTGGGCAGGGGTGGGGCTGGGGCTGGAGCCGGGGCTGGGGCTGGGCTGGGGCTGGGGCGGGGACTGGGACAGGGCTGGGGCTGGGACTGGGTCCAGGGCTGGGTCTGGGCTGTGGCTGGGGCTGGGGACAGAGCTGGGGCTTGGGTTGGGGCTGGGGTGAGGGCAGGGCTGGGGCGGGGCTGGGGATGGGGGCTTGGCTGGGGCTCGGGACAGGGCTGGGGCCGGGGCTGGGGCCGGGGCTGGAGGCTGAGCTGGGGCCGGGGGCTGGGGCTGGGGCTGGGCTGGCGTAGTGCTGAGCTGAGGCCGGGGCTGGGGCTGGGGCTGTGGCTGGGGCAGGGCTGGGGCAGGGATGGGTATGGGGCTGGGCTGGGCTGGGACCGGGACTGGGCTGGGGTAGGGCTGGGGTAGGGATGGGGCTGGGCTGGGGCTGGGCTGGGCTGCGGGCAGGGATGGGGCTGGGGCTGGATCTGGGGCTTGGGCTGGGGCTGGGCTGGGACCGGGACTGGGCTGGTGTAGTGCTGGGGCAGGGCTGGGACTAGGGCTGGGGCTGGATTGGGGACTGGGACAGGGCTGGGGCTGGGACTGGGTCCAGGGCTGGGCTAGGGCTGGTGGCAGGGCTGGGCTAGCGCTGGGCTGGGGGCCGAGTCTGGGGCCGGGGCTGAGGCTGGGGCTGGGGGCTGGGAAGTGATGGGGGTGGGGCAGGGCTGGGGACAGGGATGGGGTTGGGGCTGGGCTGGGCTGGGACCTGGGCTGGGCTGGGGGTAAGGCTGGGGTCAGGCTGGGGCAGGGCTGGGGCTGGGCTGGGGCTGGGCTGGGCTGGGGGCAGGGCTGGGGCTGGGGCTGGGGCTGGGGCTGTGGTCTGGGCTGGGACCAGGCTGGGTTCAGAGCTGGGCCTGGGCTGGGGCTGGGGCTGGGCTAGGGCTGGGGCTGAGGCAGAGCTGGGGCTGGGGCTGGGTCTGGGTCTGGTGCAGGCCTGGGGAAGATCTGGAGCTGGGGCTGGGCTGGGGCCAAGGTTGGGGCTGGGGCTGGGCTGGTGCCAAGGGTGGGGCTGGGGCCGGGGCTGGGTCAGGGCTGGAGCCGGGCTGGGGCTGGGGCTGGGCTGAGGGACAGGGCTGGGGCAGGGCTGGGGATGGGGGCTGGAATGGGGCTGGACTGGGGCTGGGGGTGGGGCAGGGCTGGGGCTGGGATGGGGCTGGGCTGAGGGCAGGGCTGGGCTAGGGCTGGGCTGGTGCCGGGGATGGGTCCATGACTGGGGCTGGGCTGTAACAGGGGCAGGGCTGGGGCCGAGGCTGGGGCTGGGGCTGGGGCAGGGCTGGGGCTGGGCTGTGGCTGGGCTGAGGGCAGGGCCGGGCTAGGGCTGGGCTGGAGCCGGGGATGGGGCAGGGGGTGGGGCAGGGCTGGGGCTGGGCTGGGGCTGGGCTGGGGCTGGGGCTGGGATAGGGCTGGGGATAGGGCAGGGCTGGGGCTGGGGCACGACTGGGCTTGGAATAGGGCTGGGGCAGGGCTGGGGCCGGGGCTGGGGCAGGGCTGGGGCAGGGGCTAGAACCAAGGCTTGGACAGGGGTGGGGCTGGGGCTGGAGCCGGGGCTGGGGTAGGAGCCAGGGCTGGAGCAGGTCTGCGTCCGTGCCTGGGGCTGGGGCTGGGGCAGGTTTGGGGCTGGTCTGGGGCTGGGGGCTGGGAAGTGATGGGGCTTGGGCAGGGCTGGGACTGGGCTTGGGTCAGAGCTATGGCTGGGCTGGGACTGGGGCTGGGCTAGGGCTGGGGCAGGGCTGGGGCAGGGGCTGGGGCTGGGGCTGGGCTGGGACCGGGCTGGGGTCAGAGCTGGGGCTGGGCTGGGGCTGGGGCTGGGCTAGGGCTGGGGCTGGGGCAGGGCTGGGGCTGGTTCAGGGCTGGGGCTGGGCTGGGGCTGGGCTGGGACCGGGACTGGCTGGGGCAGGGCTGGGGCAGGGCTGGGGTAGGTCTGGGGCCGGGGCTGGGGCTGGGGCAGGGCTGCGGCTGGGGCTGGGGCATGGCTGGGGCTGGGCTGGGGCTGGGGGCTGGGAAGTGATGGGGCTGGGCTGGTGCTGGGACTGGGGCTGGGGCTGGGCTGGGGCAGGGCTGGTGCAGGGGCTGGGGATGGGGCTGGGCTGGGACCGGGCTGGGGTCAGAGCTGGGGCTGGGCTGGGCTGGGGCTGGGGTCAGAGCTGGGGCTGGGCTGGGGCTGGGGCTGGGCTAGGGCTGGGGCTGGGGCAGGGCTGGGGCTGGTTCAGGGCTGGGGCTGGGCTGGGGCTGGGCTGGGACCGGGACTGGCTGGGGTAGGGCTGGGGCAGGGCTGGGGTAGGTCTGGGGCCGGGGCTGGGGCTGGGGCAGGGCTGGGGCTGGGCTGGAGCTGGGGGCTGGGAAGTGATGGGGCTGGGGCAGGGCTGGGGCTGGTCTGGGGGCAGGGCTGGGATAGTGCTGAGCCTGGGCCGGGGCTGGATGTGGGGCTGTGGCCAGGCTGGGGCTGGGCTGGGGGCCGGACCGGGGCTAGGGCACAACTGAGCTGGGGCTGGACTGGGGCAGGACTGGGGCTTGGGCATGGCTGGGGCTGGGGACAGGGCTGGGGCCGGGGCTGGGACCAAGGCTGGAGGCTGAGCTGGGGCCGGGCTGGGGCTGGGGCTGGGACCGGGACTGGCTGGGGTAGGGCTGGGGCTGGTCTGGGGGCAGGGCTGGGGTAGCGCTGAACCTGGGACGGGGCTGGGGCTGGGGCTGGGACCAAGGCTGGAGGCTGAGCTGGGGCCGGGGCTGGGGCTGGGGCTGGGTCAGGGCTGGGACTGGGCTGGGGTCAGAGCAATGGCTGGGCTGGGGCTGGGGCTGGGCTAGGGCTGGGGATGGGGCAGGGCTGGTGCTGGGACTGGGGCTGGGGCTGGGCTGGGGCAGGGCTGGGGCAGGGTCTGGGGATGGGGCTGGGCTGGGACCGGGCTGGGGTCAGAGCTGGGGCAGGGCTGGGGCTGGGGGCTGGAACCAAGGCTTGGGAAGGACTGGGGCTGGGGCTGGGGCTGGATTGTTGCCAGGTCTGCGGCAGGACTAGGCTTGAGGCCGGGCCTTGGGCTGGGGCTGGGTTGGCGCAGGGCTGAGACAGGGGCTGGAACCAAGGCTTGGGCAGGGCTGGGGCAGGGGCTGGGCCTGGGGCTGGTCTGGGGCTGGTTCAGGGCTGGCGCCAGGGCTGGGGCTGGGCTGGGACCGGGACTGGCTGGGGTAGGGCTGGGGCTGGGCTGGGGCTGGGGCTGGGCTAGGGCTGGGGCTGGGGCAGGGCTGGGGCTGGTTCAGGGCTGGGGCCAGAGCTGGGGCTGGGCTGGGACCGGGACTGGCTGGGGTAGGGCTGGGGCAGGGCTGGGGTAGGTCTGGGGCCGGGGCTGGGGCTGGGGCAGGGCTGGGGCTGGGCTGGGGCAGGGGGCTGGGAAGTGATGGGGCTGGGGCAGGGCTGGGGCTGGGCTGGGGGCAGGGCTGGGATAGTGCTGAGCCTGGGCCGGGGCTGGATCTGGGGCTGTGGCCAGGCTGGGGCTGGGTTGGGGGCCGGACCGGGGCTAGGGCACAACTGAGCTGGGGCTGGGGCATGGCTGGGGCTGGGGACAGGGCTGGGGCCGGGGCTGGGACCAAGGCTGGAGGCTGAGCTGGGGCCGGGCTGGGGCTGGGGCTGGGTCAGGGCTGGGACTGGGCTGGGGTCAGAGCTATGGCTGGGCTGGGGCTGGGGCTGGGCTAGGGCTGGGGATGGGGCAGGGCTGGTGCTGGGACTGGGGCTGGGGCTGGGCTGGGGCAGGGCTGGGGCAGGGGCTGGGGCTGGGGCTGGGCTGGGACCGGGCTGCGGTCAGAGCTGGGGCTGGGCTGGGGCTGGGGCTGGGCTAGGGCTGGGGCTGGGGCAGGGCTGGGGCTGGTTCAGGGCTGGGGCCAGGGCTGGGGCTGGGCTGGGACTGGGACTGGCTGGGGTAGGGCTGGGGCCGGGGCTGGGGCTGGGCTGGGGCTGGGCTGGGCTGGGGGCAGGGATGGGGATGGGGCTGGGCTGGGCTGGGACCAGGACTGGGCTGGGGTAGGGCTGGGGCATGGCTGGGGCTGGGCTGGTGCTGGGGCAGGGCTGGGGCTGGGGGCTGGAACCAAGGCTTGGGAAGGCCTGGGGCTGGGGCTGGGGCTGGATTGGTGCCAGGGCTGCGGCAGGACTAGGCTTGAGGCTGGGCCTTGGGCTGGGGCTGGGTTGGCGCAGGGATGGGGCAGGGGCTGGAACCAAGTCTTGGGCAGGGGTGGGGCTGGGGCTGGGGCAGGAGCCAGGGCTGGGGCTGGTCTGGGGGCAGGGCTGGGGTAGCGCTGAGCTGGGGCCGGGGCTGGGGCTGGGGCTGGGGCCAGGCTGGGGCAGGGCTGGGGGCCGGACCGGGGCTAGGGCACAACTGAGCTGGGGCTGGTCTGGGGCAAGACTGGGGCTGGGGCATGGCTGGGGCTGGGGACAGGGCTGGGGCAGGGCTGGGACTGGGGCTGTGGTCTGGGCTGTGGCTGGGGCTGTGGCTGGGCTGGAGCAGATGCTGGGGCCGGGGCTGGGGCTGGGGCAGGGCTGGGGCTGGGGCTGGGGCTGGGTCCAGGGCTAGGGCTGGGGATGGGGCAGGGCTGGTGCTGGGACTGGGGCAGGGCTGGGGCAGGGCTGGGCTTAAGCTGGATGCAGGGCTGGGGCTGGGCTGGGACCAGGACTGTCTGGGGTAGGGCTGGGGCAGGGCTGGGGTAGGTCTGGGGCCGGGGCTGGGGCTGGGGCTGGGGCTGGGCTAGGGCTGGGGGCTGGGAAGTGATGGGGCTGGGGCAGGGCTGGGGCTGGTCTGGGGGCAGGGCTGGTGTAGCCCTGAACCTGGGCCGGGGCTGGGTCTGGGGCTGGGGCCAGGCTGGGGCTGGGCTGGGGGCCGGACCGGGGGCTAGGGCACAACTGAGCTGGGGCTGGACTGGGGCAGGACTAGGGCTGGGGCATGGCTGGGGCTGGGGACAGGGCTGGGGCCGGGGCTGGGACAAAGGCTGGAGGCAGAGCTGGGGCCGGGGCTGGGGCTGGGGCTGGGTCAGGGCTGGGACTGGGCTGGAGTCAGAGCTATGGCTGGGCTGGGGCTGGGGCTGGGCTAGGGCTGGGGCTGGAGTCAGGGCTGGAGCAGGGCTGCGTCCAGGCCTGGGGCTGGGGCTGGGGCAGGGCTGGGGCTGGTCTGGGGGCAGGGCTGGGCTAGCGCTGAGCTGGGGCCAGGGCTGGGGCTGGGGCTGGGGCTGGGGCCAGGCTGGGGCAGGGCTGGGGGGCCGGACCGGGGGCTAGGGCACAACTGAGCTGGGGCTGGTCTGGGGCAGGACTGGGGCTGGGGCATGGCTGGGGCTGGGGAAAGGGCTGGGGCAGGGCTGGGGACTAGGGCTGTTGTCTGGGCTGTGGCTGGGGCTGTGGCTGGGCTGGAGCAGATGCTGGGGCCGGGGCTGGGGCTGGGGCTGGGGGCTGGGAAGTGATGGGCGTGGGGCAGGGCTGGGGACAGGGATGGGGTTGGGGCTGGGCTGGGCTGGGACCTGGGCTGGGCTGGGGTAAGGCTGGGGTCAGGCTGGGGCAGGGCTGGGGCTGGGCTGGGGCTGGGCTGGGCTGGGGGCAGGGCTGGGGCTGGGGGCTGGGGCTGGGGCTGTGGTCCTGGGCTGGGACCAGGCTGGGTTCAGAGCTGGGCCTGGGCTGGGGCTGGGGCTGAAGCCGGGGCTGGGGCAGGAGCCAGGGCTGGAGCAGGGTCTGCGTCCAGGCCTGGGGCTGGGGCAGGTTTGGGGCTGGTCTGGGGCTGGGGGCTGGGAAGTGATGGGGCTTGGGCAGGGCTGGGGGCTGGTCCAGAGGCAGGGCTGGGGTAGCGCTGAGCCTGGGCTGGGGCTGGGGCTGGGGCTGGGGCCAGTCTGGGGCTGGGCTGGGGTCCGGACCGGGGCTAGGGCACAACTGAGCTGGGGCTGGACTGGGGCAGGACTGGGGCTGGGGGCATGGCTGGGGCTGGGGACAGGGCCTGGGGCGGGGGCTGGGACCAAGGCTGGAGGCTGAGCTGGGGCCGGGGCTGGGGCTGGGGCTGGGTCAGAGCTGGGACTGGGGCTGAGGTCAGAGCTATGGCTGGGGCTGGGGCTGGGGCTGGGCTAGGGCTGGGGATGGGGCAGGGCTGGTGCTGGGACTGGGGCTGGGGCTGGGCTGGGGCAGGGCTGGGGCAGGGGCTGGGGCTGGGGGCTGGGGCTGGGGCAGGGCTGGGGGCTGGTTCAGGGCTGGTGCTGGGGACTGGGGCTGGGGCTGGGGCTGGGGCAGGGCTGGGGTAGGTCTGGGGCTGGGGCTGGGCTGGGACCGGGCTGGGGTCAGAGCTGGGGCTAGGCTGGGGCTGGGGCTGGGCTAGGGCTGGGGCAGGGCTGGGGCTGGTTCAGGGCTGGGGCCAGGGCTGGGGCTGGGCTGGGACTGGGACTGGCTGGGGTAGGGCTGGGGCCGGGGCTGGGGCTGGGCTGGGACCGGGACTGGGTGGGGTAGGGCTAGGGCACGGGCTGCGGCTGGGCTGGGGCAGGGCTGGGGCTGGGGGCAGGGATGGGAATGGGGCTGGGCTGGGCTGGGACCAGGACTGGGCTGGGGTAGGGCTGGGGGCATGGCTGGTGCTGGGCTGGTGCTTGGGGCTGGGCTGGGGCTGGGGGCTGGAACCAAGGCTTGGGAAGGCCTGGGGCTGGGCTGGGGCTGGGGGCTGGGAAGTGATGGGGCTGGGGCAGGGCTGGGGATGGTCTGGGGGCAGGGCTGGGGGTAGCGCTGAACCTGGGACGGGGCTGGGGCTGGGGCTGGGGCCAGGCTGGGGCTGGGCTGGGGGCCGGACCCGGGGCTAGGGCACAACTGAGCTGGGGCTGGACTGGGGCAGGACTGGGGCTGGGGCATGGCTGGGGCTGGGGGATGGGGCTGGGGCTGGGGCTGGGGACCAAGGCTGGAGGGCTGAGCTGGGGCCGGGGCTGGGGCTGGGGCTGGGTCAGGGGCTGGGACTGGGCTGGGGTCAGAGCTATGGTTGGGCTGGGGCTGGGGCTGGGCTGGGGCTGGGGATGGGGGCAGGGCTGGTGCTGGGACTGGGGCTGGGGCTGGGCTGGGACAGGGCTGGGACTGGGCCTGGAGTCAGAGCTATGGCTGGGCTGGGGCTGGGGCTGGGCTAGGGCTGGGGCAGGAGCCAGGGCTGGAGCAGGGCTGCGTCCAGGCCTGGGGGCTGGGGCTGGGGCAGGGCTGGGGCTGGTCTGGGGGCAGGGCTGGGGTAGCGCTGAGCTGGGGCCAGGGCTGGGGCTGGGGCTGGGGCTGGGGGCCAGGCTGGGGCAGGGCTGGGGGCCGGACCGGGGCTAGGGCACAACTGAGCTGGGGCTGGTCTGGGGCAGGACTGGGGCTGGGGCATGGCTGGGGCTGGGGAAAGGGCTGGGGCAGGGCTGGGACTAGGGCTGTTGTCTGGGCTGTGGCTGGGGTTGTGGCTGGGCTGGAGCAGATGCTGGGGCCGGGGCTGGGGCTGGGGCTGGGCCTGGGAAGTGATGGGCGTGGGGCAGGGCTGGGGACAGGGATGGGGTTGGGGCTGGGCTGGGCTGGGACCTGGGCTGGGCTGGGGTAAGGCTGGGGTCAGGCTGGGGCAGGGCTGGGGCTGGGCTGGGGCTGGGCTGGACTGGGGGCAGGGCTGGGGCTGGGGCTGTGGTCTGGGCTGGGACCAGGCTGGGTTCAGAGCTGGGCCTGGGCTGGGGCTGGGGCTGGGCTAGGGCTGGGGCTGAGGCAGAGCTGGGGCTGGGGCTGGGTCTGGGTCTGGTGCAGGCCTGGGGAAGATCTGGAGCTGGGGCTGGGCTGGGGCCAAGGTTGGGGCTGGGGCTGGGCTGGTGCCGAGGGTGGGGCTGGGACCGGGCCTGGGTCAGGGCTGGGGCTGGGCTGGGGCTGGGCTGAGGGACAGGGCTGGGGCAGGGCTGGGGATGGGGGCTGGGATGGGGCAGGACTGGGGCTGGAATGGGGCAGGACTGGGGCTGGGGTTGGGACAGGGCTGGGGCTGGGATGGGGCTGGCCTGAGGGCAGGACTGGGCTAGGGCTGGGCTGGTGCCGGGGATGGGTCCAGGACTGGGGCTGGGCTGTAACAGGGGCAGGGCTGGGGCCGAGGCTGGGGCTGGGGCTGGGGCAGGGCTGGGGCTGGGCTGGGGCTGGGCTGAGGGCAGGGCCGGGCTAGGGCTGGGCTGGAGTCGGGGATGGGGCAGGGGGTGGGGCAGGGCTGGGGCTAGGCTAGGGCTGGGCTGGGGCTGGGGCTGGGATAGGGCTGGGGATAGGACAGGGCTGGGGCACGACTGGGCTTGGGATAGGGTTGGGGCAGGGCTGGGGCCGGGGCTGGGGCAGGGCTGGGGCAGGGGCTAGAACCAAGGCTTGGGCAGGGGTGGGGCTGGGGCTGAAGCCGGGGCTGGGGCAGGAGCCAGGGCTGGAGCAGGGCTGCGTCCAGGTCTGGGGCTGGGGCTGGGGCAGGTTTGGGGCTGGTCTGGGGCTGGGGGCTGGGAAGTGATGGGGCTTGGGCAGGGCTGGGGCTGGTCCGGAGGCAGGGCTGGGGTAGCGCTGAGCCTGGGCCGGGGCTGGGGCTGGGGCTGGGGCCAGTCTGGGGCAGGGCTGGGGTCCGGACCGGGGCTAGGGCACAACTGAGCTGGGGCTGGACTGGGGCAGGACTGGGGCTGGGGCATGGCTGGGGCTGGGGACAGGGCTGGGGCGGGGGCTGGGACCAAGGCTGGAGGCTGAGCTGGGGCCAGGGCTGGGGCTGGGGCTGGGTCGGGGCTGGGACTGGGCTGAGGTCAGAGCTATGGCTGGGCTGGGGCTGGGGCTGGGCTAGGGCTGGGGATGGGGCAGGGCTGGTGCTGGGACTGGGGCTGGGGCTGGGCTGGGGCAGGGCTGGGGCAGGGGCTGGGGCTGGGGCTGGGGCTGGGGCTGGGGCAGGGCTGGGGCTGGTTCAGGGCTGGGGCTGGGCTGGGGTTGGGGGCTGGAACCAAGGCTTGGGAAGGCCTGGGGCTGGGCTGGGGCTGGGGGCTGGGAAGTGATGGGGCTGGGGCAGGGCTGGGGCTGGTCTGGGGGCAGGGCTGGGGTAGCGCTGAACCTGGGACGGGGCTGGGGCTGGGGCTGGGGCCGGGCTGGGGCTGGGCTGGGGGCTGGACCGGGGCTAGGGCACAACTGAGCTGGGGCTGGACTGGGGCAGGACTGGGGCTGGGGCATGGCTGGGGCTGGGGACAGGGCTGGGGCTGGGGCTGGGACCAAGGCTGGAGGCTGAGCTGGGGCCGGGGCTGGGGCTGGGGCTGGGGCAGGGCTGGGACTAGGCTGAGGTCAGAGCTATGGCTGGGCTGGGGCTGGGGCTGGGCTGGTGCTGGGGATGGGGCAGGGCTGGTGCTGGGACTGGGGGCTGGGGCTGGGCTGGGGCAGGGGCTGGGGCAGGGCTGGGGCTGGTTCAGGGCTGGGGCCAGGGCTGGGGCTGGGCTGGGACCGGGACTGGCTGGGGTAGGGCTGGGGCAGGGCTGGGGTAGGTCTGGGGCCGGGGCTGGGGCTGGTTCAGGGCTGGGGCTGGGCTGGGGCTGGGGGCTGGGAAGTGATGGGGCTGGGGCCCGGGCTGGGGCTGGGGCTGGGCTAGGGCTGGGGCTGGAGCCAGGGCTGGAGCAGGGCTGCGTCCAGGCCTGGGGCTGGGGCTGGGGCAGGGCTGGGGCTGGTCTGGGGGCAGGGCTGGCGGTAGCGCTGAGCTGGGGCCGGGGCTGGGGGTGGGGCTGGGGCTGGGGCCAGGCTGGGGCAGGGCTGGGGGCCGGACCGGGGTTAGGGCACAACTGAGCTGGGGCTGGTCTGGGGCAGGACTGGGGCTGGGGCATGGCTGGGGCTGGGGAAAGGGCTGGGGCAGGGCTGGGGCTGGGGCTGGGGCTGGGTCCAGGGCTAGGGCTGGGGATGGGGCAGGGCTGGTGCTGGGACTGGGGCAGGGCTGGGGCAGGGGCTGGGGCTGGGGCAGGGCTGGGACCGGGCTGGGGTCAGAGCTGGGGCTGGGGCTGGGCTAGGGCTGGATGCAGGGCTGGGGCTGGGCTGGGACCAGGACTGGCTGGGGTAGGGCTGGGGCAGGGCTGGCGCTGGGCTGGGGCTGGGGGCTGGGAAGTGATGGGGCCGGGGCAGGGCTGGGGCTGGTCTGGGGGCAGGGCTGGGGTATCGCTGAGCCTGGGCTGGGGCTGTGGCTGGGGCTGGGGCCAGGCTGGGGCTGGGGAAAGGGCTGGGGCAGGGCTGGGACTAGGGCTGTGGTCTGGGCTGTGGCTGGGGCTGCGGCTGGGCTGGGGCAGGGCTGGGCTAGAGCTGGATGAAGGGCTGGAGCTGGGCTGGGGCTGTGGCTGGGCTGGGGCGGGGCTGGGGCTGGGCTGGGGCTGGGGCTGTGCTGGGGCTGGGGCTGAGTCCAGGGTTGGGGCTGGGGCTGGGGCGGTAACTGGGGCTGGGCTGGGGCAGGGCTGGGGCTGGGCTGGGGCCGGGGCTGGGGCTGGGTCGGGGACTGGGACAGGGCTGGGGCTGGGACTGGGGACAGAGCTGGGGCTTGGGTGGGGCTGGGACTGGGGCCAGGGCTGGGGCCGGGGCTGAGGCTGGTGCTGGGGGCTGGGAAGTGATGGGGCTGGGACTGGACTGGGGTCAGAGCTGGGGCAGGGCTGGGGCTGGGGCTGGGCCTGGGGCAGGGCTGGTGCTGGGCTGGGGGCAGGGCTGGGCTAGCGCTTAGCTGGGGCTGGGGCTGGGGCTGGGGCTGGGGCTGGGGCCGGAGCTGGGAGCAGGGCTGGGACTGAGGTTGGGGCCGGGAAGGAGGCTGGGTTGGGGCCGGGGCTGGGGCAGAACTAGGCTGGAGGCTGGGCCTTGGGCTGGGGCCGGGCTGGGGGCAGGGCTGGGAGCAGGGGCCAGGGATGGGCTCGGGGCAGGGCTAGGGCCGGGGCTGGAACCAAGTCTTGGGCAGGGCTGGGGCTGGGGCTGGGTCTGAGGGTAGGGCTGGGCTGGGGCTGGGGCTGGGGCTGGGGCTGGACTGGGCTAGGGCTGGGCTGGGTCCAGGGCTGGGGCTGGGGCTGGGTCCAGGGCTGGGGCTGGGCTGGGGCAGGGCTGGGGCAGGGCTGGGCTAGGGCTGAGAGTGGGGCTGGGCTGGGGTCTGGGCTGGGCATGGGACAGGGCTGGGACTGAGGCTGGGGCAGGGCTGGAGAAGGGCTGGGGCTGGCGCGGGGGCTGGGGGCAGAAATGGGGATGGGGCTGGGCTGGGCTGGGCTGGGACAGGGACTGGCTGGGGTAGGGCTGGGGCTGGGGCTGGCGCTGGGCTGGGGTCAGAGCTGGGGCTGGGCTGGGCTGGGGCTGGGCTAGGGCTGGGGCTGGGGCTGGGGCTGGGCTGGGGCTGGGTTGGGGCTGGGGCTGGGCTGGGGGCAGGGATGGGGCTGGGGCTTGGGCTGGGGCAGGGCTGGGGCTTGGGCTGGCGCAGGGCTGGGGCTGGGCTGGGGGTAGGGCTGGGGCTGGGGCTGAGGGCTGGGAAGTGGATGGGGCTGGGGCAGGGCTGGGGCTGGGTTGGGGGCCGGCTGGTGCTGGGCTGGGGACAGGGATGGGGCAGGGCTGTGGCTGGGGCAGGGCTGGGGCAGGGGCTGGGGCAGGGCTGGGGCTGGGCTGGGGCAAGGGCTGGGGCTGGGCTGGGGCCGAGGGGTGGTGCTGGGCTGAGATCTGGGCTGGGGGTAGTGCTGGGGCAGGGCTGGGACTAGGGCTGTGGTCTGGGCTGTGGCTGGGGCTGTGGCTGGGCTGGAGCAGATGCTGGGGCTGGGGCTGGGGCTGGGGCTGGGGCTGGGTCCAGGGCTAGGGCAGGGGCTGGGGCTGGGGCTGGGCTGGGACCAGGCTGGGGTCAGAGCTGGGGCTGGGGCTGGGACCGGGACTGGCTGGGGTAGGGCTGGGGCAGGGCTGCGGCTGGGTGGGCTGGGGCAGGGCTGCGCTAGGGCTGGATGCAGGGCTGGAGCTGGGCTGGGGCTGGGGCTGGGCTGGGGCAGGGCTGGTGCTGGGGCTGCGCTGAGAGCAGGGCTTGGCTAGGGCTGGGCCTGGGGCAGGGCTGGGCTAGGGCTGTGTGGCAGGGACTGGGCTAGCGCTGGGCTGGGGCCGAGGCTGGGGCCGGGGCTGAGGCTGGGGCTGGGGGCTGGGAAGTGATGGGGGTGGGGCAGGGCTGGGGGCAGGGATGGGGTTGGGGCTGGGCTGGGCTGGGACCTGGGCTGGGCTGGGGGTAAGGCTGGGGTCAGGCTGGGGCAGGGCTGGGGCTGGGCTGGGGCTGGGCTGGGCTGTAACCAGGCTGGGGTCAGAGCTGGGCCTGGGCTGTGGCTGGGGGCTGGGCTAGGGCTGGGGCTGAGAGCAGAGCTGGGGCTGGGGGCTGGGTCTGGGTCTGGTGCAGGCCTGGGGAAGATCTGGAGCTGAGGCTGGGGCAGGGTTGGGGCCCGGGGCTGGGGCCGGGGGCTGGGGCCGGAGCTGGGAGCAGGGTTGGGACTGAGGTTGGCAGCAGGGCTGGGGGCAGGGGCCAGGGATGGGCTCGGGGCAGGGGCCAGGGATGGGCTCGGGGCAGGGCTGGGGCTGGGGCTGGAACCATGTCTTAGGCAGTGCTGGGGGCTGGGGGCTGGGTCTGAGGGTAGGGCTGGGCTAGGGCTGGGGCTGGGGGCTGGGCTGGGCTAGGGCTTGGCTGGGGCCAGGGCTGGGGCTGGGGGCTGGGTCCAGGGCTGGGGCTGGGCTGGGGCAGGGCTGGGGCTGGGGCTGGGCTAGGGCTGAGAGTGGGGCTGGGCTGGGGTCTGGGCTGGGCATGGGACAGGGCTGGGACTGAGGCTGGGGCAGGGCTGGGGAAGGGATGGAATGGGGTTGGGCTGGGCTGGGACCGGGACTGGCTGAGGTAGGGCTGGGGCAGTGCTGGGGCTGGGCTGGGGCAGGGCTGCGCTAGGGCTGGATGCAGGGCAGGAACTGGGCTGGGGCTGGGGCTGGGCTGGAGCCGGGGCTGCGCTGAGAGCAGGGCTGGGCTAGGGGCTGGGGCCTGGGGCAGGGCTGGGCTAGGGCTAGGTGGCAGGGCTGGGCTAGCGCTGGGCTGGGGCCGAGGCTGGGGCCGGGGCTGAGGCTGGGGCTGGGGGGCTGGGAAATGATGGGGGTGGGGCAGAGCTGGGGGCAGGGATGGGGTTGGGGCTGGGCTGGGCTGGGACCTGGGCTGGGCTGGGGTAAGGCTGGGGTCAGGCTGGGGCAGGGCTGGGGCTGGGCTGGGGCTGGGCTGGGCTGGGCTGGGGGGTAGGGATGGGGGCAGGGCTGGTGCTGGGACTGGGGCTGGTTCAGGGCTGGGGCAGGGGCTGGGGCTGGGGCTGGGCTGGGACTGGGCTGGGGTCAGAGCTGGGGCTGGGCTGTGGCTGGGGGCTGGGCTAGGGCTGGGGCTGAGGCAGAGCTGGGGCTGGGGCTGGGTCTGGGGTCTGGTGCAGGCCTGGGAAGATCTGGAGCTGGGGCTGGGGCTGGGGCCAAGGTTGGGGCTGGGGCTGGGCTGGTGCCGAGGGTGGGGCTGGGGGGCGGGGCTGGGTCAGGGCTGGAGCCGGGCTGGGGCTGGGGCTGGGCTGAGGGACAGGGCTGGGGCAGGGCTGGGGATGGGGGCTGGGATGGGGCAGGACTGGGGCTGGAATGGGGCAGGACTGGGGCTGGGGGTGGGGCAGGGCTGGGGCTGGGATGGGGCTAGGCTGAGGGCAGGGCCGGGCTAGGGCTGGGCTGGTGCCGGGGATGGGTCCAGGACTGGGGCTGGGCTGTAACAGGGGCAGGGCTGGGGCCGAGGCTGGGGCTGGGGCTGGGGCAGGGCTGGGGCTGGGCTGGGGCTGGGCTGGGGCTGGGCTGAGGGCAGGGCCGGGCTAGGGCTGGGCTGGAGGCGGGGATGGGGCAGGGGGTGGGGCAGGGCTGGGGCTAGGCTGGGGCTGGGCTGGGGCTGGGGCTGGGATAGGGCTGGGGCTGGGGCAGGGGCACGACTGGGCTTGGGATAGGGCTGGGGCAGGGCTGGGGCCGGGGCTGGGGCAGGGCTGGGGCAGGGGCTGGGGTCAGAGCTATGGCTGGGCTGGGGCTGGGGCTGGTGCAGGCCTGGGGAAGATCTGGGCTGGGCTGGGGCCAAGTTTGGGGCTGGGGCTGGTGCCGGGCTGGTGCCGAGGGTGGGGCTGGGGCCGGGGCTGGGGCAGTGCTGGGGCTGGGGCTAGGCTGGGGCTGGGCTGGGGCTGGGGCTGGGATAGAGCTGGGCCTGGGGCAGGGCTGGTGCTGGGCTGGGGGCAGGGCTGGGCTAGCGCTCAGCTGGGGCCAGGGCTAGGGCAGGGCTGGGGCTGGGGCTGGGTCTGAGGGTAGGGCTGGGCTAGGGCTGGGGCTGGGGCTGGGCTGGGCTAGGGCTGGGCTGGGGCCAGGGCTGGGGCTGGGGTTGGGTCCAGGGCTGGGACTGGGCTGGTGCTGGCGGCTGGGCTGGGGCTGGGGGCTGGAACCAAGGCTTGGGCAGGCCTGGGGCCGGGGCTGGGGCTGGATTGGTGCCAGGGCTGCGGCAGGACTAGGCTTGAGTCTGGGCCTTGGGCTGGGGCTGGGTTGGCGCAGGGCTGGGGCAGGGGCTGGAACCAAGGCTTGGGCAGGGGCGGGGCTGGGGCTGGAGACAGGGCTGGGGCAGGAGCCAGGGCTGGAGCAGGGCTGAGTCCGTGCCTGGGGCTGGGGCTGGGGCAGGCCTGGGGCTGGGGCTGGGCTGGGGCTGGGGCGGGGACTGGGACAGGGCTGGGGCTGGGCCAGGGCTGGGGCTGGGGCTGGGCTGGGGCTGGGGCTGATTCCAGGGTTGGGGCTGGGGCATGGCTAGGGCTGGGGCTGCGTTGTGGCAGGGTCTGGGCTGGGGCAGGGCTGGGGCTGGGGCTGGGCTGGGGCTGGGGCTGAGTCCAGGGTTGGGGGTGGGGCTGGGGCGGTAACTGGGGCTGGGCTGGGGCAGGGCTGGGGCTGGGCTGGGGCTGGGGCTGGGGCTGGGTCGGGGACTGGGACAGGGCTGGGGCTGGGACTGGGGACAGAGCTGGGGCTTGGGTAGGGCTTGGACTGGGGACAGAGCTAGGGCTTGGGTGGGGCTGGGACTGGGGCCAGGGCTGGGGCCGGGGCTGGGGCAGGGCTGGGGCTGGGGCTGGGGCAGGGGTGGGGAAGGGCTGGTGCTGGGGCTGGTGTGAGGGCAGGGCTGGGGCAGGGCTGGGGCTGGGGATGGGCTGGGGCTGGGCTGGGGCAGGGATAGGGCAGGGTCTGGGCTGGGGCTGGGGCCGGGGCTGTGGCCGGGGCTGGGGACTGGGCTGGCACTGGGCCAAGGCTGGGGCCAGGGCTGAGGCTGGTCGGTGGCTGGGGCTGGGCTGGGGGCAGGGATGGGGATGGAGCTGGGCTGGGCTGGGACTGACTCTGGGCTGGGGTAGGGCTGGGGCCCGAGCTGGGGCAGGGCTGGGGCCGGGCTGGGGCCGGGGCTGGGGCAGGGCTGGGGGCAGGGATGGGGTTGGGGCTGGGCTGGGCTGGGACCTGGACTGGGCTGGGGGCAGGGATGGAGATGGGGCTGGGCTGGGCTGGGCTAGGGGCAGGGATGGGGATGGGGCTGGTCTGGCCTGGGGGCAGGGATGGTGCTGGGGCTGGACCTGGGGCTTGGCCTGGGGCAGGGCTAGGGCTGCGGCTGGGCTGGGACCAGGACTGGAGTGGGGTAGGGCTGGGGCAGGGCTGGGGCTGGGCTGGGGCTGGGCTGGGCTGGGGGCAGGGATGGGGATGGGGCTGGGCTGGGCTGGGCTGGGACCGGGACTGGGCTGGGGTAGGGCTGGGACAGGGCTGGGGCTGGGCAGGGGCTGGGCTGGGCTAGGGGCAGGGATGGGGATGGGGCTGGTCTGGCCTGGGGGTAGGGATGGTGCTGGGGCTGGACCTGGGGCTTGGCCTGGGGCAGGGCTGGGGCTGGGCTGGGACCGGGACTAGGGCTGGGGCTGGGGTGGGGACTGGGACAGGGCTGGGGCTGGGACTGGGGACAGAGGTGGGGCTTGGGTTGGGGCTGGGGTGAGGGCAGGGCTGGGGCGGGGCTGGGGCCGGGGCTGGAGGCTGGGCTGGGGCCGGGGCTGGGGCCAGGGCTGAGGCTGTTGCTGGGGGCTGGGAAGTGATGGGGCTGGGGCAGTGCTGGGGCTGGGTTGGGGGCAGGGCTGGGGCTGGGCTGGGGCTGGGGCAGGGCTGGGGCTGGGGGCTGCAACCAAGGCTTGGGAAGGCCTGGGTCCGGGGCTGGGGCTGGATTGGGGCCAGGGCTGGTGCAGGATTAGGCTTGAGTCTGGGCCTTGGGCTGGGGCTGGGTTGGCGCAGGGCTGGGGCAGGGGCTGGAACCAAGGCTAGGGCAGGGGTGGGGCTGGGGCTGGAGCCGGGGCTGGGGCAGGGGCAGGGCTGGGGCTGGCCTGGGGCTGGGCTGAGGGCAGGGCCGGGCTGGGGCTGGGCTGGGGCCTGGGATGGGGCCGGGGTTGGGTCAGGGCTGGGGCTAGGCTGGGGCTGGGGCTGGGCTGGGGTCAGGGACGGGGCTGGGACAGGGCTGGGGGCAGGGCTGAGGCAAGGGGTGGGTCTGGCGCTGGGGCTGGGTCCACGGCTTTGGCTGGGCTGTGGCAGGGTCAGGGCTGGGGAAGGGCTAGGGCTGGGGCTGGGCTGGGGCTGGGGCTGGGTCCAGGGCTGGGGCGGAGACTGGGGCAGGGCTAGGGCTGGGGCTGGGCTGGGCCCGAGGCTGGGTTGGGAACTGGGGCCGGGGCTGGGGCAGGGGTGGAACTGGGGCTGGGCTGGGACTGGGACTGGCTGGGGTAGGGCTGGGGCTGGGGCAGGGCTGGGGCCGGGGCTGGGGCCGGAGCTGGGAGCAGGGTTGGTACTGAGGTTGGGGGCGGGGATGAGGCTGGGTTGAGGCCGGGGCTGGGTCAGAACTAGGCTGGAGGCTGGGCCTTGGGCTGGGGCCGGGCTGGGGGCAGGGCTGGGGGCAGGGGCCAGGGATGGGATCGGGGCAGGGCTGGGGCTGGGGCTGGAACCATGTCTTAGGCAGGGCTGGGGCTGGGGCTGGGTCTGAGGGTAGGGCTGGGCTAGGGCTGGGGCTGGGGCTGGGGCTGGGCTGGGCTAGGGCTGGGCTGGGGCCAGGGCTGGGGCTGGGGCTGGGTCCAGGGCTGGGGCTGGGCTGGGGCAGGGCTGGGGCTGGGGCTGGGCTAGGGCTGAGAGTGGGGCTGGGCTGGGGTCTGGGCTGGGCATGGGACAGGGCTGGGACTGAGGCTGGGGCAGGGCTGGGGAAGGGATGGGGATGGGGTTGGGCTGGGCTGGGACCGGGACTGGCTGAGGTAGGGCTGGGGCAGTGCTGGGGCTGGGCTGGGGCAGGGCTGCGCTAGGGCTGGATGCAGGGCTGGAACTGGGCTGGGGCTGGGGCTGGGCTGGGGCCAGGACTGGGGCAGGGCTGGGGCTGGGACAGGGCTGGGGCTGGGGCTGGGCTGGGGTTGGGGCTGAGTCCAGGGTTGGGGCTGGGCTGGGGCTGGGGCATGGCTAGGGCTGGGAATGGGGCAGGGCTGGGGCTGGGGCTGCGCTGAGAGCAGGGCTGGGCTAGGGCTGGGCCTGGGGCAGGGCTGGGCTAGGGCTGGTGGCAGGGCTGGGCTAGCGCTGGGCTGGGGCCGAGGCTGGGGCCGGGGCTGGGGCTGGGGCTGGAGGCTGGGCTGGGGCCGGGGCTGGGAGCAGGGCTGGGACTGAGGTTGGGGCAGGGAATGGGGCTTGTTTGGGGCTGGGGCTGGGGCAGGACTAGGCTGGAGGCTGGGCCTTGGGCTGGGCCGGGGCTGGGGGCAGGGCTGGAGGCAGGGCTGGAACCAAGTCCGGGGGAAGGGCTGGGGCCGGGGCTGGGGCAGGGCTGGGGCTGGGGCTGGGGCAGGGGTGGGGAAGGGCTGGTGCTGGGGCTGGTGTGAGGGCAGGGCTGGGGCAGGGCTGGGGCTGGGGATGGGCTGGGGCTGGGCTGGGGCAGGGATAGGGCAGGGTCTGGGCTGGGGCTGGGGCCGGGGCTGTGGCCGGGGCTGGGGACTGGGCTGGCACTGGGCCAAGGCTGGGGCCAGGGCTGAGGCTGGTCAGTGGCTGGGGCTGGGCTGGGGGCAGGGATGGGGATGGAGCTGGGCTGGGCTGGGACTGACTCTGGGCTGGGGTAGGGCTGGGGCCCGAGCTGGGGCAGGGCTGGGGCCGGGCTGGGGCCGGGGCTGGGGCAGGGCTGGGGGCAGGGATGGGGTTGGGGCTGGGCTGGGCTGGGACCTGGACTGGGCTGGGCTGGGCTGGGCTAGGGGCAGGGATGGGGATGGGGCTGGTCTGGCCTGGGGGCAGGGATGGTGCTGGGGCTGGACCTGGGGCTTGGCCTGGGGCAGGGCTGGGGCTGGGATGGGACCGGGACTGGAGTGGGGTAGGGCTGGGGCAGGGCTGGGGCTGGGCTGGGGCTGGGCTGGGCTGGGGGCAGGGATGGGGATGGGGCTGGGCTGGGCTGGGCTGGGACCAGGACTGGGCTGGGGTAGGGCTGGGACAGGGCTGGGGCTGGGCAGGGGCTGGGCTGGGCTAGGGGCAGGGATGGGGATGGGGCTGGTCTAGCCTGGGGGCAGGGATGGTGCTGGGGCTGGACCTGGGGCTTGGCCTGGGGCAGGGCTGGGGCTGGGCTGGGACTAGGGCTGGGGCTGGGCTGGGGACTGGGACTAGGGCTGGGGCTGGGGTGGGGACTGGGACAGGGCTGTGGCTGGGACTGGGTCCAGGGCTGGACTGGGCTGTGGCTGGGGCTGGGGACAGAGGTGGGGCTTGGGTTGGGGCTGGGGTGAGGGCACGGCTGGGGCTGGGCTGGGGCCGGGGCTGGAGGCTGGGCTGGGGCCGGGGCTGGGGCCAGGGCTGAGGCTGTTGCTGGGGGCTGGGAAGTGATGGGGCTGGGGCAGTGCTGGGGCTGGGTTGGGGGCAGGGCTGGGGCTGGGCTGGGGCTGGGGCAGGGCTGGGGCTGGGACTGTGCTGGGCCCAAGGTTGGGGCTGGGGCAGGGCTGGGGCTGAGGATGGAGCAGGTTTGAGGCCGGGGCTGGGGCTGGGTTGGGGCCGGGGCTGGGGCCGGGGGTGGGGCTGGGGCTGGGGCTGGGGCTGGGCTGGGGCCAGGGCTGGGGCCGGGGCTGGGGCTGGGGCTGGGGCTGAGTCCAGGGCTGGGGCTGGGCTGGGGCTGGGGCTGGGCTGGGGCAGGGATGGGGCTGGGTCCAGGGCAGGGGCTGGGGCAGGGCTGGGTCTGAGCTGGGGCCGAGGGTGGGGCTGGGGCTGGGGCTGAGGGCAGGGCTGGGCTAGGGCTGGGCTGGTGCCAGGGCTGGGGCCGGGAGTTGGGCTGGGGCTGGGGCTGGGGCTGGGTCCAGGGATGGGGCTGGGATGTGGCTAGGTTTGGGCTAGGGCTGGGGCTAGGGCCGGGGCTTCGACTGGGGCTGGGTCCAGGGCTGGGGCTGGGGCTGGGCTGGGGCTGGGCTGGGGTTGGCTCCAGGGCAGGGGCTGGGCTTGGGCTGGGGCTGGGCTGGGGCCGAGGGTGGGGCTGGGGCTGGTGCTGGGCTGAGGGGAGGGCTGGGCTAGGGCTGGGCCTGGGGCAGGGCTGGGCTAGGGCTGGTGGCAGGGCTGGGCTAGCGCTGGGCTATGGCCGAGGCTGGGGCCAGGGCTGGGGCTGGGGCTGGAGGCTGGTCTGGGGCCGGGGCTGGGGCAGGGCTGGGGGCAGGGATGGGGTTGGGGCTGGGGCCGGGGCTGGGGCAGGGCTGGGGCAGGGCTGGGGCTGGGGCTGGGCTGAGGGCAGGGTTGGGGCACGGCTGGGGCTGGGGGCTGGGATGGGGCAGGACTGGGGCAGGGGACAGGGCTGGTGTCAGGCTGGGGCTGGTGCTGGGATGGGGCAGGGCAGGGACTGGGGCAGGGCTGGGCTAGGGCTGGGCTGGGGCCGGGGCCGGGGCCGGGGATGGAGCCGTGAGTGGGGTTTGGTGGGGCCGGGGCTAGGGGCCACTGGTGGGGCTGGGGCTGGGGCTGGGTCCAGGGCTGGGGCTGGGCTGTGGCAGGGGATGGGTTGGGCAGGGCTGGGGCTGAGGCTGGGCTGGGGCTGGGGCTGGGTCCAGAGCAGGGGCTGGGCTGGGGCTGGGGCTGGGCTGGTGCAGGCCTGGGGCATGGGCTGGGGGCAGGGATGGGGCCGGGGCTGGGGACAGGGCTCGGGCAGGGGCTGGGGCAGGGCTGGGGCAGGTCTGGTGCTGGGGCTGGGCAGGGGCCGAGGGTGGGGCTGGCCTGGGGTCTGAGCTGGGCCTGGGGCAGGGCAGGGCTGGGCCCGAGGCTGGGGCAGGGCTGGGGTAGGGCTGGGGCCGGGGCTGGGGCAGGGCTGGGGCAGGACTAGGGCTAGGGCTGGGGCTGGGGCAGGGCTGGGGCAGGGGCTGGGGCTGGGCTGGGACCGGGCTGGGGTCAGAGCTGGGGCTGGGGATGGGCCTGGGGCAGGGCTGGTGCTGGGCTGGGGGCAGGGCTAGGGCTGGGGCTGGGCTGGGACCGAGGCTGGGCCCGGGGCCGGGGCCGGGGCTGGTGCAGGCCTGGGGCAGATCTGGAACTGGGGCTGGGCTGGGGCCATGGTTGCGGCTGGGGCTGGGTCTGGGCTGGGCAGGGGACAGGGCTGGGGCTGGGGCTGGGTCCAGGGCTGGGGCTGGGCTGGAGCTGGGGCTGGGCTGAGGGACAGGGCTGGGGCAGGGCTGGGGATGAGGGCTGGGATGGGGCAGGACTGGGGCTGGGATGGGGCAGGACTGGGGCTGGGGCAGGGGCAGGGCTGGGGCTGGCCTGGGGCTGGGCTGAGGGCAGGGCCGGGCTGGGGCTGGGCTGGGGCCTGGGATGGGGCCGGGGTTGGGTCAGGGCTGGGGCTAGGCTGGGGCTGGGGCTGGGCTGGGGTCAGGGACGGGGCTGGGACAGGGCTGGGGGCAGGGCTGAGGCAAGGGGTGGGTCTGGCGCTGGGGCTGGGTCCACGGCTTTGGCTGGGCTGTGGCAGGGTCAGGGCTGGGGAAGGGCTGGGGCTGGGGCTGGGCTGGGGCTGGGGCTGGGTCCAGGGCTGGGGCGGAGACTGGGGCAGGGCTAGGGCTGGGGCTGGGCTGGGCCCGAGGCTGGGTTGGGAACTGGGGCTGGGGCTGGGGCAGGGGTGGAACTGGGGCAGGGCTAGGGCTGGGGCTGGGCTGGGCCCGAGGCTGGGTTGGGAACTGGGGCCGGGGCTGGGGCAGGGGTGGAACTGGGGCTGGGCTGGGACTGGGACTGGCTGGGGTAGGGATGGGGCTGGGGCTGGAACCATGTCTTAGGCAGGGCTGGGGCTGGGGCTGGGTCTGAGGGTAGGGCTGGGCTAGGGCTGGGGCTGGGGCTGGGCTGGGCTAGGGCTGGGCTGGGGCCAGGGCTGGGGCTGGGCTGGGGCAGGGCTGGGGCTGGGGCTGGGCTAGGGCTGAGAGTGGGGCTGGGCTGGGGTCTGGGCTGGGCATGGGACAGGGCTGGGACTGAGGCTGGGGCAGGGCTGGGGAAGGGATGGGGATGGGGTTGGGCTGGGCTGGGACCGGGACTGGCTGAGGTAGGGCTGGGGCAGTGCTGGGGCTGGGCTGGGGCAGGGCTGCGCTAGGGCTGGATGCAGGGCTGGAACTGGGCTGGGGCTGGGGCTGGGCTGGGGCCAGGACTGGGGCAGGGCTGGGGCTGGGACAGGGCTGGGGCTGGGGCTGGGGCTGGGCTGGGGCTGGGGCTGAGTCCAGGGTTGGGGCTGGGCTGGGGCTGGGGCATGGCTAGGGCTGGGAATGGGGCAGGGCTGGGGCTGGGGCTGCGCTGAGAGCAGGGCTGGGCTAGGGCTGGGCCTGGGGCAGGGCTGGGCTAGGGCTGGTGGCAGGGCTGGGCTAGCGCTGGGCTGGGGCCGAGGCTGGGGCCGGGGCTGGGGCTGGGGCTGGAGGCTGGGCTGGGGCCGGGGCTGGGAGCAGGGCTGGGACTGAGGTTGGGGCAGGGAATGGGGCTTGTTTGGGGCTGGGGCTGGGGCAGGACTAGGCTGGAGGCTGGGCCTTGGGCTGGGCCGGGGCTGGGGGCAGGGCTGGAGGCAGGGCTGGAACCAAGTCCGGGGGAAGGGCTGGGGCCGGGGCTGGGGCAGGGCTGGGGCTGGGGCTGGGGCAGGGGTGGGGAAGGGCTGGTGCTGGGGCTGGTGTGAGGGCAGGGCTGGGGCAGGGCTGGGGCTGGGGATGGGCTGGGGCTGGGCTGGGGCAGGGATAGGGCAGGGTCTGGGCTGGGGCTGGGGCCGGGGCTGTGGCCGGGGCTGGGGACTGGGCTGGCACTGGGCCAAGGCTGGGGCCAGGGCTGAGGCTGGTCGGTGGCTGGGGCTGGGCTGGGGGCAGGGATGGGGATGGAGCTGGGCTGGGCTGGGACTGACTCTGGGCTGGGGTAGGGCTGGGGCCCGAGCTGGGGCAGGGCTGGGGCCGGGCTGGGGCCGGGGCTGGGGCAGGGCTGGGGGCAGGGATGGGGTTGGGGCTGGGCTGGGCTGGGACCTGGACTGGGCTGGGGGCAGGGATGGAGATGGGGCTGGGCTGGGCTGGGCTAGGGGCAGGGATGGGGATGGGGCTGGTCTGGCCTGGGGGCAGGGATGGTGCTGGGGCTGGACCTGGGGCTTGGCCTGGGGCAGGGCTGGGGCTGGGATGGGACCGGGACTGGAGTGGGGTAGGGCTGGGGCAGGGCTGGGGCTGGGCTGGGGCTGGGCTGGGCTGGGGGCAGGGATGGGGATGGGGCTGGGCTGGGCTGGGCTGGGACCGGGACTGGGCTGGGGTAGGGCTGGGACAGGGCTGGGGCTGGGCAGGGGCTGGGCTGGGCTAGGGGCAGGGATGGGGATGGGGCTGGTCTAGCCTGGGGGCAGGGATGGTGCTGGGGCTGGACCTGGGGCTTGGCCTGGGGCAGGGCTGGGGCTGGGCTGGGACTAGGGCTGGGGCTGGGCTGGGGACTGGGACTAGGGCTGGGGCTGGGGTGGGGACTGGGACAGGGCTGTGGCTGGGACTGGGTCCAGGGCTGGACTGGGCTGTGGCTGGGGCTGGGGACAGAGGTGGGGCTTGGGTTGGGGCTGGGGTGAGGGCAGGGCTGGGGCTGGGCTGGGGCCGGGGCTGGAGGCTGGGCTGGGGCCGGGGCTGGGGCCAGGGATGAGGCTGTTGCTGGGGGCTGGGAAGTGATGGGGCTGGGGCAGTGCTGGGGCTGGGTTGGGGGCAGGGCTGGGGCTGGGCTGGGGCTGGGGCAGGGCTGGGGCTGGGACTGTGCTGGGCCCAAGGTTGGGGCTGGGGCAGGGCTGGGGCTGAGGATGGAGCAGGTTTGAGGCCAGGGCTGGGGCTGGGTTGGGGCCGGGGCTGGGGCCGGGGGTGGGGCTGGGGCTGGGGCTGGGGCTGGGCTGGGGCCAGAGCTGGGGCCGGGGCTGGGGCTGGGGCTGAGTCCAGGGCTGGGGCTGGGCTGGGGCTGGGGCTGGGCTGGGGCAGGGCAGGGGCTGGGTCCAGGGCAGGGGCTGGGGCAGGGCTGGGTCTGAGCTGGGGCCGAGGGTGGGGCTGGGGCTGGGGCTGAGGGCAGGGCTGGGCTAGGGCTGGGCTGGTGCCAGGGCTGGGGCCGGGAGTTGGGCTGGGGCTGGGGCTGGGGCTGGGTCCAGGGATGGGGCTGGGATGTGGCTTGGTTTGGGCTAGGGCTGGGCTAGGGCCGGGGCTTCGACTGGGGCTGGGTCCAGGGCTGGGGCTGGGGCTGGGCTGGGGCTGGGCTGGGGTTGGCTCCAGGGCAGGGGCTGGGCTTGGGCTGGGGCTGGGCTGGGGCCGAGGGTGGGGCTGGGGCTGGTGCTGGGCTGAGGGGAGGGCTGGGCTAGGGCTGGGCCTGGGGCAGGGCTGGGCTAGGGCTGGTGGCAGGGCTGGGCTAGCGCTGGGCTATGGCCGAGGCTGGGGCCAGGGCTGGGGCTGGGGCTGGAGGCTGGTCTGGGGCCGGGGCTGGGGCAGGGCTGGGGGCAGGGATGGGGTTGGGGCTGGGGCCGGGGCTGGGGCAGGGCTGGGGCAGGGCTGGGGCTGGGGCTGGGCTGAGGGCAGGCTTGGGGCACGGCTGGGGCTGGGGGCTGGGATGGGGCAGGACTGGGGCAGGGGACAGGGCTGGTGTCAGGCTGGGGCTGGTGCTGGGATGGGGCAGGGCAGGGACTGGGGCAGGGCTGGGCTAGGGCTGGGCTGGGGCCGGGGCCGGGGATGGAGCCGTGAGTGGGGTTTGGTGGGGCCGGGGCTAGGGGCCACTGGTGGGGCTGGGGCTGGGGCTGGGTCCAGGGCTGGGGCTGGGCTGTGGCAGGGGATGGGTTGGGCAGGGCTGGGGCTGAGGCTGGGCTGGGGCTGGGGCTGGGTCCAGAGCAGGGGCTGGGCTGGGGCTGGGGCTGGGCTGGTGCAGGCCTGGGGCATGGGCTGGGGGCAGGGATGGGGCCGGGGCTGGGGACAGGGCTCGGGCAGGGGCTGGGGCAGGGCTGGGGCAGGTCTGGTGCTGGGGCTGGGCAGGGGCCGAGGGTGGGGCTGGCCTGGGGTCTGAGCTGGGCCTGGGGCAGGGCAGGGCTGGGCCCGAGGCTGGGGCAGGGCTGGGGTAGGGCTGGGGCCGGGGCTGGGGCAGGGCTGGGGCAGGACTAGGGCTAGGGCTGGGGCTGGGGCAGGGCTGGGGCAGGGGCTGGGGCTGGGCTGGGACCGGGCTGGGGTCAGAGCTGGGGCTGGGGATGGGCCTGGGGCAGGGCTGGTGCTGGGCTGGGGGCAGGGCTAGGGCTGGGGCTGGGCTGGGACCGAGGCTGGGCCCGGGGCCGGGGCCAGGGCTGGTGCAGGCCTGGGGCAGATCTGGAACTGGGGCTGGGCTGGGGCCATGGTTGCGGCTGGGGCTGGGTCTGGGCTGGGCAGGGGACAGGGCTGGGGCTGGGGCTGGGTCCAGGGCTGGGGCTGGGCTGGAGCTGGGGCTGGGCTGAGGGACAGGGCTGGGGCAGGGCTGGGGATGAGGGCTGGGATGGGGCAGGACTGGGGCTGGGATGGGGCAGGACTGGGGCTGGGGCAGGGGCAGGGCTGGGGCTGGCCTGGGCTGGGCTGAGGGCAGGGCCGGGCTGGGGCTGGGCTGGGGCCTGGGATGGGGCCGGGGTTGGGTCAGGGCTGGGGCTAGGCTGGGGCTGGGGCTGGGCTGGGGGGTCAGGGACGGGGCTGGGACAGGGCTGGGGGCAGGGCTGAGGCAAGGGGTGGGTCTGGCGCTGGGGCTGGGTCCACGGCTTTGGCTGGGCTGTGGCAGGGTCAGGGCTGGGGAAGGGCTGGGGCTGGGGCTGGGCTGGGGCTGGGGCTGGGTCCAGGGCTGGGGCGGAGACTGGGGCAGGGCTAGGGCTGGGGCTGGGCTGGGCCCGAGGCTGGGTTGGGAACTGGGGCTGGGGCTGGGGCAGGGGTGGAACTGGGGCAGGGCTAGGGCTGGGGCTGGGCTGGGCCCGAGGCTGGGTTGGGAACTGGGGCCGGGGCTGGGGCAGGGGTGGAACTGGGGCTGGGCTGGGACTGGGACTGGCTGGGGTAGGGCTGGGGCTGGGGCAGGGCTGGGGCCGGGGCTGGGGCCGGAGCTGGGAGCAGGGTTGGTACTGAGGTTGGGGGCGGGGATGAGGCTGGGTTGAGGCCGGGGCTGGGTCAGAACTAGGCTGGAGGCTGGGCCTTGGGCTGGGGCCGGGCTGGGGGCAGGGCTGGGGGCAGGGGCCAGGGATGGGATCGGGGCAGGGCTGGGGCTGGGGCTGGAACCATGTCTTAGGCAGGGCTGGGGCTGGGGCTGGGTCTGAGGGTAGGGCTGGGCTAGGGCTGGGGCTGGGGCTGGGCTGGGCTAGGGCTGGGCTGGGGCCAGGGCTGGGGCTGGGCTGGGGCAGGGCTGGGGCTGGGGCTGGGCTAGGGCTGAGAGTGGGGCTGGGCTGGGGTCTGGGCTGGGCATGGGGCTGGGGCTGATTCCAGGGTTGGGGCTGGGGCATGGCTAGGGCTGGGGCTGCGTTGTGGCAGGGTCTGGGCTGGGGCAGGGCTGGGGCTGGGGCTGGGCTGGGGCTGGGGCTGAGTCCAGGGTTGGGGGTGGGGCTGGGGCGGTAACTGGGGCTGGGCTGGGGCAGGGCTGGGGCTGGGCTGGGGCTGGGGCTGGGGCTGGGACTGGGGACAGAGCTGGGGCTTGGGTAGGGCTTGGACTGGGGACAGAGCTAGGGCTTGGGTGGGGCTGGGACTGGGGCCAGGGCTGGGGCCGGGGCTGGGGCAGGGCTGGGGCTGGGGCTGGGGCAGGGCTGGGGGCAGGGATGGGGTTGGGGCTGGGCTGGGCTGGGACCTGGACTGGGCTGGGGGCAGGGATGGAGATGGGGCTGGGCTGGGCTGGGCTAGGGGCAGGGATGGGGCTGGGGCTGGTCTGGCCTGGGGGCAGGGATGGTGCTGGGGCTGGACCTGGGGCTTGGCCTGGGGCAGGGCTAGGGCTGCGGCTGGGCTGGGACCAGGACTGGAGTGGGGTAGGGCTGGGGCAGGGCTGGGGCTGGGCTGGGGCTGGGCTGGGCTGGGGGCAGGGATGGGGATGGGGCTGGTCTGGCCTGGGGGTAGGGATGGTGCTGGGGCTGGACCTGGGGCTTGGCCTGGGGCAGGGCTGGGGCTGGGCTGGGACCGGGACTGGGGTGGGGTAGGGCTGGGGCAGGGCTGGGACTAGGGCTGGGGCTGGGCTGGGGACTGGGACTAGGGCTGGGGCTGGGGTGGGGACTGGGACAGGGCTGGGGCTGGGACTGGGGACAGAGGTGGGGCTTGGGTTGGGGCTGGGGGTGAGGGCAGGGCTGGGGCTGGGCTGGGGCCGGGGCTGGAGGCTGGGCTGGGGCCGGGGCTGGGGCCAGGGCTGAGGCTGTTGCTGGGGGCTGGGAAGTGATGGGGCTGGGGCAGTGCTGGGGCTGGGTTGGGGGCAGGGCTGGGGCTGGGCTGGGGCTGGGGCAGGGCTGGGGCTGGGGGCTGCAACCAAGGCTTGGGAAGGCCTGGGTCCGGGGCTGGGGCAGGATTGGGGCCAGGGCTGGTGCAGGACTAGGCTTGAGTCTGGGCCTTGGGCTGGGGCTGGGTTGGCGCAGGGCTGGGGCAGGGGCTGGAACCAAGGCTAGGGCAGGGGCGGGGCTGGGGCTGGAGCCGGGGCTGGGGCAGGAGCCAGGGCTGGAGCAGGGCTGCGTCTGGGCCTGGGGCTGGGGCTGGGGCAGGGCCTGGGGCTGGGGCTGGGCTGGGGCTGGGGGGGACTGGGACAGGGCTGGGGCTGGGCTGGGGCTGGGGCTGAGTCCAGGGTTGGGTCAGGGCTGGGCTGGGGCTGGGGCATGGCTAGGGCTGGGGATGGGGCAGGGCTGGGGCTGGGGCCGGGGCTGTAGCTGGGCTGTGGCTGGGGCCGGGGCTGTGGCTGGGACTGGGGCAGGGCTGGGGCTGGGGCTGGGCTGGGACCGAGGCTGGGCCCGGGGCCGGGGCCGGGGCTGGTGCAGGCCTGGGGCAGATCTGGAACTGGGGCTGGGCTGGGGCCATGGTTGCGGCTGGGGCTGGGTCTGGGCTGGGCAGGGGACAGGGCTGGGGCTGGGGCTGGGTCCAGGGCTGGGGCTGGGCTGGAGCTGGGGCTGGGCTGAGGGACAGGGCTGGGGCAGGGCTGGGGATGAGGGCTGGGATGGGGCAGAACTGGGGCTGGGATGGGGCAGGACTGGGGCTGGGGCAGGGGCAGGGCTGGGGCTGGCCTGGGGCTGGGCTGAGGGCAGGGCCGGGCTGGGGCTGGGATGGGGCCTGGGATGGGGCCGGGGTTGGGTCAGGGCTGGGGCTAGGCTGGGGCTGGGGCTGGGCTGGGGTCAGGGACGGGGCTGGGACAGGCCTGGGGGCAGGGCTGAGGCAAGGGGTGGGTCTGGCGCTGGGGCTGGGTCCACGGCTTTGGCTGGGCTGTGGCAGGGTCAGGGCTGGGGAAGGGCTAGGGCTGGGGCTGGGCTGGGGCTGGGGCTGGGTCCAGGGCTGGGGCGGAGACTGGGGCAGGGCTAGGGCTGGGGCTGGGCTGGGCCCGAGGCTGGGTTGGGAACTGGGGCCGGGGCTGGGGCAGGGGTGGAACTGGGGCTGGGCTGGGACTGGGACTGGCTGGGGTAGGGCTGGGGGCTGGGGCAGGGCTGGGGCCGGGGCTGGGGCCGGAGCTGGGAGCAGGGTTGGTACTGAGGTTGGGGGCGGGGATGAGGCTGGGTTGAGGCCGGGGCTGGGTCAGAACTAGGCTGGAGGCTGGGCCTTGGGCTGGGGCCGGGCTGGGGGCAGGGCTGGGGGCAGGGGCCAGGGATGGGATCGGGGCAGGGCTGGGGCTGGGGCTGGAACCATGTCTTAGGCAGGGCTGGGGCTGGGGCTGGGTCTGAGGGTAGGGCTGGGCTAGGGCTGGGGCTGGGGCTGGGCTGGGCTGGGCTAGGGCTGGGCTGGGGCCAGGGCTGGGGCTGGGGCTGGGTCCAGGGCTGGGGCTGGGCTGGGGCAGGGCTGGGGCTGGGGCTGGGCTAGGGCTGAGAGTGGGGCTGGGCTGGGGTCTGGGCTGGGCATGGGACAGGGCTGGGACTGAGGCTGGGGCAGGGCTGGGGAAGGGATGGGGATGGGGTTGGGCTGGGCTGGGACCGGGACTGGCTGAGGTAGGGCTGGGGCAGTGCTGGGGCTGGGCTGGGGCAGGGCTGCGCTAGGGCTGGATGCAGGGCTGGAACTGGGCTGGGGCTGGGGCTGGGCTGGGGCCAGGACTGGGGCAGGGCTGGGGCTGGGACAGGGCTGGGGCTGGGGCTGGGCTGGGGTTGGGGCTGAGTCCAGGGTTGGGGCTGGGCTGGGGCTGGGGCATGGCTAGGGCTGGGAATGGGGCAGGGCTGGGGCTGGGGCTGCGCTGAGAGCAGGGCTGGGCTAGGGCTGGGCCTGGGGCAGGGCTGGGCTAGGGCTGGTGGCAGGGCTGGGCTAGCGCTGGGCTGGGGCCGAGGCTGGGGCCGGGGCTGGGGCTGGGGCTGGAGGCTGGGCTGGGGCCGGGGCTGGGAGCAGGGCTGGGACTGAGGTTGGGGCAGGGAATGGGGCTTGTTTGGGGCTGGGGCTGGGGCAGGACTAGGCTGGAGGCTGGGCCTTGGGCTGGGCCGGGGCTGGGGGCAGGGCTGGAGGCAGGGCTGGAACCAAGTCCGGGGGAAGGGCTGGGGCCGGGGCTGGGGCAGGGCTGGGGCTGGGGCTGGGGCAGGGGTGGGGAAGGGCTGGTGCTGGGGCTGGTGTGAGGGCAGGGCTGGGGCAGGGCTGGGGCTGGGGATGGGCTGGGGCTGGGCTGGGGCAGGGATAGGGCAGGGTCTGGGCTGGGGCTGGGGCCGGGGCTGTGGCCGGGGCTGGGGACTGGGCTGGCACTGGGCCAAGGCTGGGGCCAGGGCTGAGGCTGGTCGGTGGCTGGGGCTGGGCTGGGGGCAGGGATGGGGATGGAGCTGGGCTGGGCTGGGACTGACTCTGGGCTGGGGTAGGGCTGGGGCCCGAGCTGGGGCAGGGCTGGGGCCGGGCTGGGGCCGGGGCTGGGGCAGGGCTGGGGGCAGGGATGGGGTTGGGGCTGGGCTGGGCTGGGACCTGGACTGGGCTGGGCTGGGCTGGGCTAGGGGCAGGGATGGGGATGGGGCTGGTCTGGCCTGGGGGCAGGGATGGTGCTGGGGCTGGACCTGGGGCTTGGCCTGGGGCAGGGCTGGGGCTGGGATGGGACCGGGACTGGAGTGGGGTAGGGCTGGGGCAGGGCTGGGGCTGGGCTGGGGCTGGGCTGGGCTGGGGGCAGGGATGGGGATGGGGCTGGGCTGGGCTGGGCTGGGACCAGGACTGGGCTGGGGTAGGGCTGGGACAGGGCTGGGGCTGGGCAGGGGCTGGGCTGGGCTAGGGGCAGGGATGGGGATGGGGCTGGTCTAGCCTGGGGGCAGGGATGGTGCTGGGGCTGGACCTGGGGCTTGGCCTGGGGCAGGGCTGGGGCTGGGCTGGGACTAGGGCTGGGGCTGGGCTGGGGACTGGGACTAGGGCTGGGGCTGGGGTGGGGACTGGGACAGGGCTGTGGCTGGGACTGGGTCCAGGGCTGGACTGGGCTGTGGCTGGGGCTGGGGACAGAGGTGGGGCTTGGGTTGGGGCTGGGGTGAGGGCAGGGCTGGGGCTGGGCTGGGGCCGGGGCTGGAGGCTGGGCTGGGGCCGGGGCTGGGGCCAGGGCTGAGGCTGTTGCTGGGGGCTGGGAAGTGATGGGGCTGGGGCAGTGCTGGGGCTGGGTTGGGGGCAGGGCTGGGGCTGGGCTGGGGCTGGGGCAGGGCTGGGGCTGGGACTGTGCTGGGCCCAAGGTTGGGGCTGGGGCAGGGCTGGGGCTGAGGATGGAGCAGGTTTGAGGCCAGGGCTGGGGCTGGGTTGGGGCCGGGGCTGGGGCCGGGGGTGGGGCTGGGGCTGGGGCTGGGGCTGGGCTGGGGCCAGGGCTGGGGCCGGGGCTGGGGCTGGGGCTGGGGCTGAGTCCAGGGCTGGGGCTGGGCTGGGGCTGGGGCTGGGCTGGGGCAGGGATGGGGCTGGGTCCAGGGCAGGGGCTGGGGCAGGGCTGGGTCTGAGCTGGGGCCGAGGGTGGGGCTGGGGCTGGGGCTGAGGGCAGGGCTGGGCTAGGGCTGGGCTGGTGCCAGGGCTGGGGCCGGGAGTTGGGCTGGGGCTGGGGCTGGGGCTGGGTCCAGGGATGGGGCTGGGATGTGGCTAGGTTTGGGCTAGGGCTGGGGCTAGGGCCGGGGCTTCGACTGGGGCTGGGTCCAGGGCTGGGGCTGGGGCTGGGCTGGGGCTGGGCTGGGGTTGGCTCCAGGGCAGGGGCTGGGCTTGGGCTGGGGCTGGGCTGGGGCCGAGGGTGGGGCTGGGGCTGGTGCTGGGCTGAGGGGAGGGCTGGGCTAGGGCTGGGCCTGGGGCAGGGCTGGGCTAGGGCTGGTGGCAGGGCTGGGCTAGCGCTGGGCTATGGCCGAGGCTGGGGCCAGGGCTGGGGCTGG
This sequence comes from Melanerpes formicivorus, assembly GCF_026170545.1. Lineage (NCBI taxonomy): Eukaryota > Metazoa > Chordata > Aves > Piciformes > Picidae > Melanerpes > Melanerpes formicivorus. Next base: position 91,295 of record NW_027142587.1, on the reverse strand, counting down.
GGCTGGAGGCTGGTCTGGGGCCGGGGCTGGGGCAGGGCTGGGGGCAGGGATGGGGTTGGGGCTGGGGCCGGGGCTGGGGCAGGGCTGGGGCAGGGCTGGGGCTGGGGCTGGGCTGAGGGCAGGGTTGGGGCACGGCTGGGGCTGGGGGCTGGGATGGGGCAGGACTGGGGCAGGGGACAGGGCTGGTGTCAGGCTGGGGCTGGTGCTGGGATGGGGCAGGGCAGGGACTGGGGCAGGGCTGGGCTAGGGCTGGGCTGGGGCCGGGGCCGGGGATGGAGCCGTGAGTGGGGTTTGGTGGGGCCGGGGCTAGGGGCCACTGGTGGGGCTGGGGCTGGGGCTGGGTCCAGGGCTGGGGCTGGGCTGTGGCAGGGGATGGGTTGGGCAGGGCTGGGGCTGAGGCTGGGCTGGGGCTGGGGCTGGGTCCAGAGCAGGGGCTGGGCTGGGGCTGGGGCTGGGCTGGTGCAGGCCTGGGGCATGGGCTGGGGGCAGGGATGGGGCCGGGGCTGGGGACAGGGCTCGGGCAGGGGCTGGGGCAGGGCTGGGGCAGGTCTGGTGCTGGGGCTGGGCAGGGGCCGAGGGTGGGGCTGGCCTGGGGTCTGAGCTGGGCCTGGGGCAGGGCAGGGCTGGGCCCGAGGCTGGGGCAGGGCTGGGGTAGGGCTGGGGCCGGGGCTGGGGCAGGGCTGGGGCAGGACTAGGGCTAGGGCTGGGGCTGGGGCAGGGCTGGGGCAGGGGCTGGGGCTGGGCTGGGACCGGGCTGGGGTCAGAGCTGGGGCTGGGGATGGGCCTGGGGCAGGGCTGGTGCTGGGCTGGGGGCAGGGCTAGGGCTGGGGCTGGGACCGAGGCTGGGACCGGGGCCGGGGCCGGGGCTGGTGCAGGCCTGGGGCAGATCTGGAACTGGGGCTGGGCTGGGGCCATGGTTGCGGCTGGGGCTGGGTCTGGGCTGGGCAGGGGACAGGGCTGGGGCTGGGGCTGGGTCCAGGGCTGGGGCTGGGCTGGAGCTGGGGCTGGGCTGAGGGACAGGGCTGGGGCAGGGCTGGGGATGAGGGCTGGGATGGGGCAGGACTGGGGCTGGGATGGGGCAGGACTGGGGCTGGGGCAGGGGCAGGGCTGGGGCTGGCCTGGGGCTGGGCTGAGGGCAGGGCCGGGCTGGGGCTGGGCTGGGGCCTGGGATGGGGCCGGGGTTGGGTCAGGGCTGGGGCTAGGCTGGGGCTGGGGCTGGGCTGGGGTCAGGGACGGGGCTGGGACAGGGCTGGGGGCAGGGCTGAGGCAAGGGGTGGGTCTGGCGCTGGGGCTGGGTCCACGGCTTTGGCTGGGCTGTGGCAGGGTCAGGGCTGGGGAAGGGCTGGGGCTGGGGCTGGGCTGGGGCTGGGGCTGGGTCCAGGGCTGGGGCGGAGACTGGGGCAGGGCTAGGGCTGGGGCTGGGCTGGGCCCGAGGCTGGGTTGGGAACTGGGGCTGGGGCTGGGGCAGGGGTGGAACTGGGGCAGGGCTAGGGCTGGGGCTGGGCTGGGCCCGAGGCTGGGTTGGGAACTGGGGCCGGGGCTGGGGCAGGGGTGGAACTGGGGCTGGGCTGGGACTGGGACTGGCTGGGGTAGGGCTGGGGCTGGGGCAGGGCTGGGGCCGGGGCTGGGGCTGGAGCTGGGAGCAGGGTTGGTACTGAGGTTGGGGGCGGGGATGAGGCTGGGTTGAGGCCGGGGCTGGGTCAGAACTAGGCTGGAGGCTGGGCCTTGGGCTGGGGCCGGGCTGGGGGCAGGGCTGGGGGCAGGGGCCAGGGATGGGATCGGGGCAGGGCTGGGGCTGGGGCTGGAACCATGTCTTAGGCAGGGCTGGGGCTGGGGCTGGGTCTGAGGGTAGGGCTGGGCTAGGGCTGGGGCTGGGGCTGGGCTGGGCTAGGGCTGGGCTGGGGCCAGGGCTGGGGCTGGGCTGGGGCAGGGCTGGGGCTGGGGCTGGGCTAGGGCTGAGAGTGGGGCTGGGCTGGGGTCTGGGCTGGGCATGGGACAGGGCTGGGACTGAGGCTGGGGCAGGGCTGGGGAAGGGATGGGGATGGGGTTGGGCTGGGCTGGGACCGGGACTGGCTGAGGTAGGGCTGGGGCAGTGCTGGGGCTGGGCTGGGGCAGGGCTGCGCTAGGGCTGGATGCAGGGCTGGAACTGGGCTGGGGCTGGGGCTGGGCTGGGGCCAGGACTGGGGCAGGGCTGGGGCTGGGACAGGGCTGGGGCTGGGGCTGGGCTGGGGCTGGGGCTGAGTCCAGGGTTGGGGCTGGGCTGGGGCTGGGGCATGGCTAGGGCTGGGAATGGGGCAGGGCTGGGGCTGGGGCTGCGCTGAGAGCAGGGCTGGGCTAGGGCTGGGCCTGGGGCAGGGCTGGGCTAGGGCTGGTGGCAGGGCTGGGCTAGCGCTGGGCTGGGGCCGAGGCTGGGGCCGGGGCTGGGGCTGGGGCTGGAGGCTGGGCTGGGGCCGGGGCTGGGAGCAGGGCTGGGACTGAGGTTGGGGCAGGGAATGGGGCTTGTTTGGGGCTGGGGCTGGGGCAGGACTAGGCTGGAGGCTGGGCCTTGGGCTGGGCCGGGGCTGGGGGCAGGGCTGGAGGCAGGGCTGGAACCAAGTCCGGGGGAAGGGCTGGGGCCGGGGCTGGGGCAGGGCTGGGGCTGGGGCTGGGGCAGGGGTGGGGAAGGGCTGGTGCTGGGGCTGGTGTGAGGGCAGGGCTGGGGCAGGGCTGGGGCTGGGGATGGGCTGGGGCTGGGCTGGGGCAGGGATAGGGCAGGGTCTGGGCTGGGGCTGGGGCCGGGGCTGTGGCCGGGGCTGGGGACTGGGCTGGCACTGGGCCAAGGCTGGGGCCAGGGCTGAGGCTGGTCGGTGGCTGGGGCTGGGCTGGGGGCAGGGATGGGGATGGAGCTGGGCTGGGCTGGGACTGACTCTGGGCTGGGGTAGGGCTGGGGCCCGAGCTGGGGCAGGGCTGGGGCCGGGCTGGGGCCGGGGCTGGGGCAGGGCTGGGGGCAGGGATGGGGTTGGGGCTGGGCTGGGCTGGGACCTGGACTGGGCTGGGCTGGGCTGGGCTAGGGGCAGGGATGGGGATGGGGCTGGTCTGGCCTGGGGGCAGGGATGGTGCTGGGGCTGGACCTGGGGCTTGGCCTGGGGCAGGGCTGGGGCTGGGCTGGGGCAGGGATAGGGCAGGGTCTGGGCTGGGGCTGGGGCCGGGGCTGTGGCCGGGGCTGGGGACTGGGCTGGCACTGGGCCAAGGCTGGGGCCAGGGCTGAGGCTGGTCGGTGGCTGGGGCTGGGCTGGGGGCAGGGATGGGGATGGAGCTGGGCTGGGCTGGGACTGACTCTGGGCTGGGGTAGGGCTGGGGCCAGAGCTGGGGCAGGGCTGGGGCCGGGCTGGGGCCGGGGCTGGGGCAGGGCTGGGGGCAGGGATGGGGTTGGGGCTGGGCTGGGCTGGGACCTGGACTGGGCTGGGGGCAGGGATGGAGATGGGGCTGGGCTGGGCTGGGCTAGGGGCAGGGATGGGGATGGGGCTGGTCTGGCCTGGGGGCAGGGATGGTGCTGGGGCTGGACCTGGGGCTTGGCCTGGGGCAGGGCTGGGGCTGGGATGGGACCGGGACTGGAGTGGGGTAGGGCTGGGGCAGGGCTGGGGCTGGGCTGGGGCTGGGCTGGGCTGGGGGCAGGGATGGGGATGGGGCTGGGCTGGGACCGGGACTGGGCTGGGGTAGGGCTGGGACAGGGCTGGGGCTGGGCAGGGGCTGGGCTGGGCTAGGGGCAGGGATGGGGATGGGGCTGGTCTAGCCTGGGGGCAGGGATGGTGCTGGGGCTGGACCTGGGGCTTGGCCTGGGGCAGGGCTGGGGCTGGGCTGGGACTAGGGCTGGGGCTGGGCTGGGGACTGGGACTAGGGCTGGGGCTGGGGTGGGGACTGGGACAGGGCTGTGGCTGGGACTGGGTCCAGGGCTGGACTGGGCTGTGGCTGGGGCTGGGGACAGAGGTGGGGCTTGGGTTGGGGCTGGGGTGAGGGCAGGGCTGGGGCTGGGCTGGGGCCGGGGCTGGAGGCTGGGCTGGGGCCGGGGCTGGGGCCAGGGCTGAGGCTGTTGCTGGGGGCTGGGAAGTGATGGGGCTGGGGCAGTGCTGGGGCTGGGTTGGGGGCAGGGCTGGGGCTGGGCTGGGGCTGGGGCAGGGCTGGGGCTGGGACTGTGCTGGGCCCAAGGTTGGGGCTGGGGCAGGGCTGGGGCTGAGGATGGAGCAGGTTTGAGGCCAGGGCTGGGGCTGGGTTGGGGCCGGGGCTGGGGCCGGGGGTGGGGCTGGGGCTGGGGCTGGGGCTGGGCTGGGGCCAGGGCTGGGGCCGGGGCTGGGGCTGGGGCTGGGGCTGAGTCCAGGGCTGGGGCTGGGCTGGGGCTGGGGCTGGGCTGGGGCAGGGATGGGGCTGGGTCCAGGGCAGGGGCTGGGGCAGGGCTGGGTCTGAGCTGGGGCCGAGGGTGGGGCTGGGGCTGGGGCTGAGGGCAGGGCTGGGCTAGGGCTGGGCTGGTGCCAGGGCTGGGGCCGGGAGTTGGGCTGGGGCTGGGGCTGGGGCTGGGTCCAGGGATGGGGCTGGGATGTGGCTAGGTTTGGGCTAGGGCTGGGGCTAGGGCCGGGGCTTCGACTGGGGCTGGGTCCAGGGCTGGGGCTGGGGCTGGGCTGGGGCTGGGCTGGGGTTGGCTCCAGGGCAGGGGCTGGGCTTGGGCTGGGGCTGGGCTGGGGCCGAGGGTGGGGCTGGGGCTGGTGCTGGGCTGAGGGGAGGGCTGGGCTAGGGCTGGGCCTGGGGCAGGGCTGGGCTAGGGCTGGTGGCAGGGCTGGGCTAGCGCTGGGCTATGGCCGAGGCTGGGGCCAGGGCTGGGGCTGGGGCTGGAGGCTGGTCTGGGGCCGGGGCTGGGGCAGGGCTGGGGGCAGGGATGGGGTTGGGGCTGGGGCCGGGGCTGGGGCAGGGCTGGGGCAGGGCTGGGGCTGGGGCTGGGCTGAGGGCAGGGTTGGGGCACGGCTGGGGCTGGGGGCTGGGATGGGGCAGGACTGGGGCAGGGGACAGGGCTGGTGTCAGGCTGGGGCTGGTGCTGGGATGGGGCAGGGCAGGGACTGGGGCAGGGCTGGGCTAGGGCTGGGCTGGGGCCGGGGCCGGGGATGGAGCCGTGAGTGGGGTTTGGTGGGGCCGGGGCTAGGGGCCACTGGTGGGGCTGGGGCTGGGGCTGGGTCCAGGGCTGGGGCTGGGCTGTGGCAGGGGATGGGTTGGGCAGGGCTGGGGCTGAGGCTGGGCTGGGGCTGGGGCTGGGTCCAGAGCAGGGGCTGGGCTGGGGCTGGGGCTGGGCTGGTGCAGGCCTGGGGCATGGGCTGGGGGCAGGGATGGGGCCGGGGCTGGGGACAGGGCTCGGGCAGGGGCTGGGGCAGGGCTGGGGCAGGTCTGGTGCTGGGGCTGGGCAGGGGCCGAGGGTGGGGCTGGCCTGGGGTCTGAGCTGGGCCTGGGGCAGGGCAGGGCTGGGCCCGAGGCTGGGGCAGGGCTGGGGTAGGGCTGGGGCCGGGGCTGGGGCAGGGCTGGGGCAGGACTAGGGCTAGGGCTGGGGCTGGGGCAGGGCTGGGGCAGGGGCTGGGGCTGGGCTGGGACCGGGCTGGGGTCAGAGCTGGGGCTGGGGATGGGCCTGGGGCAGGGCTGGTGCTGGGCTGGGGGCAGGGCTAGGGCTGGGGCTGGGACCGAGGCTGGGACCGGGGCCGGGGCCGGGGCTGGTGCAGGCCTGGGGCAGATCTGGAACTGGGGCTGGGCTGGGGCCATGGTTGCGGCTGGGGCTGGGTCTGGGCTGGGCAGGGGACAGGGCTGGGGCTGGGGCTGGGTCCAGGGCTGGGGCTGGGCTGGAGCTGGGGCTGGGCTGAGGGACAGGGCTGGGGCAGGGCTGGGGATGAGGGCTGGGATGGGGCAGGACTGGGGCTGGGATGGGGCAGGACTGGGGCTGGGGCAGGGGCAGGGCTGGGGCTGGCCTGGGGCTGGGCTGAGGGCAGGGCCGGGCTGGGGCTGGGCTGGGGCCTGGGATGGGGCCGGGGTTGGGTCAGGGCTGGGGCTAGGCTGGGGCTGGGGCTGGGCTGGGGTCAGGGACGGGGCTGGGACAGGGCTGGGGGCAGGGCTGAGGCAAGGGGTGGGTCTGGCGCTGGGGCTGGGTCCACGGCTTTGGCTGGGCTGTGGCAGGGTCAGGGCTGGGGAAGGGCTGGGGCTGGGGCTGGGCTGGGGCTGGGGCTGGGTCCAGGGCTGGGGCGGAGACTGGGGCAGGGCTAGGGCTGGGGCTGGGCTGGGCCCGAGGCTGGGTTGGGAACTGGGGCTGGGGCTGGGGCAGGGGTGGAACTGGGGCAGGGCTAGGGCTGGGGCTGGGCTGGGCCCGAGGCTGGGTTGGGAACTGGGGCCGGGGCTGGGGCAGGGGTGGAACTGGGGCTGGGCTGGGACTGGGACTGGCTGGGGTAGGGCTGGGGCTGGGGCAGGGCTGGGGCCGGGGCTGGGGCCGGAGCTGGGAGCAGGGTTGGTACTGAGGTTGGGGGCGGGGATGAGGCTGGGTTGAGGCCGGGGCTGGGTCAGAACTAGGCTGGAGGCTGGGCCTTGGGCTGGGGCCGGGCTGGGGGCAGGGCTGGGGGCAGGGGCCAGGGATGGGATCGGGGCAGGGCTGGGGCTGGGGCTGGAACCATGTCTTAGGCAGGGCTGGGGCTGGGGCTGGGTCTGAGGGTAGGGCTGGGCTAGGGCTGGGGCTGGGGCTGGGCTGGGCTAGGGCTGGGCTGGGGCCAGGGCTGGGGCTGGGCTGGGGCAGGGCTGGGGCTGGGGCTGGGCTAGGGCTGAGAGTGGGGCTGGGCTGGGGTCTGGGCTGGGCATGGGGCTGGGGCTGATTCCAGGGTTGGGGCTGGGGCATGGCTAGGGCTGGGGCTGCGTTGTGGCAGGGTCTGGGCTGGGGCAGGGCTGGGGCTGGGGCTGGGCTGGGGCTGGGGCTGAGTCCAGGGTTGGGGGTGGGGCTGGGGCGGTAACTGGGGCTGGGCTGGGGCAGGGCTGGGGCTGGGCTGGGGCTGGGGCTGGGGCTGGGTCGGGGACTGGGACAGGGCTGGGGCTGGGACTGGGGACAGAGCTGGGGCTTGGGTAGGGCTTGGACTGGGGACAGAGCTAGGGCTTGGGTGGGGCTGGGACTGGGGCCAGGGCTGGGGCCGGGGCTGGGGCAGGGCTGGGGCTGGGGCTGGGGCAGGGCTGGGGGCAGGGATGGGGTTGGGGCTGGGCTGGGCTGGGACCTGGACTGGGCTGGGGGCAGGGATGGAGATGGGGCTGGGCTGGGCTGGGCTAGGGGCAGGGATGGGGATGGGGCTGGTCTGGCCTGGGGGCAGGGATGGTGCTGGGGCTGGACCTGGGGCTTGGCCTGGGGCAGGGCTAGGGCTGCGGCTGGGCTGGGACCAGGACTGGAGTGGGGTAGGGCTGGGGCAGGGCTGGGGCTGGGCTGGGGCTGGGCTGGGCTGGGGGCAGGGATGGGGATGGGGCTGGGCTGGGCTGGGCTGGGACCGGGACTGGGCTGGGGTAGGGCTGGGACAGGGCTGGGGCTGGGCAGGGGCTGGGCTGGGCTCGGGGCAGGGATGGGGATGGGGCTGGTCTGGCCTGGGGGTAGGGATGGTGCTGGGGCTGGACCTGGGGCTTGGCCTGGGGCAGGGCTGGGGCTGGGCTGGGACCGGGACTGGGGTGGGGTAGGGCTGGGGCAGGGCTGGGACTAGGGCTGGGGCTGGGCTGGGGACTGGGACTAGGGCTGGGGCTGGGGTGGGGACTGGGACAGGGCTGGGGCTGGGACTGGGGACAGAGGTGAGGCTTGGGTTGGGGCTGGGGTGAGGGCAGGGCTGGGGCGGGGCTGGGGCCGGGGCTGGAGGCTGGGCTGGGGCCGGGGCTGGGGCCAGGGCTGAGGCTGTTGCTGGGGGCTGGGAAGTGATGGGGCTGGGGCAGTGCTGGGGCTGGGTTGGGGGCAGGGCTGGGGCTGGGCTGGGGCTGGGGCAGGGCTGGGGCTGGGGGCTGCAACCAAGGCTTGGGAAGGCCTGGGTCCGGGGCTGGGGCAGGATTGGGGCCAGGGCTGGTGCAGGACTAGGCTTGAGTCTGGGCCTTGGGCTGGGGCTGGGTTGGCGCAGGGCTGGGGCAGGGGCTGGAACCAAGGCTAGGGCAGGGGTGGGGCTGGGGCTGGAGCCGGGGCTGGGGCAGGAGCCAGGGCTGGAGCAGGGCTGCGTCCGGGCCTGGGGCTGGGGCTGGGGCAGGCCTGGGGCTGGGGCTGGGCTGGGGCTGGGGCGGGGACTGGGACAGGGCTGGGGCTGGGCTGGGGCTGGGGCTGAGTCCAGGGTTGGGTCAGGGCTGGGCTGGGGCTGGGGCATGGCTAGGGCTGGGGATGGGGAAGGGCTGGGGCTGGGGCCGGGGCTGTAGCTGGGCTGTGGCTGGGGCCGGGGCTGTGGCTGGGACTGGGGCAGGGCTGGGGCTGGGGCTGGGCTGGGACCGAGGCTGGGCCCGGGGCCGGGGCCGGGGCTGGTGCAGGCCTGGGGCAGATCTGGAACTGGGGCTGGGCTGGGGCCATGGTTGCGGCTGGGGCTGGGGCTGGGCTGGGCAGGGGACAGGGCTGGGGCTGGGGCTGGGTCCAGGGCTGGGGCTGGGCTGGAGCTGGGGCTGGGCTGAGGGACAGGGCTGGGGCAGGGCTGGGGATGAGGGCTGGGATGGGGCAGGACTGGGGCTGGGATGGGGCAGGACTGGGGCTGGGGCAGGGGCAGGGCTGGGGCTGGCCTGGGGCTGGGCTGAGGGCAGGGCCGGGCTGGGGCTGGGCTGGGGCCTGGGATGGGGCCGGGGTTGGGTCAGGGCTGGGGCTAGGCTGGGGCTGGGGCTGGGCTGGGGTCAGGGACGGGGCTGGGACAGGGCTGGGGGCAGGGCTGAGGCAAGGGGTGGGTCTGGCGCTGGGGCTGGGTCCACGGCTTTGGCTGGGCTGTGGCAGGGTCAGGGCTGGGGAAGGGCTGGGGCTGGGGCTGGGCTGGGGCTGGGGCTGGGTCCAGGGCTGGGGCGGAGACTGGGGCAGGGCTAGGGCTGGGGCTGGGCTGGGCCCGAGGCTGGGTTGGGAACTGGGGCCGGGGCTGGGGCAGGGGTGGAACTGGGGCTGGGCTGGGACTGGGACTGGCTGGGGTAGGGCTGGGGCTGGGGCAGGGCTGGGGCCGGGGCTGGGGCCGGAGCTGGGAGCAGGGTTGGTACTGAGGTTGGGGGCGGGGATGAGGCTGGGTTGAGGCCGGGGCTGGGTCAGAACTAGGCTGGAGGCTGGGCCTTGGGCTGGGGCCGGGCTGGGGGCAGGGCTGGGGGCAGGGGCCAGGGATGGGATCGGGGCAGGGCTGGGGCTGGGGCTGGAACCATGTCTTAGGCAGGGCTGGGGCTGGGGCTGGGTCTGAGGGTAGGGCTGGGCTAGGGCTGGGGCTGGGGCTGGGCTGGGCTAGGGCTGGGCTGGGGCCAGGGCTGGGGCTGGGGCTGGGTCCAGGGCTGGGGCTGGGCTGGGGCAGGGCTGGGGCTGGGGCTGGGCTAGGGCTGAGAGTGGGGCTGGGCTGGGGTCTGGGCTGGGCATGGGACAGGGCTGGGACTGAGGCTGGGGCAGGGCTGGGGAAGGGATGGGGATGGGGTTGGGCTGGGCTGGGACCGGGACTGGCTGAGGTAGGGCTGGGGCAGTGCTGGGGCTGGGCTGGGGCAGGGCTGCGCTAGGGCTGGATGCAGGGCTGGAACTGGGCTGGGGCTGGGGCTGGGCTGGGGCCAGGACTGGGGCCAGGGCTGAGGCTGTTGCTGGGGGCTGGGAAGTGATGGGGCTGGGGCAGTGCTGGGGCTGGGTTGGGGGCAGGGCTGGGGCTGGGCTGGGGCTGGGGCAGGGCTGGGGCTGGGACTGTGCTGGGCCCAAGGTTGGGGCTGGGGCAGGGCTGGGGCTGAGGATGGAGCAGGTTTGAGGCCGGGGCTGGGACTGGGTTGGGGCCAGGACTGGGGCCGGGGGTGGGGCTGGGGCTGGGGCTGGGGCTGGGCTGGGGCCAGGGTTGGGGCTGGGCTGGGGCTGGGGCATGGCTAGGGCTGGGAATGGGGCAGGGCTGGGGCTGGGGCTGCGCTGAGAGCAGGGCTGGGCTAGGGCTGGGCCTGGGGCAGGGCTGGGCTAGGGCTGGTGGCAGGGCTGGGCTAGCGCTGGGCTGGGGCCGAGGCTGGGGCCGGGGCTGGGGCTGGGGCTGGAGGCTGGGCTGGGGCCGGGGCTGGGAGCAGGGCTGGGACTGAGGTTGGGGCAGGGAATGGGGCTTGTTTGGGGCTGGGGCTGGGGCAGGACTAGGCTGGAGGCTGGGCCTTGGGCTGGGCCGGGGCTGGGGGCAGGGCTGGAGGCAGGGCTGGAACCAAGTCCGGGGGAAGGGCTGGGGCCGGGGCTGGGGCAGGGCTGGGGCTGGGGCTGGGGCAGGGGTGGGGAAGGGCTGGTGCTGGGGCTGGTGTGAGGGCAGGGCTGGGGCAGGGCTGGGGCTGGGGATGGGCTGGGGCTGGGCTGGGGCAGGGATAGGGCAGGGTCTGGGCTGGGGCTGGGGCCGGGGCTGTGGCTGGGGCTGGGGACTGGGCTGGCACTGGGCCAAGGCTGGGGCCAGGGCTGAGGCTGGTCGGTGGCTGGGGCTGGGCTGGGGGCAGGGATGGGGATGGAGCTGGGCTGGGCTGGGACTGACTCTGGGCTGGGGTAGGGCTGGGGCCCGAGCTGGGGCAGGGCTGGGGCCGGGCTGGGGCCGGGGCTGGGGCAGGGCTGGGGGCAGGGATGGGGTTGGGGCTGGGCTGGGCTGGGACCTGGACTGGGCTGGGGGCAGGGATGGAGATGGGGCTGGGCTGGGCTGGGCTAGGGGCAGGGATGGGGATGGGGCTGGTCTGGCCTGGGGGCAGGGATGGTGCTGGGGCTGGACCTGGGGCTTGGCCTGGGGCAGGGCTGGGGCTGGGATGGGACTGGGACTGGAGTGGGGTAGGGCTGGGGCAGGGCTGGGGCTGGGCTGGGGCTGGGCTGGGCTGGGGGCAGGGATGGGGATGGGGCTGGGCTGGGCTGGGCTGGGACCAGGACTGGGCTGGGGTAGGGCTGGGACAGGGCTGGGGCTGGGCAGGGGCTGGGCTGGGCTAGGGGCAGGGATGGGGATGGGGCTGGTCTAGCCTGGGGGCAGGGATGGTGCTGGGGCTGGACCTGGGGTTTGGCCTGGGGCAGGGCTGGGGCTGGGCTGGGACTAGGGCTGGGGCTGGGCTGGGGACTGGGACTAGGGCTGGGGCTGGGGTGGGGACTGGGACAGGGCTGTGGCTGGGACTGGGTCCAGGGCTGGACTGGGCTGTGGCTGGGGCTGGGGACAGAGGTGGGGCTTGGGTTGGGGCTGGGGTGAGGGCAGGGCTGGGGCTGGGCTGGGGCCGGGGCTGGAGGCTGGGCTGCGGCCGGGGCTGGGGCCAGGGCTGAGGCTGTTGCTGGGGGCTGGGAAGTGATGGGGCTGGGGCAGTGCTGGGGCTGGGTTGGGGGCAGGGCTGGGGCTGGGCTGGGGCTGGGGCAGGGCTGGGGCTGGGACTGTGCTGGGCCCAAGGTTGGGGCTGGGGCAGGGCTGGGGCTGAGGATGGAGCAGGTTTGATGCCGGGGCTGGGACTGGGTTGGGGCCGGGGCTGGGGCCGGGGGTGGGGCTGGGGCTGGGGCTGGGGCTGGGCTGGGGCCAGGGCTGGGGCCGGGGCTGGGGCTGGGGCTGGGGCTGAGTCCAGGGCTGGGGCTGGGCTGGGGCTGGGGCTGGGCTGGGGCAGGGATGGGGCTGGGTCCAGGGCAGGGGCTGGGGCAGGGCTGGGTCTGAGCTGGGGCCGAGGGTGGGGCTGGGGCTGGGGCTGAGGGCAGGGCTGGGCTAGGGCTGGGCTGGTGCCAGGGCTGGGGCCGGGAGTTGGGCTGGGGCTGGGGCTGGGGCTGGGTCCAGGGATGGGGCTGGGATGTGGCTAGGTTTGGGCTAGGGCTGGGGCTAGGGCCGGGGCTTCGACTGGGGCTGGGTCCAGGGCTGGGGCTGGGGCTGGGCTGGGGCTGGGCTGGGGTTGGCTCCAGGGCAGGGGCTGGGCTTGGGCTGGGGCTGGGCTGGGGCCGAGGGTGGGGCTGGGGCTGGTGCTGGGCTGAGGGGAGGGCTGGGCTAGGGCTGGGCCTGGGGCAGGGCTGGGCTAGGGCTGGTGGCAGGGCTGGGCTAGCGCTGGGCTATGGCCGAGGCTGGGGCCAGGGCTGGGGCTGGGGCTGGAGGCTGGTCTGGGGCCGGGGCTGGGGCAGGGCTGGGGGCAGGGATGGGGTTGGGGCTGGGGCCGGGGCTGGGGCAGGGCTGGGGCAGGGCTGGGGCTGGGGCTGGGCTGAGGGCAGGGTTGGGGCACGGCTGGGGCTGGGGGCTGGGATGGGGCAGGACTGGGGCAGGGGACAGGGCTGGTGTCAGGCTGGGGCTGGTGCTGGGATGGGGCAGGGCAGGGACTGGGGCAGGGCTGGGCTAGGGCTGGGCTGGGGCCGGGGCCGGGGATGGAGCCGTGAGTGGGGTTTGGTGGGGCCGGGGCTAGGGGCCACTGGTGGGGCTGGGGCTGGGGCTGGGTCCAGGGCTGGGGCTGGGCTGTGGCAGGGGATGGGTTGGGCAGGGCTGGGGCTGAGGCTGGGCTGGGGCTGGGGCTGGGTCCAGAGCAGGGGCTGGGCTGGGGCTGGGGCTGGGCTGGTGCAGGGCTGGGGCATGGGCTGGGGGCAGGGATGGGGCCGGGGCTGGGGACAGGGCTCGGGCAGGGGCTGGGGCAGGGCTGGGGCAGGTCTGGTGCTGGGGCTGGGCAGGGGCCGAGGGTGGGGCTGGCCTGGGGTCTGAGCTGGGCCTGGGGCAGGGCAGGGCTGGGCCCGAGGCTGGGGCAGGGCTGGGGTAGGGCTGGGGCCGGGGCTGGGGCAGGGCTGGGGCAGGACTAGGGCTGGGGCTGGGGCAGGGCTGGGGCAGGGGCTGGGGCTGGGCTGGAACCGGGCTGGGGTCAGAGCTGGGGCTGGGGATGGGCCTGGGGCAGGGCTGGTGCTGGGCTGGGGGCAGGGCTAGGGCTGGGGCTGGGCTGGGACCGAGGCTGGGCCCGGGGCCGGGGCCGGGGCTGGTGCAGGCCTGGGGCAGATCTGGAACTGGGGCTGGGCTGGGGCCATGGTTGCGGCTGGGGCTGGGTCTGGGCTGGGCAGGGGACAGGGCTGGGGCTGGGGCTGGGTCCAGGGCTGGGGCTGGGCTGGAGCTGGGGCTGGGCTGAGGGACAGGGCTGGGGCAGGGCTGGGGATGAGGGCTGGGATGGGGCAGGGGTGGAACTGGGGCAGGGCTAGGGCTGGGGCTGGGCTGGGCCCGAGGCTGGGTTGGGAACTGGGGCCGGGGCTGGGGCAGGGGTGGAACTGGGGCTGGGCTGGGACTGGGACTGGCTGGGGTAGGGCTGGGGCTGGGGCAGGGCTGGGGCCGGGGCTGGGGCTGGAGCTGGGAGCAGGGTTGGTACTGAGGTTGGGGGCGGGGATGAGGCTGGGTTGAGGCCGGGGCTGGGTCAGAACTAGGCTGGAGGCTGGGCCTTGGGCTGGGGCCGGGCTGGGGGCAGGGCTGGGGGCAGGGGCCAGGGATGGGATCGGGGCAGGGCTGGGGCTGGGGCTGGAACCATGTCTTAGGCAGGGCTGGGGCTGGGGCTGGGTCTGAGGGTAGGGCTGGGCTAGGGCTGGGGCTGGGGCTGGGCTGGGCTAGGGCTGGGCTGGGGCCAGGGCTGGGGCTGGGCTGGGGCAGGGCTGGGGCTGGGGCTGGGCTAGGGCTGAGAGTGGGGCTGGGCTGGGGTCTGGGCTGGGCATGGGACAGGGCTGGGACTGAGGCTGGGGCAGGGCTGGGGAAGGGATGGGGATGGGGTTGGGCTGGGCTGGGACCGGGACTGGCTGAGGTAGGGCTGGGGCAGTGCTGGGGCTGGGCTGGGGCAGGGCTGCGCTAGGGCTGGATGCAGGGCTGGAACTGGGCTGGGGCTGGGGCTGGGCTGGGGCCAGGACTGGGGCAGGGCTGGGGCTGGGACAGGGCTGGGGCTGGGGCTGGGCTGGGGCTGGGGCTGAGTCCAGGGTTGGGGCTGGGCTGGGGCTGGGGCATGGCTAGGGCTGGGAATGGGGCAGGGCTGGGGCTGGGGCTGCGCTGAGAGCAGGGCTGGGCTAGGGCTGGGCCTGGGGCAGGGCTGGGCTAGGGCTGGTGGCAGGGCTGGGCTAGCGCTGGGCTGGGGCCGAGGCTGGGGCCGGGGCTGGGGCTGGGGCTGGAGGCTGGGCTGGGGCCGGGGCTGGGAGCAGGGCTGGGACTGAGGTTGGGGCAGGGAATGGGGCTTGTTTGGGGCTGGGGCTGGGGCAGGACTAGGCTGGAGGCTGGGCCTTGGGCTGGGCCGGGGCTGGGGGCAGGGCTGGAGGCAGGGCTGGAACCAAGTCCGGGGGAAGGGCTGGGGCCGGGGCTGGGGCAGGGCTGGGGCTGGGGCTGGGGCAGGGGTGGGGAAGGGCTGGTGCTGGGGCTGGTGTGAGGGCAGGGCTGGGGCAGGGCTGGGGCTGGGGATGGGCTGGGGCTGGGCTGGGGCAGGGATAGGGCAGGGTCTGGGCTGGGGGCTGGGGCCGGGGCTGTGGCCGGGGCTGGGGACTGGGCTGGCACTGGGCCAAGGCTGGGGCCAGGGCTGAGGCTGGTCGGTGGCTGGGGCTGGGCTGGGGGCAGGGATGGGGATGGAGCTGGGCTGGGCTGGGACTGACTCTGGGCTGGGGTAGGGCTGGGGCCCGAGCTGGGGCAGGGCTGGGGCCGGGCTGGGGCCGGGGCTGGGGCAGGGCTGGGGGCAGGGATGGGGTTGGGGCTGGGCTGGGCTGGGACCTGGACTGGGCTGGGCTGGGCTGGGCTAGGGGCAGGGATGGGGATGGGGCTGGTCTGGCCTGGGGGCAGGGATGGTGCTGGGGCTGGACCTGGGGCTTGGCCTGGGGCAGGGCTGGGGCTGGGCTGGGGCAGGGATAGGGCAGGGTCTGGGCTGGGGCTGGGGCCGGGGCTGTGGCCGGGGCTGGGGACTGGGCTGGCACTGGGCCAAGGCTGGGGCCAGGGCTGAGGCTGGTCGGTGGCTGGGGCTGGGCTGGGGGCAGGGATGGGGATGGAGCTGGGCTGGGCTGGGACTGACTCTGGGCTGGGGTAGGGCTGGGGCCAGAGCTGGGGCAGGGCTGGGGCCGGGCTGGGGCCGGGGCTGGGGCAGGGCTGGGGGCAGGGATGGGGTTGGGGCTGGGCTGGGCTGGGACCTGGACTGGGCTGGGGGCAGGGATGGAGATGGGGCTGGGCTGGGCTGGGCTAGGGGCAGGGATGGGGATGGGGCTGGTCTGGCCTGGGGGCAGGGATGGTGCTGGGGCTGGACCTGGGGCTTGGCCTGGGGCAGGGCTGGGGCTGGGATGGGACCGGGACTGGAGTGGGGTAGGGCTGGGGCAGGGCTGGGGCTGGGCTGGGGCTGGGCTGGGGGCAGGGATGGGGATGGGGCTGGGCTGGGACCGGGACTGGGCTGGGGTAGGGCTGGGACAGGGCTGGGGCTGGGCAGGGGCTGGGCTGGGCTAGGGGCAGGGATGGGGATGGGGCTGGTCTAGCCTGGGGGCAGGGATGGTGCTGGGGCTGGACCTGGGGCTTGGCCTGGGGCAGGGCTGGGGCTGGGCTGGGACTAGGGCTGGGGCTGGGCTGGGGACTGGGACTAGGGCTGGGGCTGGGGTGGGGACTGGGACAGGGCTGTGGCTGGGACTGGGTCCAGGGCTGGACTGGGCTGTGGCTGGGGCTGGGGACAGAGGTGGGGCTTGGGTTGGGGCTGGGGTGAGGGCAGGGCTGGGGCTGGGCTGGGGCCGGGGCTGGAGGCTGGGCTGGGGCCGGGGCTGGGGCCAGGGCTGAGGCTGTTGCTGGGGGATGGGAAGTGCTGGGGCTGGGGCAGTGCTGGGGCTGGGTTGGGGGCAGGGCTGGGGCTGGGCTGGGGCTGGGGCAGGGCTGGGGCTGGGACTGTGCTGGGCCCAAGGTTGGGGCTGGGGCAGGGCTGGGGCTGAGGATGGAGCAGGTTTGAGGCCAGGGCTGGGGCTGGGTTGGGGCCGGGGCTGGGGCCGGGGGTGGGTCTGGGGCTGGGGCTGGGCTGGGGCCAGAGCTGGGGCCGGGGCTGGGGCTGGGGCTGGGGCTGAGTCCAGGGCTGGGGCCGGGGCTGGAGGCTGGGCTGGGGCCGGGGCTGGGGCCAGGGCTGAGGCTGTTGCTGGGGGCTGGGAAGTGATGGGGCTGGGGCAGTGCTGGGGCTGGGTTGGGGGCAGGGCTGGGGCTGGGCTGGGGCTGGGGCAGGGCTGGGGCTGGGACTGTGCTGGGCCCAAGGTTGGGGCTGGGGCAGGGCTGGGGCTGAGGATGGAGCAGGTTTGAGGCCAGGGCTGGGGCTGGGTTGGGGCCGGGGCTGGGGCCGGGGGTGGGTCTGGGGCTGGGGCTGGGGCTGGGCTGGGGCCAGAGCTGGGGCCGGGGCTGGGGCTGGGGCTGGGGCTGAGTCCAGGGCTGGGGCTGGGCTGGGGCTGGGGCTGGGTCCAGGGCAGGGATGGGGCTGGGTCCAGGGCAGGGGCTGGGGCAGGGCTGGGTCTGAGCTGGGGCCGAGGGTGGGGCTGGGGCTGGGGCTGAGGGCAGGGCTGGGCTAGGGCTGGGCTGGTGCCAGGGCTGGGGCCGGGAGTTGGGCTGGGGCTGGGGCTGGGGCTGGGTCCAGGGATGGGGCTGGGATGTGGCTAGGTTTGGGCTAGGGCTGGGGCTAGGGCCGGGGCTTCGACTGGGGCTGGGTCCAGGGCTGGGGCTGGGGCTGGGCTGGGGCTGGGCTGGGGTTGGCTCCAGGGCAGGGGCTGGGCTTGGGCTGGGGCTGGGCTGGGGCCGAGGGTGGGGCTGGGGCTGGTGCTGGGCTGAGGGGAGGGCTGGGCTAGGGCTGGGCCTGGGGCAGGGCTGGGCTAGGGCTGGTGGCAGGGCTGGGCTAGCGCTGGGCTATGGCCGAGGCTGGGGCCAGGGCTGGGGCTGGGGCTGGAGGCTGGTCTGGGGCCGGGGCTGGGGCAGGGCTGGGGGCAGGGATGGGGTTGGGGCTGGGGCCGGGGCTGGGGCAGGGCTGGGGCAGGGCTGGGGCTGGGGCTGGGCTGAGGGCAGGGTTGGGGCACGGCTGGGGCTGGGGGCTGGGATGGGGCAGGACTGGGGCAGGGGACAGGGCTGGTGTCAGGCTGGGATGGTGCTGGGATGGGGCAGGGCAGGGACTGGGACAGGGCTGGGCTAGGGCTGGGCTGGGGCCGGGGCCGGGGATGGAGCCATGAGTGGGGTTTTGTGGGGCCGGGGCTAGGGGCCACTGGTGGGGCTGGGGCTGGGGCTGGGTCCAGGGCTGGGGCTGGGCTGTGGCAGGGGATGGGTTGGGCAGGGCTGGGGCTGAGGCTGGGGTGGGGCTGGTGCTGGGTCCAGAGCAGGGGCTGGGCTGGGGCTGGGGCTGGGCTGGTGCAGGGCTGGGGCATGGGCTGGGGGCAGGGATGGGGCCGGGGCTGGGGACAGGGCTCGGGCAGGGGCTGGGGCAGGGCTGGGGCAGGTCTGGTGCTGGGGCTGGGCAGGGGCCGAGGGTGGGGCTGGCCTGGGGTCTGAGCTGGGCCTGGGGCAGGGCAGGGCTGGGCCCGAGGCTGGGGCAGGGCTGGGGTAGGGCTGGGGCCGGGGCTGGGGCAGGGCTGGGGCAGGACTAGGGCTGGGGCTGGGGCAGGGCTGGGGCAGGGGCTGGGGCTGGGCTGGGACCGGGCTGGGGTCAGAGCTGGGGCTGGGGATGGGCCTGGGGCAGGGCTGGTGCTGGGCTGGGGGCAGGGCTAGGGCTGGGGCTGGGCTGGGACCGAGGCTGGGCCCGGGGCCGGGGCCGGGGCTGGTGCAGGCCTGGGGCAGATCTGGAACTGGGGCTGGGCTGGGGCCATGGTTGCGGCTGGGGCTGGGGCTGGGCTGGGCAGGGGACAGGGCTGGGGCTGGGGCTGGGTCCAGGGCTGGGGCTGGGCTGGAGCTGGGGCTGGGCTGAGGGACAGGGCTGGGGCAGGGCTGGGGATGAGGGCTGGGATGGGGCAGGACTGGGGCTGGGATGGGGCAGGACTGGGGCTGGGGCAGGGGCAGGGCTGGGGCTGGCCTGGGGCTGGGCTGAGGGCAGGGCCGGGCTGGGGCTGGGCTGGGGCCTGGGATGGGGCCGGGGTTGGGTCAGGGCTGGGGCTAGGCTGGGGCTGGGGCTGGGCTGGGGTCAGGGACGGGGCTGGGACAGGGCTGGGGGCAGGGCTGAGGCAAGGGGTGGGTCTGGCGCTGGGGCTGGGTCCACGGCTTTGGCTGGGCTGTGGCAGGGTCAGGGCTGGGGAAGGGCTGGGGCTGGGGCTGGGCTGGGGCTGGGGCTGGGTCCAGGGCTGGGGCGGAGACTGGGGCAGGGCTAGGGCTGGGGCTGGGCTGGGCCCGAGGCTGGGTTGGGAACTGGGGCCGGGGCTGGGGCAGGGGTGGAACTGGGGCTGGGCTGGGACTGGGACTGGCTGGGGTAGGGCTGGGGCTGGGGCAGGGCTGGGGCCGGGGCTGGGGCTGGAGCTGGGAGCAGGGTTGGTACTGAGGTTGGGGGCGGGGATGAGGCTGGGTTGAGGCCGGGGCTGGGTCAGAACTAGGCTGGAGGCTGGGCCTTGGGCTGGGGCCGGGCTGGGGGCAGGGCTGGGGGCAGGGGCCAGGGATGGGATCGGGGCAGGGCTGGGGCTGGGGCTGGAACCATGTCTTAGGCAGGGCTGGGGCTGGGGCTGGGTCTGAGGGTAGGGCTGGGCTAGGGCTGGGGCTGGGGCTGGGCTGGGCTAGGGCTGGGCTGGGGCCAGGGCTGGGGCTGGGCTGGGGCAGGGCTGGGGCTGGGGCTGGGCTAGGGCTGAGAGTGGGGCTGGGCTGGGGTCTGGGCTGGGCATGGGACAGGGCTGGGACTGAGGCTGGGGCAGGGCTGGGGAAGGGATGGGGATGGGGTTGGGCTGGGCTGGGACCGGGACTGGCTGAGGTAGGGCTGGGGCAGTGCTGGGGCTGGGCTGGGGCAGGGCTGCGCTAGGGCTGGATGCAGGGCTGGAACTGGGCTGGGGCTGGGGCTGGGCTGGGGCCAGGACTGGGGCAGGGCTGGGGCTGGGACAGGGCTGGGGCTGGGGCTGGGCTGGGGCTGGGGCTGAGTCCAGGGTTGGGGCTGGGCTGGGGCTGGGGCATGGCTAGGGCTGGGAATGGGGCAGGGCTGGGGCTGGGGCTGCGCTGAGAGCAGGGCTGGGCTAGGGCTGGGCCTGGGGCAGGGCTGGGCTAGGGCTGGTGGCAGGGCTGGGCTAGCGCTGGGCTGGGGCCGAGGCTGGGGCCGGGGCTGGGGCTGGGGCTGGAGGCTGGGCTGGGGCCGGGGCTGGGAGCAGGGCTGGGACTGAGGTTGGGGCAGGGAATGGGGCTTGTTTGGGGCTGGGGCTGGGGCAGGACTAGGCTGGAGGCTGGGCCTTGGGCTGGGCCGGGGCTGGGGGCAGGGCTGGAGGCAGGGCTGGAACCAAGTCCGGGGGAAGGGCTGGGGCCGGGGCTGGGGCAGGGCTGGGGCTGGGGCTGGGGCAGGGGTGGGGAAGGGCTGGTGCTGGGGCTGGTGTGAGGGCAGGGCTGGGGCAGGGCTGGGGCTGGGGATGGGCTGGGGCTGGGCTGGGGCAGGGATAGGGCAGGGTCTGGGCTGGGGCTGGGGCCGGGGCTGTGGCCGGGGCTGGGGACTGGGCTGGCACTGGGCCAAGGCTGGGGCCAGGGCTGAGGCTGGTCGGTGGCTGGGGCTGGGCTGGGGGCAGGGATGGGGATGGAGCTGGGCTGGGCTGGGACTGACTCTGGGCTGGGGTAGGGCTGGGGCCAGAGCTGGGGCAGGGCTGGGGCCGGGCTGGGGCCGGGGCTGGGGCAGGGCTGGGGGCAGGGATGGGGTTGGGGCTGGGCTGGGCTGGGACCTGGACTGGGCTGGGGGCAGGGATGGAGATGGGGCTGGGCTGGGCTGGGGGCAGGGATGGTGCTGGGGCTGGACCTGGGGCTTGGCCTGGGGCAGGGCTGGGGCTGGGATGGGACCGGGACTGGAGTGGGGTAGGGCTGGGGCAGGGCTGGGGCTGGGCTGGGGCTGGGCTGGGCTGGGGGCAGGGATGGGGATGGGGCTGGGCTGGGACCGGGACTGGGCTGGGGTAGGGCTGGGACAGGGCTGGGGCTGGGCAGGGGCTGGGCTGGGCTAGGGGCAGGGATGGGGATGGGGCTGGTCTAGCCTGGGGGCAGGGATGGTGCTGGGGCTGGACCTGGGGCTTGGCCTGGGGCAGGGCTGGGGCTGGGCTGGGACTAGGGCTGGGGCTGGGCTGGGGACTGGGACTAGGGCTGGGGCTGGGGTGGGGACTGGGACAGGGCTGTGGCTGGGACTGGGTCCAGGGCTGGACTGGGCTGTGGCTGGGGCTGGGGACAGAGGTGGGGCTTGGGTTGGGGCTGGGGTGAGGGCAGGGCTGGGGCTGGGCTGGGGCCGGGGCTGGAGGCTGGGCTGGGGCCGGGGCTGGGGCCAGGGCTGAGGCTGTTGCTGGGGGCTGGGAAGTGATGGGGCTGGGGCAGTGCTGGGGCTGGGTTGGGGGCAGGGCTGGGGCTGGGCTGGGGCTGGGGCAGGGCTGGGGCTGGGACTGTGCTGGGCCCAAGGTTGGGGCTGGGGCAGGGCTGGGGCTGAGGATGGAGCAGGTTTGAGGCCGGGGCTGGGGCTGGGTTGGGGCCGGGGCTGGGGCCGGGGGTGGGGCTGGGGCTGGGGCTGGGGCTGGGCTGGGGCCAGAGCTGGGGCCGG
Source organism: Melanerpes formicivorus (assembly GCF_026170545.1). Taxonomy (NCBI): domain Eukaryota; kingdom Metazoa; phylum Chordata; class Aves; order Piciformes; family Picidae; genus Melanerpes; species Melanerpes formicivorus. The sequence continues at coordinate 70,478 of NW_027142587.1, read as the reverse complement.
GGCTGGGGCTGGGGCTGGGGCTGAGTCCAGGGCTGGGGCTGGGCTGGGGCTGGGGCTGGGCTGGGGCAGGGCTGGGTCTGAGCTGGGGCCGAGGGTGGGGCTGGGGCTGGGGCTGAGGGCAGGGCTGGGCTAGGGCTGGGCTGGTGCCAGGGCTGGGGCCGGGAGTTGGGCTGGGGCTGGGGCTGGGGCTGGGTCCAGGGATGGGGCTGGGATGTGGCTAGGTTTGGGCTAGGGCTGGGGCTAGGGCCGGGGCTTCGACTGGGGCTGGGTCCAGGGCTGGGGCTGGGGCTGGGCTGGTGCCAGGGCTGGGGCCGGGAGTTGGGCTGGGGCTGGGGCTGGGGCTGGGTCCAGGGATGGGGCTGGGATGTGGCTAGGTTTGGGCTAGGGCTGGGGCTAGGGCCGGGGCTTCGACTGGGGCTGGGTCCAGGGCTGGGGCTGGGGCTGGGCTGGGGCTGGGCTGGGGTTGGCTCCAGGGCAGGGGCTGGGCTTGGGCTGGGGCTGGGCTGGGGCCGAGGGTGGGGCTGGGGCTGGTGCTGGGCTGAGGGGAGGGCTGGGCTAGGGCTGGGCCTGGGGCAGGGCTGGGCTAGGGCTGGTGGCAGGGCTGGGCTAGCGCTGGGCTATGGCCGAGGCTGGGGCCAGGGCTGGGGCTGGGGCTGGAGGCTGGTCTGGGGCCGGGGCTGGGGCAGGGCTGGGGGCAGGGATGGGGCAGGGCTGGGGCTGGGGCTGGGCTGAGGGCAGGGTTGGGGCACGGCTGGGGCTGGGGGCTGGGATGGGGCAGGACTGGGGCAGGGGACAGGGCTGGTGTCAGGCTGGGGCTGGTGCTGGGATGGGGCAGGGCAGGGACTGGGGCAGGGCTGGGCTAGGGCTGGGCTGGGGCCGGGGCCAGGGATGGAGCCGTGAGTGGGGTTTGGTGGGGCCGGGGCTAGGGGCCACTGGTGGGGCTGGGGCTGGGGCTGGGTCCAGGGCTGGGGCTGGGCTGTGGCAGGGGATGGGTTGGGCAGGGCTGGGGCTGAGGCTGGGGTGGGGCTGGGGCTGGGTCCAGAGCAGGGGCTGGGCTGGGGCTGGGGCTGGGCTGGTGCAGGGCTGGGGCATGGGCTGGGGGCAGGGATGGGGCCGGGGCTGGGGACAGGGCTCGGGCAGGGGCTGGGGCAGGGCTGGGGCAGGTCTGGTGCTGGGGCTGGGCAGGGGCCGAGGGTGGGGCTGGCCTGGGGTCTGAGCTGGGCCTGGGGCAGGGCAGGGCTGGGCCCGAGGCTGGGGCAGGGCTGGGGTAGGGCTGGGGCCGGGGCTGGGGCAGGGCTGGGGCAGGACTAGGGCTGGGGCTGGGGCAGGGCTGGGGCAGGGGCTGGGGCTGGGCTGGGACCGGGCTGGGGTCAGAGCTGGGGCTGGGGATGGGCCTGGGGCAGGGCTGGTGCTGGGCTGGGGGCAGGGCTAGGGCTGGGGCTGGGCTGGGACCGAGGCTGGGCCCGGGGCCGGGGCCGGGGCTGGTGCAGGCCTGGGGCAGATCTGGAACTGGGGCTGGGCTGGGGCCATGGTTGCGGCTGGGGCTGGGGCTGGGCTGGGCAGGGGACAGGGCTGGGGCTGGGGCTGGGTCCAGGGCTGGGGCTGGGCTGGAGCTGGGGCTGGGCTGAGGGACAGGGCTGGGGCAGGGCTGGGGATGAGGGCTGGGATGGGGCAGGACTGGGGCTGGGATGGGGCAGGACTGGGGCTGGGGCAGGGGCAGGGCTGGGGCTGGCCTGGGGCTGGGCTGAGGGCAGGGCCGGGCTGGGGCTGGGCTGGGGCCTGGGATGGGGCCGGGGTTGGGTCAGGGCTGGGGCTAGGCTGGGGCTGGGGCTGGGCTGGGGTCAGGGACGGGGCTGGGACAGGGCTGGGGGCAGGGCTGAGGCAAGGGGTGGGTCTGGCGCTGGGGCTGGGTCCACGGCTTTGGCTGGGCTGTGGCAGGGTCAGGGCTGGGGAAGGGCTGGGGCTGGGGCTGGGCTGGGGCTGGGGCTGGGTCCAGGGCTGGGGCGGAGACTGGGGCAGGGCTAGGGCTGGGGCTGGGCTGGGCCCGAGGCTGGGTTGGGAACTGGGGCTGGGGCTGGGGCAGGGGTGGAACTGGGGCAGGGCTAGGGCTGGGGCTGGGCTGGGCCCGAGGCTGGGTTGGGAACTGGGGCCGGGGCTGGGGCAGGGGTGGAACTGGGGCTGGGCTGGGACTGGGACTGGCTGGGGTAGGGCTGGGGCTGGGGCAGGGCTGGGGCCGGGGCTGGGGCTGGAGCTGGGAGCAGGGTTGGTACTGAGGTTGGGGGCGGGGATGAGGCTGGGTTGAGGCCGGGGCTGGGTCAGAACTAGGCTGGAGGCTGGGCCTTGGGCTGGGGCCGGGCTGGGGGCAGGGCTGGGGGCAGGGGCCAGGGATGGGATCGGGGCAGGGCTGGGGCTGGGGCTGGAACCATGTCTTAGGCAGGGCTGGGGCTGGGGCTGGGTCTGAGGGTAGGGCTGGGCTAGGGCTGGGGCTGGGGCTGGGCTGGGCTAGGGCTGGGCTGGGGCCAGGGCTGGGGCTGGGCTGGGGCAGGGCTGGGGCTGGGGCTGGGCTAGGGCTGAGAGTGGGGCTGGGCTGGGGTCTGGGCTGGGCATGGGACAGGGCTGGGACTGAGGCTGGGGCAGGGCTGGGGAAGGGATGGGGATGGGGTTGGGCTGGGCTGGGACCGGGACTGGCTGAGGTAGGGCTGGGGCAGTGCTGGGGCTGGGCTGGGGCAGGGCTGCGCTAGGGCTGGATGCAGGGCTGGAACTGGGCTGGGGCTGGGGCTGGGCTGGGGCCAGGACTGGGGCAGGGCTGGGGCTGGGACAGGGCTGGGGCTGGGGCTGGGCTGGGGCTGGGGCTGAGTCCAGGGTTGGGGCTGGGCTGGGGCTGGGGCATGGCTAGGGCTGGGAATGGGGCAGGGCTGGGGCTGGGGCTGCGCTGAGAGCAGGGCTGGGCTAGGGCTGGGCCTGGGGCAGGGCTGGGCTAGGGCTGGTGGCAGGGCTGGGCTAGCGCTGGGCTGGGGCCGAGGCTGGGGCCGGGGCTGGGGCTGGGGCTGGAGGCTGGGCTGGGGCCGGGGCTGGGAGCAGGGCTGGGACTGAGGTTGGGGCAGGGAATGGGGCTTGTTTGGGGCTGGGGCTGGGGCAGGACTAGGCTGGAGGCTGGGCCTTGGGCTGGGCCGGGGCTGGGGGCAGGGCTGGAGGCAGGGCTGGAACCAAGTCCGGGGGAAGGGCTGGGGCCGGGGCTGGGGCAGGGCTGGGGCTGGGGCTGGGGCTGGGGCTGGGGCTGAGTCCAGGGCTGGGGCTGGGCTGGGGCTGGGGCTGGGCTGGGGCAGGGATGGGGCTGGGTCCAGGGCAGGGGCTGGGGCAGGGCTGGGTCTGAGCTGGGGCCGAGGGTGGGGCTGGGGCTGGGGCTGAGGGCAGGGCTGGGCTAGGGCTGGGCTGGTGCCAGGGCTGGGGCCGGGAGTTGGGCTGGGGCTGGGGCTGGGGCTGGGTCCAGGGATGGGGCTGGGATGTGGCTAGGTTTGGGCTAGGGCTGGGGCTAGGGCCGGGGCTTCGACTGGGGCTGGGTCCAGGGCTGGGGCTGGGGCTGGGCTGGGGCTGGGCTGGGGTTGGCTCCAGGGCAGGGGCTGGGCTTGGGCTGGGGCTGGGCTGGGGCCGAGGGTGGGGCTGGGGCTGGTGCTGGGCTGAGGGGAGGGCTGGGCTAGGGCTGGGCCTGGGGCAGGGCTGGGCTAGGGCTGGTGGCAGGGCTGGGCTAGCGCTGGGCTATGGCCGAGGCTGGGGCCAGGGCTGGGGCTGGGGCTGGAGGCTGGTCTGGGGCCGGGGCTGGGGCAGGGCTGGGGGCAGGGATGGGGTTGGGGCTGGGGCCGGGGCTGGGGCAGGGCTGGGGCAGGGCTGGGGCTGGGGCTGGGCTGAGGGCAGGGTTGGGGCACGGCTGGGGCTGGGGGCTGGGATGGGGCAGGACTGGGGCAGGGGACAGGGCTGGTGTCAGGCTGGGGCTGGTGCTGGGATGGGGCAGGGCAGGGACTGGGGCAGGGCTGGGCTAGGGCTGGGCTGGGGCCGGGGCCGGGGATGGAGCCATGAGTGGGGTTTTGTGGGGCCGGGGCTAGGGGCCACTGGTGGGGCTGGGGCTGGGGCTGGGTCCAGGGCTGGGGCTGGGCTGTGGCAGGGGATGGGTTGGGCAGGGCTGGGGCTGAGGCTGGGGTGGGGCTGGGGCTGGGTCCAGAGCAGGGGCTGGGCTGGGGCTGGGGCTGGGCTGGGGCTGGGGCTGGGCTGGTGCAGGGCTGGGGCATGGGCTGGGGGCAGGGATGGGGCCGGGGCTGGGGACAGGGCTCGGGCAGGGGCTGGGGCAGGGCTGGGGCAGGTCTGGTGCTGGGGCTGGGCAGGGGCCGAGGGTGGGGCTGGCCTGGGGTCTGAGCTGGGCCTGGGGCAGGGCAGGGCTGGGCCCGAGGCTGGGGCAGGGCTGGGGTAGGGCTGGGGCCGGGGCTGGGGCAGGGCTGGGGCAGGACTAGGGCTGGGGCTGGGGCAGGGCTGGGGCAGGGGCTGGGGCTGGGCTGGGACCGGGCTGGGGTCAGAGCTGGGGCTGGGGATGGGCCTGGGGCAGGGCTGGTGCTGGGCTGGGGGCAGGGCTAGGGCTGGGGCTGGGCTGGGGACTGGGACAGGGCTGTGGCTGGGACTGGGTCCAGAGCAGGGGCTGGGCTGGGGCTGGGGCTGGGCTGGTGCAGGCCTGGGGCATGGGCTGGGGGCAGGGATGGGGCTGGGGCTGGGGCTGCGGACAGGGCTGGGGCTAGGGCTGAGTTAGGGGGAGGGATGAGGCTGTGCTGGGGCCGGGGCTGGAACCAAGGCTTGGGCAGGGATGGGGCTGGGGCTGGGGCTGGGGCAGGGTTGGGGCTGGGCTGGGGCTGGGGCAGACACTGGGACAGGGCTGGGGGTGGGCTGTGGCTGGGGCTGGGGACAGGGCTGGGGCCGGGGCTGGGCAGGGCTGGGAATGGGGGCTGGGATGGGGCAGGACTGGGGCTGCGGCAAAGGCCGGGGCTGGGGACAGGGCTGGGGCCCGAGCTGGGGCAGGGCTGGGGCTGGGCTGGGGCTGGGTTCAGGGCTAGGGATGGGCCTGGTTCCAGGGCTGGGGTTGGGCTGAGGGCAGGGCTGGGCTAGGCCTGGGGCTGGGGCAGGGCTAGGTTAGGGCTGCCCTGGGGCCAGGGCTGGGGCTGGGACTGGGGCTGGGACTGGGGCAGGGCTGGGGCTGGGCTGGGGCAGGGATAGGGCAGGGGCTGGGCTGGGGCTGGGGCCGGGGCTGGGGCGGGGCTGGGGCCGGGCTGGGGATGGGGCTGGGCTGAGGGCAGGGCTGTGGCTGGGCTGTGGCTTGGGCTGGGCAGGGGCTAGGCTGGGGATGAGGGTGATGCTGGGGCAGGGTCTGGGGCTGGGGACAGGGCTGACGCCGGGCTGGGGCAGGGTTCGGGGCTGTGGCTGGGCTGTGGCTTGGGCAGGGCAGGGGCAGGGCTGGGGCTGGGGCTGGGCAGTGGCTGGGGCTGGGCTGGGGCAGGGCTGGGGCTGGGGCTGGGCTGAGGGCAGGGCTGGGACTGGGGACAGGGCTGGGCCCGAGGCTGAGGCAAGTCTGGGGCAGGCCTGGGGCTGGCGCTGGGGCAGGGCTGGGCTGGGGATAGTGCTGGGGCTGGGGCTGGGGCAGGGCTGGGGCAGGGCTGGGGCCAAGGTTCGGGCTGGGGCCGGGGCTGGGGCTGCAGAAAGGCTGGGGCTAGGGCTGAGTTAGGGGTAGGGCTGGGGCTGTGCTGGGGCTGGGGCTGGAACCAAGGCATGGGCAGGGCTGGGGCTGGGGCCGGGGATGGGGCTGCAGACAGGGCTGGGGCTAGGGCTGAGTTAGGGGTAGGGCTGGGGCTGTGCTGGGGCTGGTGCTGGAACCAAGGCTTGGGCTGGGCTGGGGCTGGGGCTGGGGCTGGGCTGGGGGCAGGGCTGGGACTGGGGCTGGGGCAGGGCTGGGCTGGGGATGGTGCTGGGGCTGGGGCTGGGCAGGGCTGGGGCAGGGCTGGGGCCAAGGTTGGGGCTGGGACTGGGGCTGCAGACAGGGCTGGGGCTAGGGCTGAGTTAGGGGTAGGGCTGGGGCTGTGCTGGGGCTGGGGCTGGAACCAAGGCTTGGGCTGGGCTGGGGCTGGGGCTGGGCCTGGGCTGGGGGCAGGGCTGGGACTGGGGCTGGGGCAGGGCTGGGCCTGGGCTGGGACCGGGACTGGGCTGTGGCTTGGGCTGGGCAGGGGCTAGGCTGGGGACGAGGGTGATGCTGGGGCAGGGTCTGGTGCTGGGGACAGGGCTGGGGCCGGGCTGGGGCTGGGCTGAGGGCAGGGCTGGGCTAGGGCTGTGGCTGGGGCAGGGCTGGGGCCGGGGCTGAGGGTGGGCTGGGGCGGGGACTGGGCTGGGGCTGGGGCCGGGGCAGGGCTGGTCTGTGGCTTGGGCCGGGCTGGGCTGGGGCAGGGCTGGGGCTGGAGCTGGGGCAGGGCTGGGGCAGGGGCTGGGTCAAGGGCTGGGGCTGGATTGTGGCTTGGGCTGGGCAGGGGCAGGTCTGGGGCTGGGGCTGGTCTGGGGCTGGGTCCAGAGCTGGAGCTGGGCTGGGGCTGGGGCTGGGCTGGGGCAGGGCTGGGCTGGGGCTGGGCTGGGGCCGAGGGTGGGGCTGGGGTTGGGGCTGGGGATGAGGGCAGGGCTGGGGCTGGACTGTGGCTGGGGATGGGCTGGGGCAGGGCTGGGGCTGAGGCTGGAGCAGGGCTGGGGCCGGGGCTGAGGGTGGGCTGGGGCAGGGCTGGGGCTGAGGCTGGAGCAGGGGAGGGGCCAGGGCTGGGGCTGGGGTGGGGCAGGGTTTGGGGCTGTGGCTGGGCTGTGGCTTGGGCAGGGCAGGGGCAGGGATGGGGTGGGGGCTGGGCTGTGTCTGGGGCAGGGCTGTGTCTGGGGCTGGGTCCAGGGCTGGGGCTGGGCAGTGGCTGGGGCTGGGCTGGGGCAGGGCTGGGGCTGGGGCTGGAGCTGGGGCAGGGCTGGGGCAGGGGCTGGGTCAAGGGCTGGGGCTGGATTGTGGCTTGGGCTGGGCAGGGGCAGGTCTGGGGCTGGGGCTGGTCTGGGGCTGGGTCCAGAGCTGGAGCTGGGCTGTGGCTGGGGCTGGGCTGGGGCAGGGCTGGGCTGGGGCTGGGCTGGGGCCGAGGGTGGGGCTGGGGTTGGGGCTGGGGATGAGGGCAGGGCTGGGGCTGGACTGTGGCTGGGGATGGGCTGGGGCAGGGCTGGGGCTGAGGCTGGAGCAGGGCTGGGGCCGGGGCTGAGGGTGGGCTGGGGCAGGGCTGGGGCTGAGGCTGGAGCAGGGGAGGGGCCAGGGCTGGGGCTGGGGTGGGGCAGGGTTTGGGGCTGTGGCTGGGCTGTGGCTTGGGCAGGGCAGGGGCAGGGATGGGGCGGGGGCAGGGCTGTGGCTGTGGCAGGGCTGGGGCTGGGGCTGGGTCCAGGGCTGGGGCTGGGCAGTGGCTGGGGCTGGGCTGGGGCAGGGCTGGGGCTGGGGCTGGGCTGAGGGCAGGGCTGGGGCTGGGGCAGGGCTGGGCCTGAGGCTGGGGCAGGGCTGGGGTAGGGTTAGGGCCGGGGCTGGGAGCAGGGCTGGGGCAGGGGCTGGGGCTGGGCTGGGACCGGGCTGGGGTCAGAGCTGGGGCTGGGGATGGGCCTGGGGCAGGGCTGGTGCTGGGCTGGGGGCAGGGCTAGGGCTGGGGCTGGGCTGGGGACTGGGACAGGGCTGTGGCTGGGACTGGGTCCAGAGCAGGGGCTGGGCTGGGGCTGGGGCTGGGCTGGTGCAGGGCTGGGGCATGGGCTGGGGGCAGGGATGGGGCTGGGGCTGGGGCTGCGGACAGGGCTGGGGCTAGGGCTGAGTTAGGGGGAGGGCTGAGGCTGTGCTGGGGCCGGGGCTGGAACCAAGGCTTGGGCAGGGATGGGGCTGGGGCTGGGGCTGGGGCAGGGTTGGGGCTGGGCTGGGGCTGGGGCAGACACTGGGACAGGGCTGGGGGTGGGCTGTGGCTGGGGCTGGGGACAGGGCTGGGGCCGGGGCTGGGCAGGGCTGGGAATGGGGGCTGGGATGGGGCAGGACTGGGGCTGCGGCAAAGGCCGGGGCTGGGGACAGGGCTGGGGCCCGAGCTGGGGCAGGGCTGGGGCTGGGCTGGGGCTGGGTTCAGGGCTAGGGATGGGCCTGGTTCCAGGGCTGGGGTTGGGCTGAGGGCAGGGCTGGGCTAGGCCTGGGGCTGGGGCAGGGCTAGGTTAGGGCTGCCCTGGGGCCAGGGCTGGGGCTGGGACTGGGGCTGGGACTGGGGCAGGGCTGGGGCTGGGCTGGGGCAGGGATAGGGCAGGGGCTGGGCTGGGGCTGGGGCCGGGGCTGGGGCGGGGCTGGGGCCGGGCTGGGGCTGTGGCTGGGCTGAGGGCAGGGCTGTGGCTGGGCTGTGGCTTGGGCTGGGCAGGGGCTAGGCTGGGGATGAGGGTGATGCTGGGGCAGGGTCTGGGGCTGGGGACAGGGCTGACGCCGGGCTGGGGCAGGGTTCGGGGCTGTGGCTGGGCTGTGGCTTGGGCAGGGCAGGGGCAGGGATGGGGCTGGGGCTGGGCAGTGGCTGGGGCTGGGCTGGGGCAGGGCTGGGGCTGGGGCTGGGCTGAGGGCAGGGCTGGGACTGGGGACAGGGCTGGGCCCGAGGCTGAGGCAAGTCTGGGGCAGGCCTGGGGCTGGCGCTGGGGCAGGGCTGGGCTGGGGATAGTGCTGGGGCTGGGGCTGGGGCAGGGCTGGGGCAGGGCTGGGGCCAAGGTTGGGGCTGGGGCTGGGGCTGCAGACAGGGCTGGGGCTAGGGCTGAGTTAGGGGTAGGGCTGGGGCTGTGCTGGGGCTGGGGCTGGAACCAAGGCATGGGCAGGGCTGGGGCTGGGGCCGGGGATGGGGCTGCAGACAGGGCTGGGGCTAGGGCTGAGTTAGGGGTAGGGCTGGGGCTGTGCTGGGGCTGGTGCTGGAACCAAGGCTTGGGCTGGGCTGGGGCTGGGGCTGGGGCTGGGCTGGGGGCAGGGCTGGGACTGGGGCTGGGGCAGGGCTGGGCTGGGGATAGTGCTGGGGCTGGGGCTGGGCAGGGCTGGGGCAGGGCTGGGGCCAAGGTTGGGGCTGGGGCTGGGGCTGCAGACAGGGCTGGGGCTAGGGCTGAGTTAGGGGTAGGGCTGGGGCTGTGCTGGGGCTGGGGCTGGAACCAAGGCTTGGGCTGGGCTGGGGCTGGGGCTGGGCCTGGGCTGGGGGCAGGGCTGGGACTGGGGCTGGGGCAGGGCTGGGCCTGGGCTGGGACCGGGACTGGGCTGTGGCTTGGGCTGGGCAGGGGCTAGGCTGGGGACGAGGGTGATGCTGGGGCAGGGTCTGGTGCTGGGGACAGGGCTGGGGCCGGGCTGGGGCTGGGCTGAGGGCAGGGCTGGGCTAGGGCTGTGGCTGGGGCAGGGCTGGGGCCGGGGCTGAGGGTGGGCTGGGGCGGGGACTGGGCTGGGGCTGGGGCCGGGGCAGGGCTGGTCTGTGGCTTGGGCCGGGCTGGGCTGGGGCAGGGCTGGGGCTGGAGCTGGGGCTGGGCTGGGGCAGGGGCTGGGTCAAGGGCTGGGGCTGGATTGTGGCTTGGGCTGGGCAGGGGCAGGTCTGGGGCTGGGGCTGGTCTGGGGCTGGGTCCAGAGCTGGAGCTGGGCTGTGGCTGGGGCTGGGCTGGGGCAGGGCTGGGCTGGGGCTGGGCTGGGGCCGAGGGTGGGGCTGGGGTTGGGGCTGGGGATGAGGGCAGGGCTGGGGCTGGACTGTGGCTGGGGCTGGGCTGGGACAGGGCTGGGGCTGAGGCTGGAGCAGGGCAGGGGCAGGGATGGGGCGGGGGCTGGGCTGTGGCTGGGGCAGGGCTGGGGCAGGGCTGGGGCTGGGGCTGGGTCCAGGGCTGGGGCTGGGCAGTGGCTGGGGCTGGGCTGGGGCAGGGCTGGGCCTGAGGCTGGGGCAGGGCTGGGGTAGGGCTACGGCCGGGGCTGGGAGCAGGGCTGGGCCCGAGGCTGAGGCAGGGCTGGGGCAGGCCTGGGGCTGGCGCTGGGGCAGGGCTGGGCTGGGGATAGTGCTGGGGCTGGGGGTGGGGCAGGGCTCGGGCAGGGCTGGGGCAGGGGCTGGGTCAAGGGCTGGGGTCAGAGATGGGGCTGGGCTGGGCCTGGGGCTGGGCAGGGATGGGGTAGGGCTGGGGATGGGGTGGGCCTGGGGCTGGGGCAGGGCTGGGGCAGGGCTGGGTCCAAGGTTGGGGCTGGGGCTGGGGCTGGGGCTGCAGACAGGGCTGGGGCTAGGGCTGAGTTAGGGGTAGGGCTGGGGCTGTGCTGGGGCTGGGGCTGGAACCAAGGCTTGGGCTGGGCTGGGGCTGGGGCTGGGGCTGGGCTGGGGGCAGGGCTGGGACTGGGGCTGGGGCAGGGCTGGGCCTGGGCTGGGACCGGGACTGGGCTGTGGCTTGGGCTGGGCAGGGGCTAGGCTGGGGACGAGGGTGATGCCGGGGCAGGGTCTGGTGCTGGGGATAGGGCTGGGGCCGGGCTGGGGCGGGGCTGAGGGCAGGGCTGGGCTAGGGCTGTGGCTGGGGCAGGGCTGGGGAGGGGCTGAGGGTGGGCTGGGGCGGGGACTGGGCTGGTTCTGGGGCCGGGCTGGGCTGGGGCAGGGCTGGGGCTGGAGCTGGGGCTGGGCTGGGGCAGGGGCTGGGTCAAGGGCTGGGGCTGGATTGTGGCTTGGGCTGGGCAGGGGCAGGTCTGGGGCTGGGGCTGGTCTGGGGCTGGGTCCAGAGCTGGAGCTGGGGCTGGTCTGGGGCTGGGTCCAGAGCTGGAGCTGGGCTGTGGCTGGGGCTGGGCTGGGGCAGGGCTGGGCTGGGGCTGGGCTGGGGCCGAGGGTGGGGCTGGGGTTGGGGCTCGGGATGAGGGCAGGGCTGGGGCTGGACTGTGGCTGGGGATGGGCTGGGGCAGGGCTGGGGCTGAGGCTGGAGCAGGGCTGGGGCCGGGACTGAGGGTGGGCTGGGGCAGGGCTGGGGCTGAGGCTGGAGCAGGGGAGGGGCCAGGGCTGGGGCTGGGGTGGGGCAGGGTTTGGGGCTGTGGCTGGGCTGTGGCTTGGGCAGGGCAGGGGCAGGGATGGGGTGGGGGCTGGGCCGTGTCTGGGGCAGGGCTGGGGCTGGGGCTGGGTCCAGGGCTGGGGCTGGGCAGTGGCTGGGGCTGGGCTGGGGCAGGGCTGGGGCTGGGGCTGGAGCTGGGGCAGGGCTGGGGCAGGGGCTGGGTCAAGGGCTGGGGCTGGATTGTGGCTTGGGCTGGGCAGGGGCAGGTCTGGGGCTGGGGCTGGTCTGGGGCTGGGTCCAGAGCTGGAGCTGGGCTGTGGCTGGGGCTGGGCTGGGGCAGGGCTGGGCTGGGGCTGGGCTGGGGCCGAGGGTGGGGCTGGGGTTGGGGCTGGGGATGAGGGCAGGGCTGGGGCTGGACTGTGGCTGGGGATGGGCTGGGGCAGGGCTGGGGCTGAGGCTGGAGCAGGGCTGGGGCCGGGGCTGAGGGTGGGCTGGGGCAGGGCTGGGGCTGAGGCTGGAGCAGGGGAGGGGCCAGGGCTGGGGCTGGGGTGGGGCAGGGTTTGGGGCTGTGGCTGGGCTGTGGCTTGGGCAGGGCAGGGGCAGGGATGGGGCGGGGGCAGGGCTGTGGCTGGGGCAGGGCTGGGGCTGGGGCTGGGTCCAGGGCTGGGGCTGGGCAGTGGCTGGGGCTGGGCTGGGGCAGGGCTGGGGCTGGGGCTGGGCTGAGGGCAGGGCTGGGGCTGGGGCAGGGCTGGGCCTGAGGCTGGGGCAGGGCTGGGGTAGGGCTAGGGCCGGGGCTGGGAGCTGGGCTGGGCCCGAGGCTGAGGCAGGGCTGGGGCAGGCCTGGGGCTGGCGCTGGGGCAGGGCTGGGCTGGGGATAGTGCTGGGGCTGGGGGTGGGGCAGGGCTCGGGCAGGGCTGGGGCAGGGGCTGGGGCTGGGGCTGGGCTGGGACTGGGTTCGGGGCTAGGGATGGGCCTGGTTCCAGGGCTGGGGTTGGGCTGAGGGCAGGGCTGGGCTAGGCCTGGGGCTGGGGCAGGGCTAGGTTAGGACTGCCCTGGGGCCAGGGCTGGGGCTGAGACTGGGGCTGGGACTGGGGCAGGACTGGGGCTGGGACTGGGGCAGGGCTGGGGCTGGGCTGGGGCAGGGATAGGGCAGGGGCTGGGCTGGGGCTGGGGCCGGGGCTGGGGTGGGGCTGGGGACAAGGCTGGGGCCGGGCTGGGGCAGGGTTCGGGGCTGTGGCTGGGCTGTGGCTTGGGCAGGACTGGGGCAGGGATGGGGCTGGGCTGGGGCTGGGCTGGGCTAGGGGAAGGGATGGGGATGGGGCTGGTCTGGCCTGGGGGCAGGGATGGGGATGGGGCTGGACCTGGGGCTTGGCCTGGGGCAGGGCTGGGGCTGGGCTGGGGCTGGGCTGGGCTGGGGTGGGGACTGGGACTAGGGCTGGGGCTGGGGTGGGGACTGGGACAGGGCTGTGGCTGGGACTGGGTCCAGGGCTGGACTGGGCTGTGGCTGGGGCTAGGGACAAAGGTGGGGCTTGGGTTGGGGCTGGGGTGAGGGCAGGGCTGGGGCGGGGCTGGGGCCGGGGCTGGAGGCTGGGCTGGGGCCGGGGCTGGGGCCAGGGCTGAGGCTGTTGCTGGGGGCTGGGAAGTGATGGGGCTGGGGCAGTGCTGGGGCTGGGTTGGGGGCAGGGCTGGGGCTGGGCTGGTGCTGGGGCAGGGCTGGGGCTGGGGGCTGCAACCAAGGCTTGGGAAGGCCTGGGTCCGGGGCTGGGGCTGGATTGTTGCCAGGGCAGCGGCAGGACTAGGCTTGAGGCTGGGCCTTGGGCTGGGGCTGGGTTGGCGCAGGGCTGGGGCTGGGGCTGGAACCAAGGTTTGGGCAGGGGTGGGGCTGGGGCTGGAGCCGGGGCTGGGGCAGGAGCCAGGGCTGGAGCAGGGCTGCGTCCGGACCTGGGGCTGGGGCTGGGGCTTGGGCAGGCCTGGGGCTGGGGCTGGGCTGGGGCTGGGGCAGGGCTGGGCTGGGGCCAGGCTGGGGCAGGGTTCGGGGCTGTGGCTGGGCTGTGGCTTGGGCAGGGCAGGGCCAGGGATGGGGCTGGGGCTGGGCAGTGGCTGGGGCTGGGGCTGGGGCAGGGCTGCGGCAGGGCTGGGGCCAAGATTGGGGCTGAGGCTGGGGCTGGGGCTGCCGACAGGGCTGGGGCTAGGGCTGAGTTAGGGGTAGGGCTGGGGCTGTGCTGGGGCTGGGGCTGGAACCAAGGCTTGGACTGGGCTGGGGCTGGGGCTGGGGCTGGGCTGGGGGCAGGGCTGGGACTGGGGACGAGGGTGATGCCGGGGCAGGGTCTGGTGCTGGGGACAGGGCTGGGGCCGGGCTGGGGCTGGGCTGAGGGCAGGGCTGGGCTAGGGCTGTGGCTGGGGCAGGGCTGGGGCCGGGGCTGAGGGTATGCTGGGGCGGGGACTGGGGCGGGGACTGGGGCAGGGCTAGGGCTGGGGCAGGGCTGGAACTGGGGCTGAGGGTGGTCTGGGCTGGGTTTAGGGCTGGGGCTGGGGCAGGTCTGGGCCCGAGGCTGGGGACAGGACTGGGGTAGGGCTGGGGCTGGGTTGGGGCCAGGGCTGGGCCAGGGCTGGGGCTGGGGCTGGGCTGTATCTGAGGCTGGGTCCGGGGCTGGGTCCGGGGCTGGGTCCGGGGCTGGAGTAGGGCTGGGGCAGCGCTGGAACTGGGACTGTGCTGGGGCCAAGGTTGGGGCTGGGGCAGGGCTGGGGCTGAGGATGGAGCAGGTTTGAGGCCGGGGCTGGGGCTGGGTTGGGGCCGGGGCTGGGGCCGGGGGTGGGGCTGGGGCTGGGGCTGGGGCTGGGTCCAGGGATGGGGCTGGGATGTGGCTAGGGTTGGGCTAGGGCTGGGCTAGGGCCAGGGCTTCGACTGGGGCTGGGTCCAGGGCTGGGGCTGGGGCAGGGCTGGGGCTGGGCTGGGGCTGGCTCCAGGGCAGGGGCTGTGCTTGGGCTGGGGCTGGGCTGGGGCCGAGGGTGGGGCTGGGGCTGGGGCTGGGACTGAGGGCAGGGCTGGGCTAGGGCTGGGGCTGGGGCTGGGGCAGGGGCAGGGGCTGGGGACAGGGCTGGTGCCAGAGCTGGGGATGGGGGCTGCGATGGGGCAGGACTCGGGCTGGGGCAGGGGTGCGGCAGGGGATGGGGCCGGTGGTGTGGCTGCGGCTGGGGCTGGGCTGGGGCTGGGTTCGGGGCAGGGCTGGGGCTAGGTCCAGGGCTGGGGCTGGGCTGAGGGCAGGGCTGGGGCTAGGACTGGGGCTGGGGCAGGGCTGGGCTAGGGCTGGAATGGGGCCGGGGCTGGGACAGGGACAGGGCCTGGGGCTGGGGCTGGGCTGGAGGCAGGAATGGGGCGGGGGCTGGGCTGTGGCTGGGGCCAGGGTTGTGGCTGGGACTGGGGCAGGGCTGGGGCCGGGGCTGGGGCAGAGCTGGGGCTGGGGCTGGGCCTGGGGACAGGGCTGGGGCCGGGGCTGGGGCAGGGCTGGGGCTGGGCTGGGGACAGGGCTGGGGCCGGGGCTGGGGTAGGGCTGGGACCAGGCTGGGGCTGCGCCTGGGCTGGGGCCTGGGCTGGGCTAGGGCTGGGGGCAGGGCTGGGGACAGGGCTGGGGCTGGGGCTGGGCTGGGGCAGGGATGGGAGCAGGGCTGGGGCAGGGATGGGGCAGGGTTGGGGCTGGGGCTGGGGCTGGGCTGGGGCTGGGCTGGGCTGGGGTGGGGACTGGGACTAGGGCTGGGGCTGGGGTGGGGACTGGGACAGGGCTGTGGCTGGGACTGGGTCCAGGGCTGGACTGGGCTGTGGCTGGGGCTGGGGACAAAGGTGGGGCTTGGGTTGGGGCTGGGGTGAGGGCAGGGCTGGGGCGGGGCTGGGGCCGGGGCTGGAGGCTGGGCTGGGGCCGGGGCTGGGGCCAGGGCTGAGGCTGTTGCTGGGGGCTGGGAAGTGATGGGGCTGGGGCAGTGCTGGGGCTGGGTTGGGGGCAGGGCTGGGGCTGGGCTGGTGCTGGGGCAGGGCTGGGGCTGGGGGCTGGAACCAAGGCTTGGGAAGGCCTGGGTCCGGGGCTGGGGCTGGATTGTTGCCAGGGCAGCGGCAGGACTAGGCTTGAGGCTGGGCCTTGGGCTGGGGCTGGGTTGGCGCAGGGCTGGGGCAGGGGCTGGAACCAAGGCTTGGGCAGGGGTGGGGCTGGGGCTGGAGCCGGGGCTGGGGCAGGAGCCAGGGCTGGAGCAGGGCTGCGTCCGGGCCTGGGGCTGGGGCAGGGCTGGCGCTGGGGCTGGGCTGGGGCTGGGGCTGAGTCCAGGGTTGGGGCAGGGCTGGGGCTGGGGCATGGCTAGAGCTGGGGATGGGGCAGGGCTGGGGCTGGGGCCGGGGCTGTAGCTGGGACTGGGGCAGGGCTGGGGCTGGGCTGGAGACAGGGCTGGGGCCGGGGCTGGGGCAGGGCTGGGGCCGGGCTGGGGCTGGGCTGAGGGCAGGGTTGGGGCACGGCTGGGGCTGGGGGCTGGGATGGGGCAGGACTGGGGCTGGGGACAGGGCTGGTGTCAGGCTGGGGCTGGTGCTGGGATGGGGCAGGGCGGGGACTGGGGCAGGGCTGGGCTAGGGCTGGGCTGGGGCCGGGGCCAGGGATGGAGCCGTGAGTGGGGTTTGGTGGGGCCGGGGCTAGGGGCCACTGGTGGGGCTGGGGCTGGGGCTGGGGCTGGGGCTGGGGCTGGGCTGTGGCAGGGGATGGGTTGGGCAGGGCTGGGGCTGAGGCTGGGCTGGGGCTGAGGCTGGGGTGGGGCTGGGGCTGGGTCCAGAGCAGGGGCTGGGCTGGGGCTGGGGCTGGGCTGGTGCAGGGCTGGGGCATGGGCTGGGGGCAGGGATGGGGCTGGGGCTGGGGCTGCGGACAGGGCTGGGGCTAGGGCTGAGTTAGGGAGAGGGCTGAGGCTGTGCTGGGGCCGGGGCTGGAACCAAGGCTTGGGCAGGGATGGGGCTGGGGCTGGGGCTGGGGCTGGGGCAGGGTTGGGGCTGGGCTGGGGCTGGGGCTGGGGCAGACACTGGGACAGGGCTGGGGGTGGGCTGTGGCTGGGGCTGGGGACAGGGCTGGGGCCGGGGCTGGGCAGGGCTGGGAATGGGGGCTGGGATGGGGCAGGACTGGGGCTGCGGCAAAGGCCGGGGCTGGGGACAGGGCTGGGGCCCGAGCTGGGGCAGGGCTGGGGCTGGGCTGGGGCTGGGTTCGGGGCTAGGGATGGGCCTGGTTCCAGGGCTGGGGTTGGGCTGAGGGCAGGGCTGGGCTAGGCCTGGGGCTGGGGCAGGGCTAGGTTAGGGCTGCCCTGGGGCCAGGGCTGGGGCTGGGACTGGGGCTGGGACTGGGGCAGGGCTGGGGCTGGGCTGGGGCAGGGATAGGGCAGGGGCTGGGCTGGGGCTGGGGCCGGGGCTGTGGCCGGGGCTGGGGCGGGGCTGGGGCCGGGCTGGGGCTGTGGCTGGGCTGAGGGCAGGGCTGTGGCTGGGCTGTGGCTTGGGCTGGGCAGGGGCTGGGGCTGGGGATGAGGGTGATGCTGGGGCAGGGTCTGGGGCTGGGGACAGGGCTGGGGCCGGGCTGGGGCAAGGCTGGGGCTGGGGCTGGGTCCAGGGCTGGGGCTGGGCAGTGGCTGGGGCTGGGCTCGGGCAGGGCTGGGGCTGGGGCTGGGCTGAGGGCAGGGCTGGGGCAGGCCTGGGGCCGGCGCTGGGGCAGGGCTGGGCTGGGGATAGTGCTGGGGCTGGGGCTGGGGCAGGGCTGGGGCAGGGCTGGGGCATGCCTGGGGCCGGCGCTGGGGCAGGGCTGGGCCTGGGCTGGGACCGGGACTGGGCTGTGGCTTGGGCTGGGCAGGGGCTAGTCTGGGGATGAGGGTGATGCCGGGGCAGGGTCTGGTGCTGGGGACAGGGCTGGGGCCGGGCTGGGGCTGGGCTGAGGGCAGGGCTGGGCTAGGGCTGTAGCTGGGGCAGGGCTGGGGCCGGGGCTGAGGGTGGGCTGGGGCGGGGACTGGGGCGGGGACTGGGGCAGGGCTAGGGCTGGGGCAGGGCTGGGGCAGGGCTGGGGTTTGGGGCTGTGATGGGGCAGGACTGGGGCTGGGGCTGGGGCTGGGAATGGGGACAGGGCTAGGGCAGGACCTGTGGCAGGGCTGGGGCCGGGCTGGGGCTGGGTTCGGGGCAGGGCTGGTCTGTGGCTTGGGCTGGGCTGGGGCAGGGCTGGGGCTGGGGCTGGAGCTGGGGCAGGGCTGGGGCAGGGGTTGGGTCAAGGGCTGGGGCTGGATTGTGGCTTGGGCTGGGCAGGGGCAGGTCTGGGGCTGGGGCTGGTCTGGGGGCTGGGGCTGCTCTGGGGCTGGGTCCAGAGCTGGAGCTGGGCTGTGGCTGGGGCTGGGCTGGGGCAGGGCTGGGCTGGGGCTGGGCTGGGGCCGAGGGTGGGGCTGGGGTTGGGGCTGGGGATGAGGGCAGGGCTGGGGCTGGACTGTGGCTGGGGATGGGCTGGGACAGGGCTGGGGCTGAGGCTGGAGCAGGGCTGGGGCCGGGGCTGAGGGTGGGCTGGGGCAGGGCTGGCGCTGAGGCTGGAGCAGGGGAGGGGCCAGGGCTGGGGCTGGGGTGGGGCAGGGTTTGGGGCTGTGGCTGGGCTGTGGCTTGGGCAGGGCAGGGGCAGGGATGGGGCGGGGGCTGGGCTGTGGCTGGGGCAGGGCTGGGGCAGGGCTGGGGCTGGGGCTGGGTCCAGGGCTGGGGCTGGGCAGTGGCTGGGGCTGGGCTGGGGCAGGGCTGGGGCTGGGGCTGGGCTGAGGGCAGGGCTGGGGCTGGGGCAGGGCTGGGCCTGAGGCTGGGGCAGGGCTGGGGTAGGGCTACGGCCGGGGCTGGGAGCAGGGCTGGGCCCGAGGCTGAGGCAGGGCTGGGGCAGGCCTGGGGCTGGCGCTGGGGCAGGGCTGGGCTGGGGATAGTGCTGGGGCTGGGGGTGGGGCAGGGCTCGGGCAGGGCTGGGGCAGGGGCTGGGGCTGGGGCTAGGCTGGGACTGGGCTGGGGTCAGAGATGGGGCTGGGCTGGGCCTGGGGCTGGGCAGGGATGGGGTAGGGCTGGGGATGGGGCTGGGCCTGGGGCAGGGCTGGGTTAGCGCTGAGCTGGGGCCGGGGCTGGGGTTGGGGCTGGAGGCTGGGCTGGGGCTGGGGCCAGGGCTCAGGCAGGTGCCGGGGGCTGGGAAGTGATGGGGCTGGGGCAGGGCTGGGGCCGGGGACTGGAACCAAGGCTTGGGCAGGCCTGGGGCCGGGGCTGGGGCAGGACTGGGGCAGGGCTGGGCTGGGGGCCGGGCCAGGGCTGGGGTACGACTGTGCTGGGGATAGGACTGGGGCTGGGGCACGGCTGGGGCAGGGGCTGGGGTTGGGCTGAGACCCGAGCTGGGCTGGGGCAGGGCTGGGACAGCGCTGGGGCTGGGGCAGGGCGGGGACTGAGGGTGGGGTTGGGCTGGGTTTAGGGCTGGGTCTGGGGCAGGTCTGGGCCCGAGGCTGGGGACAGGACTGGGGTAGGGCTGGGGCCGGGGCTGGGGCAGGGCTGGGCTGGGGGCCGGGCCAGGGCTGGGGCACGACTGTGCTGGGGATAGGACTGGGGCTGGGGCAGGGCTGGGCCGCCAGGGGCTGGGGCTGGGTCCAGGGATGGGGCTGGGATGTGGCTAGGTTTGGGCTAGGGCTGGGCTAGGGCCAGGGCTTCGACTGGGGCTGGGTCCAGGGCTGGGGCTGGGGCTGGGCTGGGGCTGGGCTGGGGTTGGTTCCAGGGCAGGGGCTGGGCTTGGGCTGGGGCTGGGCTGGGGCCGAGGGTGGGGCTGGGGCTGGTGCTGGGACTGAGGGCAGGGCTGGGCTAGGGCTGGGGCTGGGGCAGGGGCCGGGGCTGGGGGACAGGGCTGGGGCCAGAGCTGGGGATGGGGGCTGCGATGGGGCAGGACTCGCGCTGGGGCAGGGGTGCGGCAGGGGATGGGGGCCGGTGGTGTGGCTGCGGCTGGGGCTGGGCTGGGGCTGGGTTCAGGGCAGGGCTGGGGCTAGGTCCAGGGCTGGGGCTGGGCTGAGGGCAGGGCTGGGGCTAGGACTGGGGCTGGGGCAGGGCTGGCCTAGGGCTGGGATGGGGCCGGGGCTGGGACAGGGACAGGGCCTGGGGCTGGGGCTGGGCTGGAGGCAGGAATGGGGGCGGGGGGCTGGGCTGTGGCTGGGGACTGGGGCAGGGCTGGGGCCGGGGCTGGGGCAGAGCTGGGGCTGGGGCTGGGCCTGGGGACAGGGCTGGGGCCGGGGCTGGGGCAGGGCTGGGGCTGGGCTGGGGACAGGGCTGGGGCCGGGGCTGGGGTAGGGCTGGGACCAGGCTGGGGCTGCGCCTGGGCTGGGGCCTGGGCAGGAATTCCTGAGGCAGGAATGGGGCGGGGGATGGGTTGTGGCTGGGACTGGGGCAGGGCTGGGGCCGGGGCTGGGGCAGAGCTGGGGCTGGGGCTGGGCCTGGGGACAGGGCTGGGGCCGGGGCTGGGGCAGGGCTGGGGCTGGGCTGGGGACAGGGCTGGGGCCGGGGCTGGGGTAGGGCTGGGACCAGGCTGGGGCTGCGCCTGGGCTGGGGCCTGGGCTGGGCTAGGGCTGGGGGCAGGGCTGGGGACAGGGCTGGGGCTGGGGCTGGGCAGGGGCAGGGATGGGAGCAGGGCTGGGGCAGGGCTGGGGCAGGGTTGGGGCCGGGGCTGGGGCTGGGCTGGGGCTGGGCTGGGCTGGGGTGGGGACTGGGACTAGGGCTGGGGCTGGGGTGGGGACTGGGACAGGGCTGTGGCTGGGACTGGGTCCAGGGCTGGACTGGGCTGTGGCTGGGGCTGGGGACAAAGGTGGGGCTTGGGTTGGGGCTGGGGTGAGGGCAGGGCTGGGGCGGGGCTGGGGCCGGGGCTGGAGGCTGGGCTGGGGCCGGGGCTGGGGCCAGGGCTGAGGCTGTTGCTGGGGGCTGGGAAGTGATGGGGCTGGGGCAGTGCTGGGGCTGGGTTGGGGGCAGGGCTGGGGCTGGGCTGGTGCTGGGGCAGGGCTGGGGCTGGGGGCTGGAACCAAGGCTTGGGAAGGCCTGGGTCCGGGGCTGGGGCTGGATTGTTGCCAGGGCAGCGGCAGGACTAGGCTTGAGGCTGGGCCTTGGGCTGGGGCTGGGTTGGCGCAGGGCTGGGGCAGGGGCTGGAACCAAGGCTTGGGCAGGGGTGGGGCTGGGGCTGGAGCCGGGGCTGGGGCAGGAGCCAGGGCTGGAGCAGGGCTGCGTCCGGGCCTGGGGCTGGGGCAGGCCTGGGGCTGGGGCTGGGCTGGGGCTGGGGGCGGAGACTGGGAAGGGCTGGGGCTGGGGCAGGGCTGGGGCTGGGGCTGGGCTGGGGCTGGGGCTGAGTCCAGGGTTGGGGCAGGGCTGGGGCTGGGGCATGGCTAGGGCTGGGGATGGGGCAGGGCTGGGGCTGGGGCCGGGGCTGGGGCAGGGCTGGGGCCGGGCTGGGGCTGGGCTGAGGGCAGGGTTGGGGCACGGCTGGGGCTGGGGGCTGGGATGGGGCCGGGACCAGGGATGGAGCCGTGAATGGGGGTTTGGTGGGGCCGGGGCTAGGGGCCACTGGTGGGGCTGGGGCTGGGGCTGGGTCCAGGGCTGGGGCTGGGCTGTGGCAGGGGATGGGTTGGGCAGGGCTGGGGCTGAGGCTGGGCTGGGGCTGGGGCTGGGTCCAGAGCAGGGGCTGGGCTGGGGCTGGGGCTGGCTGGTGCAGGGCTGGGGCATGGGCTGGGGGCAGGGATGGGGCTGGGGCTGGGGCTGCGGACAGGGCTGGGGCTAGGGCTGAGTTAGGGGGAGGGCTGAGGCTGTGCTGGGGCCTGGGCTGGAACCAAGGCTTGGGCAGGGATGGGGCTGGGGCTGGGGCTGGGGCTGGGGCAGGTTTGGGGCTGGGCTGGGGGCTGGGGCAGACACTGGGACAGGGCTGGGGGTGGGCTGTGGCTGGGGCTGGGGACAGGGCTGGGGCCGGGGCTGGGCAGGGCTGGGAATGGGGGCTGGGATGGGGCAGGACTGGGGCTGCGGCAAAGGCCGGGGCTGGGGACAGGGCTGGGGCCCGAGCTGGGGCAGGGCTGGGGCTGGGCTGGGGCTGGGTTCAGGGCTAGGGGATGGGCCTGGTTCCAGGGCTGGGGTTGGGCTGAGGGCAGGGCTGGGCTAGGCCTGGGGCTGGGGCAGGGCTAGGTTAGGGCTGCCCTGGGGCCAGGGCTGGGGCTGGGACTGGGGCTGGGACTGGGGCAGGGCTGGGGCTGGGCTGGGGCAGGGATAGGGCAGGGGCTGGGCTGGGGCTGGGGCCGGGGCTGGGGCGGGGCTGGGGCCGGGCTGGGGATGGGGCTGGGCTGAGGGCAGGGCTGTGGCTGGACTGTGGCTTGGGCTGGGCAGGGGCTAGCCTGGGGATGAGAGTGATGCTGGGGCAGGGTCTGGGGCTGGGGACAGGGCTGGGGCCGGGCTGGGGCAGGGTTCGGGGCTGTGGCTGGGCTGTGGCTTGGGCAGGGCAGGGGCAGGGATGGGGCTGGGGCTGGGCAGTGGCTGGGGCTGGGCTGGGGCAGGGCTGGGGCTGGGGCTGGGCTGAGGGCAGGGCTGGGACTGGGGACAGGGCTGGGCCCGAGGCTGAGGCAAGTCTGGGGCAGGCCTGGGGCTGGCGCTGGGGCAGGGCTGGGCTGGGGATAGTGCTGGGGCTGGGGCTGGGGCAGGGCTGGGGCAGGGCTGGGGCCAAGGTTGGGGCTGGGGCTGGGGCTGGGGCTGCAGACAGGGCTGGGGCTAGGGCTGAGTTAGGGGTAGGGCTGGGGCTGTGCTGGGGCTGGGGCTGGAACCAAGGCTTGGGCAGGGGCTGGGGCTGGGGCTGGGGATGGGGCTGCAGACAGGGCTGGGGCTAGGGCTGAGTTAGGGGTAGGGCTGGGGCTGTGCTGGGGCTGGGGCTGGAACCAAGGCTTGGGCTGGGCTGGGGCTGGGGCTGGGGCTGGGCTGGGGGCAGGGCTGGGACTGGGGCTGGGGCAGGGCTGGGCTGGGGGTAGTGCTGGGGCTGGGGCTGGGCAGGGCGGGGGGCAGGGCTGGGGCCAAGGTTGGGGCTGGGGCTGGGGCTGCAGGACAGGGCTGGGGCTAGGGCTGAGTTAGGGGTAGGGCTGGGGCTGTGCTGGGGCTGGGGCTGGAACCAAGGCTTGGGCAGGGCTGGGGCTGGGGCTGGGGATGGGGCTGGGGATGGGGATGGGTCTGCCGACAGGGCTGGGGCTAGGGCTGAGTTAGGGGTAGGGCTGGGGCTGTGCTGGGGCTGGGGCTGGAACCAAGGCTTGGGCTGGGCTGGGGCTGGGGCTGGGGCTGGGCTGGGGGCAGGGCTGGGACTGGGGCTGGGGCAGGGCTGGGCCTGGGCTGGGACCGGGACTGGGCTGTGGCTTGGGCTGGGCAGGGGCTAGGCTGGGGACGAGGTGATGCCGGGGCAGGGTCTGGTGCTGGGGACAGGGCTGGGGCCGGGCTGGGGCTGGGCTGAGGGCAGGGCTGGGCTAGGGCTGTGGCTGGGGCAGGGCTGGGGCCGGGGCTGAGGGTGGGCTGGGGCGGGGACTGGGCTGGGGCTGGGGCCAGGGCAGGGCTGGTCTGTGGCTTGGGCTGGGCTGGGCTGGGCTGGGGCAGGGCTGGGGCTGGAGCTGGGGCTGGGGCTGGGGCAGGGGCTGGGTCAAGGGCTGGGGCTGGATTGTGGCTTGGGCTGGGCAGGGGCAGGTCTGGGGCTGGGGCTGGTCTGGGGCTGGGTCCAGAGCTGGAGCTGGGCTGTGGCTGGGGCTGGGCTGGGGCAGGGCTGGGCTGGGGCTGGGCTGGGGCCGAGGGTGGGGCTGGGGGTTGGGGCTGGGGATGAGGGCAGGGCTGGGGCTGGACTGTGGCTGGGGATGGGCTGGGGCAGGGCTGGGGCTGAGGCTGGAGCAGGGCTGGGGCCGGGACTGAGGGTGGGCTGGGGCAGGGCTGGGGCTGAGGCTGGAGCAGGGGAGGGGCCAGGGCTGGGGCTGGGGTGGGGCAGGGTTTGGGGCTGTGGCTGGGCTGTGGCTTGGGCAGGGCAGGGGCAGGGATGGGGTGGGGGCTGGGCTGTGTCTGGGGCAGGGCTGTGTCTGGGGCTGGGTCCAGGGCTGGGGCTGGGCAGTGGCTGGGGCTGGGCTGGGGCAGGGCTGGGGCTGGGGCTGGAGCTGGGGCAGGGCTGGGGCAGGGGCTGGGTCAAGGGCTGGGGGCTGGATTGTGGCTTGGGCTGGGCAGGGGCAGGTCTGGGGCTGGGGCTGGTCTGGGGCTGGGTCCAGAGCTGGAGCTGGGCTGTGGCTGGGGCTGGGCTGGGGCAGGGCTGGGCTGGGGCTGGGCTGGGGCCGAGGGTGGGGCTGGGGTTGGGGCTGGGGATGAGGGCAGGGCTGGGGCTGGACTGTGGCTGGGGATGGGCTGGGGCAGGGCTGGGGCTGAGGCTGGAGCAGGGCTGGGGCCGGGGCTGAGGGTGGGCTGGGGCAGGGCTGGGGCTGAGGCTGGAGCAGGGGAGGGGCCAGGGCTGGGGCTGGGGTGGGGCAGGGTTTGGGGCTGTGGCTGGGCTGTGGCTTGGGCAGGGCAGGGGCAGGGATGGGGCGGGGGCAGGGCTGTGTCTGGGGCAGGGCTGGGGCTGGGGCTGGGTCCAGGGCTGGGGCTGGGCAGTGGCTGGGGCTGGGCTGGGGCAGGGGCTGGGGCTGGGGCTGGGCTGAGGGCAGGGCTGGGGCTGGGGCAGTGGCTGGGGCTGGGCTGGGGCAGGGCTGGGGCTGGGGCTGGGCTGAGGGCAGGGCTGGGGCTGGGGCAGGGCTGGGCCTGAGGCTGGGGCAGGGCTGGGGTAGGGCTAGGGCCGGGGCTGGGAGCAGGGCTGGGCCCGAGGCTGAGGCAGGGCTGGGGCAGGCCTGGGGCTGGCGCTGGTGCAGGGCTGGGCTGGGGATAGTGCTGGGGCTGGGGGTGGGGCAGGGCTCGGGCAGGGCTGGGGCAGGGGCTGGGGCTGGGGCTGGGCTGGGACTGGGTTCGGGGCTAGGGATGGGCCTGGTTCCAGGGCTGGGGTTGGGCTGAGGGCAGGGCTGGGCTAGGCCTGGGGCTGGGGCAGGGCTAGGTTAGGACTGCCCTGGGGCCAGGGCTGGGGCTGAGACTGGGGCTGGGACTGGGGCAGGACTGGGGCTGGGACTGGGGCAGGGCTGGGGCTGGGCTGGGGCAGGGATAGGGCAGGGACTGGGCTGGGGCTGGGGCCGGGGCTGTGGCCGGGGCTGGGGTGGGGCTGGGGCCGGGCTGGGGCTGGGGCTGGGTTGGGGCTGGGGCCGGGCTGGGGCTGGGGCTGGGCTGAGGGCAGGGCTGTGGCTGGGCTGTGGCTTGGGCTGGGCAGGGGCTAGGCTGGGGATGAGGTTGATGCTGGGGCAGGGTCTGGGGCTGGGGACAGGGCTGGGGCCGGGCTGGGGCAGGGTTCGGGGCTGTGGCTGGGCTGTGGCTTGGGCAGGGCTGGGGCAGGGATGGGGCTGGGCTGGGGCTGGGCTGGGCTAGGGGAAGGGATGGGGATGGGGCTGGTCTGGCCTGGGGGCAGGGATGGGGATGGGGCTGGACCTGGGGCTTGGCCTGGGGCAGGGCTGGGGCTGGGCTGGGGCTGGGCTGGGCTGGGGTGGGGACTGGGACTAGGGCTGGGGCTGGGGTGGGGACTGGGACAGGGCTGTGGCTGGGACTGGGTCCAGGGCTGGACTGGGCTGTGGCTGGTGCTGGGGACAAAGGTGGGGCTTGGGTTGGGGCTGGGGTGAGGGCAGGGCTGGGGCGGGGCTGGGGCCGGGGCTGGAGGCTGGGCTGGGGCCGGGGCTGGGGCCAGGGCTGAGGCTGTTGCTGGGGGCTGGGAAGTGATGGGGCTGGGGCAGGGCTGGGGCTGGGGCTGGGCTGGGGCTGGGGCTGAGTCCAGGGTTGGGGCAGGGCTGGGGCTGGGGCATGGCTAGGGCTGGGGATGGGGCAGGGCTGGGGCTGGGGCCGGGGCTGTAGCTGGGCTGTGGCTGGGGCCGGGGCTGGGGCAGGGCTGGGGCCGGGCTGGGGCTGGGCTGAGGGCAGGGTTGGGGCACGGCTGGGGCTGGGGGCTGGGATGGGGCCGGGACCAGGGATGGAGCCGTGAATGGGGTTTGGTGGGGCCGGGGCTAGGGGCCACTGGTGGGGCTGGGGCTGGGGCTGGGTCCAGGGCTGGGGCTGGGCTGTGGCAGGGGATGGGTTGGGCAGGGCTGGGGCTGAGGCTGGGCTGGGGCTGGGGCTGGGTCCAGAGCAGGGGCTGGGCTGGGGCTGGGGCTGGGCTGGTGCAGGGCTGGGGCATGGGCTGGGGGCAGGGATGGGGCTGGGGCTGGGGCTGCGGACAGGGCTGGGGCTAGGGCTGAGTTAGGGGGAGGGCTGAGGCTGTGCTGGGGCCGGGGCTGGAACCAAGGCTTGGGCAGGGCTGGGGCTGGGGCTGGGGCTGGGGCTGGGGCAGGGGCAGGGTTGGGGCTGGGCTGGGGCTGGGGCAGACACTGGGACAGGGCTGGGGGTGGGCTGTGGCTGGGGCTGGGGACAGGGCTGGGGCCGGGGCTGGGCAGGGCTGGGGCTGGGTCCAGAGCAGGGGCTGGACTGGGGCTGGGGCTGGGCTGGTGCAGGGCTGGGGCATGGGCTGGGGGCAGGGATAGGGCAGGGGCTGGGCTGGGGCTGGGGCCGGGGCTGGGGCGGGGCTGGGGCCAGGCTGGGGATGGGGCTGGGCTGAGGGCAGGGCTGTGGCTGGACTGTGGCTTGGGCTGGGCAGGGGCTAGCCTGGGGATGAGAGTGATGCTGGGGCAGGGTCTGGGGCTGGGGACAGGGCTGGGGCCGGGCTGGGGCAGGGTTCGGGGCTGTGGCTGGGCTGTGGCTTGGGCAGGGCAGGGGCAGGGATGGGGCTGGGGCTGGGCAGTGGCTGGGGCTGGGCTGGGGCAGGGCTGGGGCTGGGGCTGGGCTGAGGGCAGGGCTGGGACTGGGGACAGGGCTGGGCCCGAGGCTGAGGCAGGTCTGGGGCAGGCCTGGGGCTGGCGCTGGGGCAGGGCTGGGCTGGGGATAGTGCTGGGGCTGGGGCTGGGGCAGGGCTGGGGCAGGGCTGGGGCCAAGGTTGGGGCTGGGGCTGGGGCTGGGGCTGCAGACAGGGCTGGGGCTAGGGCTGAGTTAGGGGTAGGGCTTGGGCTGTGCTGGGGCTGGGGCTGGAACCAAGGCTTGGGCAGGGCTGGGGCTGGGGCTGGGGCCGGGGATGGGGCTGCAGACAGGGCTGGGGCTAGGGCTGAGTTAGGGGTAGGGCTGGGGCTGTGCTGGGGCTGGGGCTGGAACCAAGGCTTGGGCTGGGCTGGGGCTGGGGCTGGGGCTGGGCTGGGGGCAGGGCTGGGACTGGGGCTGGGGCAGGGCTGGGCTGGGGGTAGTGCTGGGGCTGGGGCTGGGCAGGGCTGGGGCAGGGCTGGGGCCAAGGTTGGGGCTGGGGCTGGGGCTGGGGCTGCAGACAGGGCTGGGGCTAGGGCTGAGTTAGGGGTAGGGCTGGGGCTGGGGCTGGGGCAGGGCTGGGGCAGGGCTGGGGCCAAGGTTGGGGCTGGGGCTGGGGCTGGGGCTGCAGACAGGGCTGGGGCTAGGGCTGAGTTAGGGGTAGGGCTGGGGCTGTGCTGGGGCTGGGGCTGGAACCAAGGCTTGGGCAGGGCTGGGGCTGGGGCAGGGGCCGGGGATGGGGCTGCAGACAGGGCTGGGGCTAGGGCTGAGTTAGGGGTAGGGCTGGGGCTGTGCTGGGGCTGGGGCTGGAACCAAGGCTTGGGCTGGGCTGGGGCTGGGACTGGGGCTGGGCTGGGGGCAGGGCTGGGACTGGGGCTGGGGCAGGGCTGGGCTGGGGGTAGTGCTGGGGCTGGGGCTGGGCAGGGCTGGGGCAGGGCTGGGGCCAAGTTTGGGGCTGGGGCTGGGGCTGCAGACAGGGCTGGGTCTAGGGCTGAGTTAGGGGTAGGGCTGGGGCTGTGCTGGGGCTGGGGCTGGAACCAAGGCTTGGGCAGGGCTGGGGCTGGGGATGGGGATGGGTCTGCCGACAGGGCTGGGGCTAGGGCTGAGTTAGGGGTAGGGCTGGGGCTGTGCTGGGGCTGGGGCTGGAACCAAGGCTTGGGCTGGGCTGGGGCTGGGGCTGGGGCTGGGCTGGGGGCAGGGCTGGGACTGGGGCTGGGGCAGGGCTGGGCCTGGGCTGGGACCGGGACTGGGCTGTGGCTGGGGCTGGGCAGGGGCTAGGCTGGGGACGAGGGTGATGCCGGGGCAGGGTCTGGTGCTGGGGACAGGGCTGGGGCCGGGCTGGGGCTGGGCTGAGGGCAGGGCTGGGCTAGGGCTGTGGCTGGGGCAGGGGCTGTGGCCGGGGCTGAGGGTGGGCTGGGGCGGGGACTGGGCTGGGGCTGGGGTCGGGGCAGGGCTGGTCTGTGGCTTGGACTGGGCTGGGCTGGGGCAGGGCTGGGGCTGGGGCTGGAGCTGGGGCTGGGCTGGGGCAGGGGCTGGGTCAAGGGCTGGGGCTGGATTGTGGCTTGGGCTGGGCAGGGGCAGGTCTGGGGCTGGGGCTGGTCTGGGGCTGGGTCCAGAGCTGGAGCTGGGCTGTGGCTGGGGCTGGGCTGGGGCAGGGCTGGGCTGGGGCTGTGCTGGGGCCGAGGGTGGGGCTGGGGTTGGGGCTGGGGCTGGGAGCAGGGCTGGGCCCGAGGCTGAGGCAGGGCTGGGGCAGGCCTGGGGCTGACGCTGGGGCAGGGCTGGGCTGGGGATAGTGCTGGGGCTGGGGGTGGGGCAGGGCTCGGGCAGGGCTGGGGCAGGGGCTGGGGCTGGGGCTGGGCTGGGACTGGGTTCGGGGCTAGGGATGGGCCTGGTTCCAGGGCTGGGGTTGGGCTGAGGGCAGGGCTGGGCTAGGCCTGGGGCTGGGGCAGGGCTAGGTTAGGACTGCCCTGGGGGCCAGGGCTGGGGCTGAGACTGGGGCTGGGACTGGGGCAGGACTGGGGCTGGGACTGGGGCAGGGCTGGGGCTGGGCTGGGGCAGGGATAGGGCAGGGGCTGGGCTGGGGCTGGGGGCCGGGGCTGGGGTGGGGCTGGGGACAAGGCTGGGGCCGGGCTGGGGCAGGGTTCGGGGCTGTGGCTGGGCTGTGGCTTGGGCAGGACTGGGGCAGGGATGGGGCTGGGCTGGGGCTGGGCTGGGCTAGGGGAAGGGATGGGGATGGGGCTGGTCTGGCCTGGGGGCAGGGATGGGGATGGGGCTGGACCTGGGGCTTGGCCTGGGGCAGGGCTGGGGCTGGGCTGGGGCTGGGCTGGGCTGGGGTGGGGACTGGGACTAGGGCTGGGGCTGGGGTGGGGACTGGGACAGGGCTGTGGCTGGGACTGGGTCCAGGGCTGGACTGGGCTGTGGCTGGGGCTAGGGACAAAGGTGGGGCTTGGGTTGGGGCTGGGGTGAGGGCAGGGCTGGGGCGGGGCTGGGGCCGGGGCTGGAGGCTGGGCTGGGGCCGGGGCTGGGGCCAGGGCTGAGGCTGTTGCTGGGGGCTGGGAAGTGATGGGGCTGGGGCAGTGCTGGGGCTGGGTTGGGGGCAGGGCTGGGGCTGGGCTGGTGCTGGGGCAGGGCTGGGGCTGGGGGCTGCAACCAAGGCTTGGGAAGGCCTGGGTCCGGGGCTGGGGCTGGATTGTTGCCAGGGCAGCGGCAGGACTAGGCTTGAGGCTGGGCCTTGGGCTGGGGCTGGGTTGGCGCAGGGCTGGGGCTGGGGCTGGAACCAAGGTTTGGGCAGGGGTGGGGCTGGGGCTGGAGCCGGGGCTGGGGCAGGAGCCAGGGCTGGAGCAGGGCTGCGTCCGGACCTGGGGCTGGGGCTGGGGCTTGGGCAGGCCTGGGGCTGGGGCTGGGCTGGGGCTGGGGCGGGGACTGGGACAGGGCTGGGGCTGGGGCAGGGCTGGGCTGGGGCCAGGCTGGGGCAGGGTTCGGGGCTGTGGCTGGGCTGTGGCTTGGGCAGGGCAGGGCCAGGGATGGGGCTGGGGGCTGGGCAGTGGCTGGGGCTGGGGCTGGGGCAGGGCTGCGGCAGGGCTGGGGCCAAGGTTGGGGCTGAGGCTGGGGCTGGGGCTGCCGACAGGGCTGGGGCTAGGGCTGAGTTAGGGGTAGGGCTGGGGCTGTGCTGGGGCTGGGGCTGGAACCAAGGCTTGGACTGGGCTGGGGCTGGGGCTGGGGCTGGGCTGGGGGCAGGGCTGGGACTGGGGACGAGGGTGATGCCGGGGCAGGGTCTGGTGCTGGGGACAGGGCTGGGGCCGGGCTGGGGCTGGGCTGAGGGCAGGGCTGGGCTAGGGCTGTGGCTGGGGCAGGGCTGGGGCCGGGGCTGAGGGTGGGCTGGGGCGGGGGACTGGGGCGGGGACTGGGGCAGGGCTAGGGCTGGGGCAGGGCTGGAACTGGGGCTGAGGGTGGTCTGGGCTGGGTTTAGGGCTGGGGCTGGGGCAGGTCTGGGCCCGAGGCTGGGGACAGGACTGGGGTAGGGCTGGGGCTGGGTTGGGGCCAGGGCTGGGCCAGGGCTGGGGCTGGGGCTGGGCTGTATCTGAGGCTGGGTCTGGGGCTGGGTCCGGGGCTGGGTCCGGGGCTGGAGTAGGGCTGGGGCAGCGCTGGAACTGGGACTGTGCTGGGGCCAAGGTTGGGGCTGGGGCAGGGCTGGGGCTGAGGATGGAGCAGGTTTGAGGCCGGGGCTGGGGCTGGGTTGGGGCCGGGGCTGGGGCCGGGGGTGGGGCTGGGGCTGGGGCTGGGGCTGGGTCCAGGGATGGGGCTGGGATGTGGCTAGGGTTGGGCTAGGGCTGGGCTAGGGCCAGGGCTTCGACTGGGGCTGGGTCCAGGGCTGGGGCTGGGGCAGGGCTGGGGCTGGGCTGGGGCTGGCTCCAGGGCAGGGGCTGTGCTTGGGCTGGGGCTGGGCTGGGGGCCGAGGGTGGGGCTGGGGCTGGGGGCTGGGACTGAGGGCAGGGCTGGGCTAGGGCTGGGGCTGGGGCTGGGGCAGGGGCAGGGGCTGGGGACAGGGCTGGTGCCAGAGCTGGGGATGGGGGCTGCGATGGGGCAGGACTCGGGCTGGGGCAGGGGTGCGGCAGGGGATGGGGCCGGTGGTGTGGCTGCGGCTGGGGCTGGGCTGGGGCTGGGTTCAGGGCAGGGCTGGGGCTAGGTCCAGGGCTGGGGCTGGGCTGAGGGCAGGGCTGGGGCTAGGACTGGGGCTGGGGCAGGGCTGGGCTAGGGCTGAATGGGGCCGGGGCTGGGACAGGGACAGGGCCTGGGGCTGGGGCTGGGGCTGGAGGCAGGAATGGGGCGGGGGCTGGGCTGTGGCTGGGGCCGGGGTTGTGGCTGGGACTGGGGCAGGGCTGGGGCCGGGGCTGGGGCAGAGCTGGGGCTGGGGCTGGGCCTGGGGACAGGGCTGGGGGCGGGGCTGGGGCAGGGCTGGGGCTGGGCTGGGGACAGGGCTGGGGCCGGGGCTGGGGTAGGGCTGGGACCAGGCTGGGGCTGCGCCTGGGCTGGGGCCGGGGCTGGGCTAGGGCTGGGGGCAGGGCTGGGGGACAGGGCTGGGGCTGGGGCTGGGCTGGGGCAGGGATGGGAGCAGGGCTGGGGCAGGGATGGGGCAGGGTTGGGGCCGGGGGCTGGGGCTGGGGCTGGGCTGGGGCTGGGCTGGGCTGGGGTGGGGACTGGGACTAGGGCTGGGGCTGGGGTGGGGACTGGGACAGGGTTGTGGCTGGGACTGGGTCCAGGGCTGGACTGGGCTGTGGCTGGGGCTGGGGACAAAGGTGGGGCTTGGGTTGGGGCTGGGGTGAGGGCAGGGCTGGGGCGGGGCTGGGGCCGGGGGCTGGAGGCTGGGCTGGGGCCGGGGCTGGGGCCAGGGCTGAGGCTGTTGCTGGGGGCTGGGAAGTGATGGGGCTGGGGCAGTGCTGGGGCTGGGTTGGGGGCAGGGCTGGGGCTGGGCTGGTGCTGGGGCAGGGCTGGGGCTGGGGGCTGGAACCAAGGCTTGGGAAGGCCTGGGTCCGGGGCTGGGGCTGGATTGTTGCCAGGGCAGCGGCAGGACTAGGCTTGAGGCTGGGCCTTGGGCTGGGGCTGGGTTGGCGCAGGGCTGGGGCAGGGGCTGGAACCAAGGCTTGGGCAGGGGTGGGGCTGGGGCTGGAGCCGGGGCTGGGGCAGGAGCCAGGGCTGGAGCAGGGCTGCGTCCGGGCCTGGGGCTGGGGCAGGCCTGGGGCTGGGGCTGGGCTGGGGCTGGGGCGGGGACTGGGACAGGGCTGGGGCTGGGGCAGGGCTGGGGCTGGGGCTGAGTCCAGGGTTGGGGCAGGGCTGGGGCTGGGGCATGGCTAGGGCTGGGGATGGGGCAGGGCTGGGGCTGGGGCCGGGGCTGTAGCTGGGACTGGGGCAGGGCTGGGGCTGGGCTGGAGACAGGGCTGGGGCCGGGGCTGGGGCAGGGCTGGGGCCGGGCTGGGGCTGGGCTGAGGGCAGGGTTGGGGCACGGCTGGGGCTGGGGGCTGGGATGGGGCAGGACTGGGGCTGGGGACAGGGCTGGTGTCAGGCTGGGGCTGGTGCTGGGATGGGGCAGGGCGGGGACTGGGGCAGGGCTGGGCTAGGGCTGGGCTGGGGCCGGGGCCAGGGATGGAGCCGTGAGTGGGGTTTGGTGGGGCCGGGGCTAGGGGCCACTGGTGGGGCTGGGGCTGGGGCTGGGGCTGGGGCTGGGCTGTGGCAGGGGATGGGTTGGGCAGGGCTGGGGCTGAGGCTGGGCTGGGGCTGAGGCTGGGGTGGGGCTGGGGCTGGGTCCAGAGCAGGGGCTGGGCTGGGGCTGGGGCTGGGCTGGTGCAGGGCTGGGGCATGGGCTGGGGGCAGGGATGGGGCTGGGGCTGGGGCTGCGGACAGGGCTGGGGCTAGGGCTGAGTTAGGGAGAGGGCTGAGGCTGTGCTGGGGCCGGGGCTGGAACCAAGGCTTGGGCAGGGATGGGGCTGGGGCTGGGGCTGGGGCTGGGGCAGGGTTGGGGCTGGGCTGGGGCTGGGGCTGGGGCAGACACTGGGACAGGGCTGGGGGTGGGCTGTGGCTGGGGCTGGGGACAGGGCTGGGGCCGGGGCTGGGCAGGGCTGGGAATGGGGGCTGGGATGGGGCAGGACTGGGGCTGCGGCAAAGGCCGGGGCTGGGGACAGGGCTGGGGCCCGAGCTGGGGCAGGGCTGGGGCTGGGCTGGGGCTGGGTTCGGGGCTAGGGATGGGCCTGGTTCCAGGGCTGGGGTTGGGCTGAGGGCAGGGCTGGGCTAGGCCTGGGGCTGGGGCAGGGCTAGGTTAGGGCTGCCCTGGGGCCAGGGCTGGGGCTGGGACTGGGGCTGGGACTGGGGCAGGGCTGGGGCTGGGCTGGGGCAGGGATAGGGCAGGGGCTGGGCTGGGGCTGGGGCCGGGGCTGTGGCCGGGGCTGGGGCGGGGCTGGGGCCGGGCTGGGGCTGTGGCTGGGCTGAGGGCAGGGCTGTGGCTGGGCTGTGGCTTGGGCTGGGCAGGGGCTGGGGCTGGGGATGAGGGTGATGCTGGGGCAGGGTCTGGGGCTGGGGACAGGGCTGGGGCCGGGCTGGGGCAAGGCTGGGGCTGGGGCTGGGTCCAGGGCTGGGGCTGGGCAGTGGCTGGGGCTGGGCTCGGGCAGGGCTGGGGCTGGGGCTGGGCTGAGGGCAGGGCTGGGGCAGGCCTGGGGCCGGCGCTGGGGCAGGGCTGGGCTGGGGATAGTGCTGGGGCTGGGGCTGGGGCAGGGCTGGGGCAGGGCTGGGGCATGCCTGGGGCTGGCGCTGGGGCAGGGCTGGGCCTGGGCTGGGACCGGGACTGGGCTGTGGCTTGGGCTGGGCAGGGGCTAGTCTGGGGATGAGGGTGATGCCGGGGCAGGGTCTGGTGCTGGGGACAGGGCTGGGGCCGGGCTGGGGCTGGGCTGAGGGCAGGGCTGGGCTAGGGCTGTAGCTGGGGCAGGGCTGGGGCTGGGGCTGAGGGTGGGCTGGGGCGGGGACTGGGGCGGGGACTGGGGCAGGGCTAGGGCTGGGGCAGGGCTGGGGCAGGGCTGGGGTTTGGGGCTGTGATGGGGCAGGACTGGGGCTGGGGCTGGGGCCGGGAATGGGGACAGGGCTAGGGCAGGACCTGTGGCAGGGCTGGGGCCGGGCTGGGGCTGGGTTCGGGGCAGGGCTGGTCTGTGGCTTGGGCTGGGCTGGGGCAGGGCTGGGGCTGGGGCTGGAGCTGGGGCAGGGCTGGGGCAGGGGTTGGGTCAAGGGCTGGGGCTGGATTGTGGCTTGGGCTGGGCAGGGGCAGGTCTGGGGCTGGGGCTGGGGCTGCTCTGGGGCTGGGTCCAGAGCTGGAGCTGGGCTGTGGCTGGGGCTGGGCTGGGGCAGGGCTGGGCTGGGGCTGGGCTGGGGCCGAGGGTGGGGCTGGGGTTGGGGCTGGGGATGAGGGCAGGGCTGGGGCTGGACTGTGGCTGGGGATGGGCTGGGACAGGGCTGGGGCTGAGGCTGGAGCAGGGCTGGGGCCGGGGCTGAGGGTGGGCTGGGGCAGGGCTGTCGCTGAGGCTGGAGCAGGGGAGGGGCCAGGGCTGGGGCTGGGGTGGGGCAGGGTTTGGGGCTGTGGCTGGGCTGTGGCTTGGGCAGGGCAGGGCCAGGGATGGGGCGGGGGCTGGGCTGTGGCTGGGGCAGGGCTGGGGCAGGGCTGGGGCTGGGGCTGGGTCCAGGGCTGGGGCTGGGCAGTGGCTGGGGCTGGGCTGGGGCAGGGCTGGGGCTGGGGCTGGGCTGAGGGCAGGGCTGGGGCTGGGCTGGGCTGGGCCTGAGGCTGGGGCAGGGCTGGGGCAGGGCTACGGCCGGGGCTGGGAGCAGGGCTGGGCCCGAGGCTGAGGCAGGGCTGGGGCAGGCCTGGGGCTGGCGCTGGGGCAGGGCTGGGCTGGGGATAGTGCTGGGGCTGGGGATGGGGCAGGGCTCGGGCAGGGCTGGGGCAGGGGCTGGGCCTGGGGCTAGGCTGGGACTGGGCTGGGGTCAGAGATGGGGCTGGGCTGGGCCTGGGGCTGGGCAGGGATGGGGTAGGGCTGGGGATGGGGCTGGGCCTGGGGCAGGGCTGGGTTAGCGCTGAGCTGGGGCCGGGGCTGGGGTTGGGGCTGGAGGCTGGGCTGGGGCTGGGGCCAGGGCTCAGGCAGGTGCCGGGGGCTGGGAAGTGATGGGGCTGGGGCAGGGCTGGGGCCGGGGACTGGAACCAAGGCGTGGGCAGGCCTGGGGCCGGGGCTGGGGCAGGACTGGGGCAGGGCTGGGCTGGGGGCCGGGCCAGGGCTGGGGCACGACTGTGCTGGGGATAGGACTGGGGCTGGGGCAGGGCTGGGGCAGGGGCTGGGGTTGGGCTGAGACCCGAGCTGGGCTGGGGCAGGGCTGGGACAGCGCTGGGGCTGGGGCTGGGGCAGGGCGGGGACTGAGGGTGGGGTTGGGCTGGGTTTAGGGCTGGGTCTGGGGCAGGTCTGGGCCCGAGGCTGGGGACAGGACTGGGGTAGGGCTGGGGCCGGGGCTGGGGCCAGGGCTGGGCCATGGCTGGGGCTGGGGCTGGGCGGGGACTGAGGGTGGGGTTGGGCTGGGTTTAGGGCTGGGTCTGGGGCAGGTCTGGGCCCGAGGCTGGGGACAGGACTGGGGTAGGGCTGGGGCCGGGGCTGGGGCAGGGCTGGGCTGGGGGCCGGGCCAGGGCTGGGGCACGACTGTGCTGGGGATAGGACTGGGGCTGGGGCAGGGCTGGGCCAGGGGCTGGGGCTGGGTCCAGGGATGGGGCTGGGATGTGGCTAGGTTTGGGCTAGGGCTGGGCTAGGGCCAGGGCTTCGACTGGGGCTGGGTCCAGGGCTGGGGCTGGGGCTGGGCTGGGGCTGGGCTGGGGTTGGTTCCAGGGCAGGGGCTGGGCTTGGGCTGGGGCTGGGCTGGGGCCGAGGGTGGGGCTGGGGCTGGTGCTGGGACTGAGGGCAGGGCTGGGCTAGGGCTGGGGCTGGGGCAGGGGCCGGGGCTGGGGACAGGGCTGGGGCCAGAGCTGGGGATGGGGGCTGCGATGGGGCAGGACTCGCGCTGGGGCAGGGGTGCGGCAGGGGATGGGGCCGGTGGTGTGGCTGCGGCTGGGGCTGGGCTGGGGCTGGGTTCAGGGCAGGGCTGGGGCTAGGTCCAGGGCTGGGGCTGGGCTGAGGGCAGGGCTGGGGCTAGGACTGGGGCTGGGGCAGGGCTGGCCTAGGGCTGGGATGGGGCCGGGGCTGGGACAGGGACAGGGCCTGGGGCTGGGGCTGGGCTGGAGGCAGGAATGGGGCGGGGGCTGGGCTGTGGCTGGGACTGGGGCAGGGCTGGGGCCGGGGCTGGGGCAGAGCTGGGGCTGGGGCTGGGCCTGGGGACAGGGCTGGGGCCGGGGCTGGGGCAGGGCTGGGGCTGGGCTGGGGACAGGGCTGCGGCCGGGGCTGGGGTAGGGCTGGGACCAGGCTGGGCCTGCGCCAAGGCTGGGGCCTGGGCAGGAATTCCTGTGGCAGGAATGGGGCTGGGGATGGGTTGTGGCTGGGACTGGGGCAGGGCTGGGGCCGGGGCTGGGGCAGAGCTGGGGCTGGGGCTGGGCCTGGGGACAGGGCTGGGGCCGGGGCTGGGGCAGGGCTGGGGCTGGGCTGGGGACAGGGCTGGGGCCGGGGCTGGGGTAGGGCTGGGACCAGGCTGGGGCTGCGCCTGGGCTGGGGCCTGGGCTGGGCTAGGGCTGGGGGCAGGGCTGGGGACAGGGCTGGGGCTGGGGCTGGGCAGGGGCAGGGATGGGAGCAGGGCTGGGGCAGGGCTGGGGCAGGGTTGGGGCCGGGGCTGGGGCTGGGCTGGGGCTGGGCTGGGCTGGGGTGGGGACTGGGACTAGGGCTGGGGCTGGGGTGGGGACTGGGACAGGGCTGTGGCTGGGACTGGGTCCAGGGCTGGACTGGGCTGTGGCTGGGGCTGGGGACAAAGGTGGGGCTTGGGTTGGGGCTGGGGTGAGGGCAGGGCTGGGGCGGGGCTGGGGCCGGGGCTGGAGGCTGGGCTGGGGCCGGGGCTGGGGCCAGGGCTGAGGCTGTTGCTGGGGGCTGGGAAGTGATGGGGCTGGGGCAGTGCTGGGGCTGGGTTGGGGGCAGGGCTGGGGCTGGGCTGGTGCTGGGGCAGGGCTGGGGCTGGGGGCTGCAACCAAGGCTTGGGAAGGCCTGGGTCCGGGGCTGGGGCTGGATTGTTGCCAGGGCAGCAGCAGGACTAGGCTTGAGGCTGGGCCTTGGGCTGGGGCTGGGTTGACGCAGGGCTTGGGCAGGGGCTGGGGCCGGGGATGGGGCTGCAGACAGGGCTGGGGCTAGGGCTGAGTTAGGGGTAGGGCTGGGGCTGTGCTGGGGCTGGGGCTGGAACCAAGGCTTGGGCTGGGCTGGGGCTGGGGCTGGGGCTGGGCTGGGGGCAGGGCTGGGACTGGGGCTGGGGCAGGGCTGGGCTGGGGGTAGTGCTGGGGCTGGGGCTGGGCAGGGCTGGGGCAGGGCTGGGGCCAAGGTTGGGGCTGGGGCTGGGGCTGCAGACAGGGCTGGGGCTAGGGCTGAGTTAGGGGTAGGGCTGGGGCTGTGCTTGGGCTGGGGCTGGAACCAAGGCTTGGGCAGGGCTGGGGCTGGGGCTGCGGATGGGGCTGGGGATGGGGATGGGTCTGCCGACAGGGCTGGGGCTAGGGCTGAGTTAGGGGTAGGGCTGGGGCTGTGCTGGGGCTGGGGCTGGAACCAAGGCTTGGGCTGGGCTGGGGCTGGGGCTGGGGCTGGGCTGGGGGCAGGGCTGGGACTGGGGCTGGGGCAGGGCTGGGCCTGGGCTGGGACCGGGACTGGGCTGTGGCTTGGGCTGGGCAGGGGCTAGGCTGGGGACGAGGGTGATGCCGGGGCAGGGTCTGGTGCTGGGGACAGGGCTGGGGCCGGGCTGGGGCTGGGCTGAGGGCAGGGCTGGGCTAGGGCTGTGGCTGGGGCAGGGCTGGGGCCGGGGCTGAGGGTGGGCTGGGGCGGGGACTGGGCTGGGGCTGGGGCCAGAGCAGGGCTGGTCTGTGGCTTGGGCTGGGCTGGGCTGGGGCAGGGCTGGGGCTGGGGCTGGAGCTGGGGCTGGGCTGGGGCAGGGGCTGGGTCAAGGGCTGGGGCTGGATTGTGGCTTGGGCTGGGCAGGGGCAGGTCTGGGGCTGGGGCTGGTCTGGGGCTGGGTCCAGAGCTGGAGCTGGGCTGTGGCTGGGGCTGGGCTGGGGCAGGGCTGGGCTGGGGGCTGGGCTGGGGCCGAGGGTGGGGCTGGGGTTGGGGCTGGGGATGAGGGCAGGGCTGGGGCTGGACTGTGGCTGGGGATGGGCTGGGGCAGGGCTGGGGCTGAGGCTGGAGCAGGGCTGGGGCCGGGGCTGAGGGTGGGCTGGGGCAGGGCTGGGGCTGAGGCTGGAGCAGGGGAGGGGCCAGGGCTGGGGCTGGGGTGGGGCAGGGTTTGGGGCTGTGGCTGGGCTGTGGCTTGGGCAGGGCAGGGGCAGGGATGGGGCGGGGGGCAGGGCTGTGGCTGGGGCAGGGCTGGGGCTGGGGCTGGGTCCAGGGCTGGGGCTGGGCAGTGGCTGGGGCTGGGCTGGGGCAGGGCTGGGGCTGGGGCTGGGCTGAGGGCAGGGCTGGGGCTGGGGCAGGGCTGGGCCTGAGGCTGGGGCAGGGCTGGGGTAGGGCTAGGGCCGGGGCTGGGAGCAGGGCTGGGCCCGAGGCTGAGGCAGGGCTGGGGCAGGCCTGGGGCTGACGCTGGGGCAGGGCTGGGCTGGGGATAGTGCTGGGGCTGGGGGTGGGGCAGGGCTCGGGCAGGGCTGGGGCAGGGGCTGGGGCTGGGGCTGGGCTGGGACTGGGTTCGGGGCTAGGGATGGGCCTGGTTCCAGTGCTGGGGTTGGGCTGAGGGCAGGGCTGGGCTAGGCCTGGGGCTGGGGCAGGGCTAGGTTAGGACTGCCCTGGGGCCAGGGCTGGGGCTGAGACTGGGGCTGGGCTGGGGCTGGGCTGGGGCTGGGACTGGGCTGGGGCTGGGGCCGGGGCTGTGGCCGGGGCTGGGGTGGGGCTGGGGCCGGGCTGGGGCTGGGGCTGGGCTGAGGGCAGGGCTGTGGCTGGGCTGTGGCTTGGGCTGGGCAGGGGCTAGGCTGGGGATGAGGTTGATGCTGGGGCAGGTTCTGGGGCTGGGGACAGGGCTGGGGCCGGGCTGGGGCAGGGTTCAGGGCTGTGGCTGGGCTGTGGCTTGGGCAGGGCTGGGGCAGGGATGGGGCTGGGCTGGGGCTGGGCTGGGCTAGGGGAAGGGATGGGGATGGGGCTGGTCTGGCCTGGGGGCAGGGATGGGGATGGGGCTGGACCTGGGGCTTGGCCTGGGGCAGGGCTGGGGCTGGGCTGGGGCTGGGCTGGGCTGGGGTGGGGACTGGGACTAGGGCTGGGGCTGGGGTGGGGACTGGGACAGGGCTGTGGCTGGGACTGGGTCCAGGGCTGGACTGGGCTGTGGCTGGGGCTAGGGACAAAGGTGGGGCTTGGGTTGGGGCTGGGGTGAGGGCAGGGCTGGGGCGGGGCTGGGGCCGGGGCTGGAGGCTGGGCTGGGGCCGGGGCTGGGGCCAGGGCTGAGGCTGTTGCTGGGGGCTGGGAAGTGATGGGGCTGGGGCAGTGCTGGGGCTGGGTTGGGGGCAGGGCTGGGGCTGGGCTGGTGCTGGGGCAGGGCTGGGGCTGGGGGCTGGAACCAAGGCTTGGGAAGGCCTGGGTCCGGGGCTGGGGCTGGATTGTTGCCAGGGCAGCGGCAGGACTAGGCTTGAGGCTGGGCCTTGGGCTGGGGCTGGGTTGGCGCAGGGCTGGGGCAGGGGCTGGAACCAAGGCTTGGGCAGGGGTGGGGCTGGGGCTGGAGCCGGGGCTGGGGCAGGAGCCAGGGCTGGAGCAGGGCTGCGTTCGGACCTGGGGCTGGGGCTGGGGCTTGGGCAGGTCTGGGTCTGGGGCTGGGCTGGGGCTGGGGCGGGGACTGGGACAGGGCTGGGGCTGGGGCAGGGCTGGGGCTGGGGCCAGGGATGGAGCCGTGAGTGGGGTTTGGTGGGGCCGGGGCTAGGGGCCACTGGTGGGGCTGGGGCTGGGGCTGGGGCTGGGTCCAGGGCTGGGGCTGGGCTGTGGCAGGGGATGGGTTGGGCAGGGCTGGGGCTGAGGCTGGGCTGGGGCTGAGGCTGGGGTGGGGCTGGGGCTGGGTCCAGAGCAGGGGCTGGGCTGGGGCTGGGGCTGGGCTGGGGCTGGCGCTGGGGCAGACACTGGGACAGGGCTGGGGGTGGGCTGTGGCTGGGGCTGGGGACAGGGCTGGGGCCGGGGCTGGGCAGGGCTGGGAATGGGGGCTGGGTTGGGGCAGGACTGGGGCTGCGGCAAAGGCCGGGGCTGGGGACAGGGCTGGGGCCCGAGCTGGGGCAGGGCTGGGGCTGGGCTGGGGCTGGGTTCGGGGCTAGGGATGGGCCTGGTTCCAGGGCTGGGGTTGGGCTGAGGGCAGGGCTGGGCTAGGCCTGGGGCTGGGGCAGGGCTAGGTTAGGGCTGCCCTGGGGCCAGGGCTGGGGCTGGGACTGGGGCTGGGACTGGGGCAGGGCTGGGGCTGGGCTGGGGCTGGGTTCGGGGCTAGGGATGGGCCTGGTTCCAGGGCTAGTGTTGGGCTGAGGGCAGGGCTGGGCTAGGCCTGGGGCTGGGGCAGGGCTAGGTTAGGGCTGCCCTGGGGCCAGGGCTGGGGCTGGGACTGGGGCTGGGACTGGGGCAGGGCTGGGGCTGGGCTGGGGCAGGGATAGGGCAGGGGCTGGGCTGGGGCTGGGGCCGGGGCTGTGGCCGGGGCTGGGGCGGGGCTGGGGCCGGGCTCGGCTGGGCTGGGGCTGGGCTGAGGGCAGGGCTGTGGCTGGGCTGTGGCTTGGGCTGGGCAGGGGCTGGGGCTGGGGATGAGGGTGATGCTGGGGCAGGGTCTGGGGCTGGGGACAGGGCTGGGGCCGGGCTGGGGCAAGGCTGGGGCTGGGGCTGGGTCCAGGGCTGGGGCTGGGCAGTGGCTGGGGCTGGGCTGGGGCAGGGCTGGGGCTGGGGCTGGGCTGAGGGCAGGGCTGGGGCAGGCCTGGGGCCGGCGCTGGGGCAGGGCTGGGCTGGGGATAGTGCTGGGGCTGGGGCTGGGGCAGGGCTGGGGCAGGGCTGGGGCATGCCTGGGGCCGGCGCTGGGGCAGGGCTGGGCCTGGGCTGGGACCGGGACTGGGCTGTGGCTTGGGCTGGGCAGGGGCTAGGCTGGGGACGAGGTTGATGCCGGGGCAGGGTCTGGTGCTGGGGACAGGGCTGGGGCCGGGCTGGGGCTGGGCTGAGGGCAGGGCTGGGCTAGGGCTGTGGCTGGGGCAGGGCTGGGGCCAGGGCTGAGGGTGGGCTGGGGCGGGGACTGGGGCGGGGACTGGGGCAGGGCTAGGGCTGGGTCAGGGCTGGGGCAGGGCTGAGGTTTGGGGCTGTGATGGGGCAGGACTGGGGTTGGGGCTGGGGCCGGGGATGGGGACAGGGCTAGGGCAGGACCTGTGGCAGGGCTGGGGCCGGGCTGGGGCTGGGTTCGGGGCAGGGCTGGTCTGTGGCTTGGGCTGGGGCAGGGCTGGGGCTGGGGCTGGAGCTGGGGCAGGGCTGGGGCAGGGGCTGGGTCAAGGGCTGGGGCTGGATTGTGGCTTGGGCTGGGCAGGGGCAGGTCTGGGGCTGGGGCTGGTCTGGGGCTGGGTCCAGAGCTGGAGCTGGGCTGTGGCTGGGGCTGGGCTGGGGCAGGGCTGGGCTGGGGCTGGGCTGGGGCCGAGGGTGGGGCTGGGGCTGGGGCTGGGGATGAGGGCAGGGCTGGGGCTGGACTGTGGCTGGGGATGGGCTGGGGCAGGGCTGGGGCTGAGGCTGGAGCAGGGCTGGGGCCGGGGCTGAGGGTGGGCTGGGGCAGGGCTGGGGCTGAGGCTGGAGCAG
Organism: Melanerpes formicivorus; assembly: GCF_026170545.1. Taxonomy (NCBI): domain Eukaryota; kingdom Metazoa; phylum Chordata; class Aves; order Piciformes; family Picidae; genus Melanerpes; species Melanerpes formicivorus. Next base: position 29,489 of record NW_027142587.1, on the reverse strand, counting down.
GGGAGGGGCCAGGGCTGGGGCTGGGGTGGGGCAGGGTTTGGGGCTGTGGCTGGGCTGTGGCTTGGGCAGGGCAGGGGCAGGGATGGGGCGGGGGCTGGGCTGTGGCTGGGGCAGGGCTGGGGCAGGGCTGGGGCTGGGGCTGGGTCCAGGGCTGGGGCTGGGCAGTGGCTGGGGCTGGGCTGGGGCAGGGCTGGGGCTGGGGCTGGGCTGAGGGCAGGGCTGGGGCTGGGGCAGGGCTGGGCCTGAGGCTGGGGCAGGGCTGGGGTAGGGCTAGGGCCGGGGCTGGGAGCAGGGCTGGGCCCGAGGCTGAGGCAGGGCTGGGGCAGGCCTGGGGCTGGCGCTGGGGCAGGGCTGGGCTGGGGATAGTGCTGGGGCTGGGGGTGGGGCAGGGCTCGGGCAGGGCTGGGGTCAGAGATGGGGCTGGGCTGGGCCTGGGGCTGGGCAGGGATGGGGTAGGGCTGGGGATGGGGCTGGGCCTGGGGCAGGGCTGGGTTAGCGCTGAGCTGGGGCCGGGGCTGGGGTTGGGGCTGGAGGCTGGGCTGGGGCTGGGGCCAGGGCTCAGGCAGGTGCCGGGGGCTGGGAAGTGATGGGGCTGGGGCAGGGCTGGGGCCGGGGACTGGAACCAAGGCTTGGGCAGGCCTGGGGCCGGGGCTGGGGCAGGACTGGGGCAGGGCTGGGCTGGGGGCCGGGCCAGGGCTGGGGCACGACTGTGCTGGGGATAGGACTGGGGCTGGGGCACGGCTGGGGCAGGGGCTGGGGCTGGGCTGAGACCCGAGCTGGGCTGGGGCAGGGCTGGGACAGCGCTGGGGCTGGGGCTGGGGCAGGGCGGGGACTGAGGGTGGGGTTGGGCTGGGTTTAGGGCTGGGTCTGGGGCAGGTCTGGGCCCGAGGCTGGGGACAGGACTGGGGTAGGGCTGGGGCCGGGGCTGGGGCCAGGGCTGGGCCATGGCTGGGGCTGGGGCTGGGCTGTACCGAGGCTGGGTCTGGGGCTGGGTCGGGGGCTGAGTCCGGGGCTGGAGTAGGGCTGGGGCAGGTCTGGAACTGGGACTGTGCTGGGCCCAAGGTTGGGGCTGGGGCAGGGCTGGGGCTGAGGATGGAGCAGGTTTGAGGCCGGGGCTGGGGCTGGGTTGGGGCCGGGGCTGGGGCCGGGGGTGGGGCTGGGGCTGGGGCTGGGGCTGGGCTGGGGCCGGGGCTGGGGCCGGGGCTGGGGCTGGGGCTGGGGCTGAGTCCAGGGCTGGGGCTGGGCTGGGGCTGGGGCTGGGCTGGGGCAGGGATGGGGCTGGGTCCAGGGCAGGGGCTGGGGCAGGGCTGGGTCTGAGCTGGGGCCGAGGGTGGGGCTGGGGCTGGGGCTGAGGGCAGGGCTGGGCTAGGGCTGGGCTGGTGCCAGGGCTGGGGCCGGGAGTTGGGCTGGGGCTGGGGTTGGGGCTGGGTCCGGGGCTGGGGCTGGGTCCAGGGATGGGGCTGGGATGTGGCTAGGTTTGGGCTAGGGCTGGGCTAGGGCCGGGGCTTCGACTGGGGCTGGGTCCAGGGCTGGGGCTGGGGCTGGGCTGGGGCTGGACTGGGGTTGGCTCCAGGGCAGGGGCTGGGCTTGGGCTGGGGCTGGGGCCGAGGGTGGGGCTGGGGCTGGTGCTGGGCTGAGGGCAGGGCTGGGCTAGGGCTGGGGCTGGGGCAGGGGCCGGGGCTGGGGACAGGGCTGGGGCCAGACCTGGGGATGGGGGCTGCGATGGGGCAGGATTCGCGCTGGGGCAGGGGTGCGGCAGGGGATGGGGCCGGTGGTGTGGCTGCGGCTGGGGCTGGGCTGGGGCTGGGTTCAGGGCAGGGCTGGGGCTAGGTCCAGGGCTGGGGCTGGGCTGAGGGCAGGGCTGGGGCTAGGACTGGGGCTGGGGCAGGGCTGGGCTAGGGCTGGGATGGGGCCGGGGCTGGGACAGGGACAGGGCCTGGGGCTGGGGCTGGGCTGGAGGCAGGAATGGGGCGGGGGCTGGGCTGTGGCTGGGGCCGGGGTTGTGGCTGGGACTGGGCCGGGGCTGGGGCAGAGCTGGGGCTGGTGCTGGGACTGGGGACAGGGCTGGGGCCGGGGCTGGGGCAGGGCTGGGGCTGGGCTGGGGACAGGGCTGGGGCCGGGGCTGGGGCTGGGGCTGGGCTGGGGCTAGGCTGGGGTTGGCTCCAGTGCAGGGGCTGGGCTTGGGCTGCGCCTGGGCTGGGGCCTGAGCTGGGCTAGGGCTGGGGTCAGGGCTGGGGACAGGGCTGGGGCTGGGGCTGGGCAGGGGCAGGGATGGGAGCAGGGCTGGGGCAGGGCTGGGGCAGGGTTGGGGCCGGGGCTGGGGCTGGGCTGGGGCTGGGCTGGGCTGGGGTGGGGACTGGGACTAGGGCTGGGGCTGGGGTGGGGACTGGGACAGGGCTGTGGCTGGGACTGGGTCCAGGGCTGGACTGGGCTGTGGCTGGGGCTGGGGACAAAGGTGGGGCTTGGGTTGGGGCTGGGGTGAGGGCAGGGCTGGGGCGGGGCTGGGGCCGGGGCTGGAGGCTGGGCTGGGGCCGGGGCTGGGGCCAGGGCTGAGGCTGTTGCTGGGGGCTGGGAAGTGATGGGGCTGGGGCAGTGCTGGGGCTGGGTTGGGGGCAGGGCTGGGGCTGGGCTGGTGCTGGGGCAGGGCTGGGGCTGGGGGCTGCAACCAAGGCTTGGGAAGGCCTGGGTCCGGGGCTGGGGCTGGATTGTTGCCAGGGCAGCGGCAGGACTAGGCTTGAGGCTGGGCCTTGGGCTGGGGCTGGGTTGGCGCAGGGCTGGGGCAGGGGCTGGAACCAAGGCTTGGGCAGGGGTGGGGCTGGGGCTGGAGCCGGGGCTGGGGCAGGAGCCAGGGCTGGAGCAGGGCTGCGTCCGGGCCTGGGGCTGGGGCAGGCCTGGGGCTGGGGCTGGGCTGGGGCTGGGGCGGGGACTGGGACAGGGCTGGGGCTGGGGCAGGGCTGGGGCTGGGGCTGGGCTGGGGCTGGGGCTGAGTCCAGGGTTGGGGCAGGGCTGGGGCTGGGGCATGGCTAGGGCTGGGGATGGGGCAGGGCTGGGGCTGGGGCCGGGGCTGTAGCTGGCCTGTGGCTGGGGCCGGGGCTGTGGCTGGGACTGGGGCAGGGCTGGGGCTGGGCTGGAGACAGGGCTGGGGCCGGGGCTGGGGCAGGGCTGGGGGCGGGCTGGGGCTGGGCTGAGGGCAGGGTTGGGGCACGGCTGGGGCTGGGGGCTGGGATGGGGCCGGGGCCAGGGATGGAGCCGTGAGTGGGGTTTGGTGGGGCCGGGGCTAGGGGCCACTGGTGGGGCTGGGGCTGGGGCTGGGTCCAGGGCTGGGGCTGGGCTGTGGCAGGGGATGGGTTGGGCAGGGCTGGGGCTGAGGCTGGGCTGGGGCTGGGGCTGGGTCCAGAGCAGGGGCTGGGCTGGGGCTGGGGCTGGGCTGGTGCAGGGCTGGGGCATGGGCTGGGGGCAGGGATGGGGCTGGGGCTGGGGCTGCGGACAGGGCTGGGGCTAGGGCTGAGTTAGGGGGAGGGCTGAGGCTGTGCTGGGGCCGGGGCTGGAACCAAGGCTTGGGCAGGGATGGGGCTGGGGCTGGGGCTGGGGCAGGGTTGGGGCTGGGCTGGGGCTGGGGCAGACACTGGGACAGGGCTGGGGGTGGGCTGTGGCTGGGGCTGGGGACAGGGCTGGGGCCGGGGCTGGGCAGGGCTGGGAATGGGGGCTGGGATGGGGCAGGACTGGGGCTGCGGCAAAGGCCGGGGCTGGGGACAGGGCTGGGGCCCGAGCTGGGGCACGGCTGGGGCTGGGCTGGGGCTGGGTTCAGGGCTAGGGATGGGCCTGGTTCCAGGGCTGGGGTTGGGCTGAGGGCAGGGCTGGGCTAGGCCTGGGGCTGGGGCAGGGCTAGGTTAGGGCTGCCCTGGGGCCAGGGCTGGGGCTGGGACTGGGGCTGGGACTGGGGCAGGGCTGGGGCGGGGATAGGGCAGGGGCTGGGCTGGGGCTGGGGCCGGGGCTGGGGCGGGGCTGGGGCCGGGCTGGGGATGGGGCTGGGCTGAGGGCAGGGCTGTGGCTGGACTGTGGCTTGGGCTGGGCAGGGGCTAGCCTGGGGATGAGAGTGATGCTGGGGCAGGGTCTGGGGCTGGGGACAGGGCTGACGCCGGGCTGGGGCAGGGTTCGGGGCTGTGGCTGGGCTGTGGCTTGGGCAGGGCAGGGGCAGGGATGGGGCTGGGGCTGGGGCAGGGCTGGGGTAGGGCTAGGGCCGGGGCTGGGAGCAGGGCTGGGCCCGAGGCTGAGGCAGGGCTGGGGCAGGCCTGGGGCTGACGCTGGGGCAGGGCTGGGCTGGGGATAGTGCTGGGGCTGGGGGTGGGGCAGGGCTCGGGCAGGGCTGGGGCAGGGGCTGGGGCTGGGGCTGGGCTGGGACTGGGTTCGGGGCTAGGGATGGGCCTGGTTCCAGTGCTGGGGTTGGGCTGAGGGCAGGGCTGGGCTAGGCCTGGGGCTGGGGCAGGGCTAGGTTAGGACTGCCCTGGGGCCAGGGCTGGGGCTGAGACTGGGGCTGGGCTGGGGCTGGGCTGGGGCTGGGACTGGGCTGGGGCTGGGGCCGGGGCTGTGGCCGGGGCTGGGGTGGGGCTGGGGCCGGGCTGGGGCTGGGGCTGGGCTGAGGGCAGGGCTGTGGCTGGGCTGTGGCTTGGGCTGGGCAGGGGCTAGGCTGGGGATGAGGTTGATGCTGGGGCAGGTTCTGGGGCTGGGGACAGGGCTGGGGCCGGGCTGGGGCAGGGTTCAGGGCTGTGGCTGGGCTGTGGCTTGGGCAGGGCTGGGGCAGGGATGGGGCTGGGCTGGGGCTGGGCTGGGCTAGGGGAAGGGATGGGGATGGGGCTGGTCTGGCCTGGGGGCAGGGATGGGGATGGGGCTGGACCTGGGGCTTGGCCTGGGGCAGGGCTGGGGCTGGGCTGGGGCTGGGCTGGGCTGGGGTGGGGACTGGGACTAGGGCTGGGGCTGGGGTGGGGACTGGGACAGGGCTGTGGCTGGGACTGGGTCCAGGGCTGGACTGGGCTGTGGCTGGGGCTAGGGACAAAGGTGGGGCTTGGGTTGGGGCTGGGGTGAGGGCAGGGCTGGGGCGGGGCTGGGGCCGGGGCTGGAGGCTGGGCTGGGGCCGGGGCTGGGGCCAGGGCTGAGGCTGTTGCTGGGGGCTGGGAAGTGATGGGGCTGGGGCAGTGCTGGGGCTGGGTTGGGGGCAGGGCTGGGGCTGGGCTGGTGCTGGGGCAGGGCTGGGGCTGGGGGCTGGAACCAAGGCTTGGGAAGGCCTTGGTCCGGGGCTGGGGCTGGATTGTTGCCAGGGCAGCGGCAGGACTAGGCTTGAGGCTGGGCCTTGGGCTGGGGCTGGGTTGGCGCAGGGCTGGGGCAGGGGCTGGAACCAAGGCTTGGGCAGGGGTGGGGCTGGGGCTGGAGCCGGGGCTGGGGCAGGAGCCAGGGCTGGAGCAGGGCTGCGTTCGGACCTGGGGCTGGGGCTGGGGCTTGGGCAGGTCTGGGTCTGGGGCTGGGCTGGGGCTGGGGCGGGGACTGGGACAGGGCTGGGGCTGGGGCAGGGCTGGGGCTGGGGCCAGGGATGGAGCCGTGAGTGGGGTTTGGTGGGGCCGGGGCTAGGGGCCACTGGTGGGGCTGGGGCTGGGGCTGGGGCTGGGTCCAGGGCTGGGGCTGGGCTGTGGCAGGGGATGGGTTGGGCAGGGCTGGGGCTGAGGCTGGGCTGGGGCTGAGGCTGGGGTGGGGCTGGGGCTGGGTCCAGAGCAGGGGCTGGGCTGGGGCTGGGGCTGGGCTGGGGCTGGCGCTGGGCTGGTGCAGGGCTGGGGCATGGGCTGGGGGCAGGGATGGGGCTGGGGCTGGGGCTGCGGACAGGGCTGGGGCTAGGGCTGAGTTAGGGAGAGGGCTGAGGCTGTGCTGGGGCTGGGGCTGGAACCAAGGCTTGGGCAGGGATGGGGCTGGGGCTGGGGCTGGGGCAGGGTTGGGGCTGGGCTGGGGCTGGGGCTGGGGCAGACACTGGGACAGGGCTGGGGGTGGGCTGTGGCTGGGGCTGGGGACAGGGCTGGGGCCGGGGCTGGGCAGGGCTGGGAATGGGGGCTGGGTTGGGGCAGGACTGGGGCTGCGGCAAAGGCCGGGGCTGGGGACAGGGCTGGGGCCCGAGCTGGGGCAGGGCTGGGGCTGGGCTGGGGCTGGGTTCGGGGCTAGGGATGGGCCTGGTTCCAGGGCTGGGGTTGGGCTGAGGGCAGGGCTGGGCTAGGCCTGGGGCTGGGGCAGGGCTAGGTTAGGGCTGCCCTGGGGCCAGGGCTGGGGCTGGGACTGGGGCTGGGACTGGGGCAGGGCTGGGGCTGGGCTGGGGCTGGGTTCGGGGCTAGGGATGGGCCTGGTTCCAGGGCTAGTGTTGGGCTGAGGGCAGGGCTGGGCTAGGCCTGGGGCTGGGGCAGGGCTAGGTTAGGGCTGCCCTGGGGCCAGGGCTGGGGCTGGGACTGGGGCTGGGACTGGGGCAGGGCTGGGGCTGGGCTGGGGCAGGGATAGGGCAGGGGCTGGGCTGGGGCTGGGGCCGGGGCTGTGGCCGGGGCTGGGGCGGGGCTGGGGCCGGGCTCGGCTGGGCTGGGGCTGGGCTGAGGGCAGGGCTGTGGCTGGGCTGTGGCTTGGGCTGGGCAGGGGCTGGGGCTGGGGATGAGGGTGATGCTGGGGCAGGGTCTGGGGCTGGGGACAGGGCTGGGGCCGGGCTGGGGCAAGGCTGGGGCTGGGGCTGGGTCCAGGGCTGGGGCTGGGCAGTGGCTGGGGCTGGGCTGGGGCAGGGCTGGGGCTGGGGCTGGGCTGAGGGCAGGGCTGGGGCAGGCCTGGGGCCGGCGCTGGGGCAGGGCTGGGCTGGGGATAGTGCTGGGGCTGGGGCTGGGGCAGGGCTGGGGCAGGGCTGGGGCATGCCTGGGGCCGGCGCTGGGGCAGGGCTGGGCCTGGGCTGGGACCGGGACTGGGCTGTGGCTTGGGCTGGGCAGGGGCTAGGCTGGGGACGAGGTTGATGCCGGGGCAGGGTCTGGTGCTGGGGACAGGGCTGGGGCCGGGCTGGGGCTGGGCTGAGGGCAGGGCTGGGCTAGGGCTGTGGCTGGGGCAGGGCTGGGGCCAGGGCTGAGGGTGGGCTGGGGCGGGGACTGGGGCGGGGACTGGGGCAGGGCTAGGGCTGGGTCAGGGCTGGGGCAGGGCTGAGGTTTGGGGCTGTGATGGGGCAGGACTGGGGTTGGGGCTGGGGCCGGGGATGGGGACAGGGCTAGGGCAGGACCTGTGGCAGGGCTGGGGCCGGGCTGGGGCTGGGTTCGGGGCAGGGCTGGTCTGTGGCTTGGGCTGGGGCAGGGCTGGGGCTGGGGCTGGAGCTGGGGCAGGGCTGGGGCAGGGGCTGGGTCAAGGGCTGGGGCTGGATTGTGGCTTGGGCTGGGCAGGGGCAGGTCTGGGGCTGGGGCTGGTCTGGGGCTGGGTCCAGAGCTGGAGCTGGGCTGTGGCTGGGGCTGGGCTGGGGCAGGGCTGGGCTGGGGCTGGGCTGGGGCCGAGGGTGGGGCTGGGGCTGGGGCTGGGGATGAGGGCAGGGCTGGGGCTGGACTGTGGCTGGGGATGGGCTGGGGCAGGGCTGGGGCTGAGGCTGGAGCAGGGCTGGGGCCGGGGCTGAGGGTGGGCTGGGGCAGGGCTGGGGCTGAGGCTGGAGCAGGGGAGGGGCCAGGGCTGGGGCTGGGGTGGGGCAGGGTTTGGGGCTGTGGCTGGGCTGTGGCTTGGGCAGGGCAGGGGCAGGGATGGGGCGGGGGCTGGGCTGTGGCTGGGGCAGGGCTGGGGCAGGGCTGGGGCTGGGGCTGGGTCCAGGGCTGGGGCTGGGCAGTGGCTGGGGCTGGGCTGGGGCAGGGCTGGGGCTGGGGCTGGGCTGAGGGCAGGGCTGGGGCTGGGGCAGGGCTGGGCCTGAGGCTGGGGCAGGGCTGGGGTAGGGCTAGGGCCGGGGCTGGGAGCAGGGCTGGGCCCGAGGCTGAGGCAGGGCTGGGGCAGGCCTGGGGCTGGCGCTGGGGCAGGGCTGGGCTGGGGATAGTGCTGGGGCTGGGGGTGGGGCAGGGCTCGGGCAGGGCTGGGGTCAGAGATGGGGCTGGGCTGGGCCTGGGGCTGGGCAGGGATGGGGTAGGGCTGGGGATGGGGCTGGGCCTGGGGCAGGGCTGGGTTAGCGCTGAGCTGGGGCCGGGGCTGGGGTTGGGGCTGGAGGCTGGGCTGGGGCTGGGGCCAGGGCTCAGGCAGGTGCCGGGGGCTGGGAAGTGATGGGGCTGGGGCAGGGCTGGGGCCGGGGACTGGAACCAAGGCTTGGGCAGGCCTGGGGCCGGGGCTGGGGCAGGACTGGGGCAGGGCTGGGCTGGGGGCCGGGCCAGGGCTGGGGCACGACTGTGCTGGGGATAGGACTGGGGCTGGGGCACGGCTGGGGCAGGGGCTGGGGCTGGGCTGAGACCCGAGCTGGGCTGGGGCAGGGCTGGGACAGCGCTGGGGCTGGGGCTGGGGCAGGGCGGGGACTGAGGGTGGGGTTGGGCTGGGTTTAGGGCTGGGTCTGGGGCAGGTCTGGGCCCGAGGCTGGGGACAGGACTGGGGTAGGGCTGGGGCCGGGGCTGGGGCCAGGGCTGGGCCATGGCTGGGGCTGGGGCTGGGCTGTACCGAGGCTGGGTCTGGGGCTGGGTCGGGGGCTGAGTCCGGGGCTGGAGTAGGGCTGGGGCAGGTCTGGAACTGGGACTGTGCTGGGCCCAAGGTTGGGGCTGGGGCAGGGCTGGGGCTGAGGATGGAGCAGGTTTGAGGCCGGGGCTGGGGCTGGGTTGGGGCCGGGGCTGGGGCCGGGGGTGGGGCTGGGGCTGGGGCTGGGGCTGGGCTGGGGCCGGGGCTGGGGCCGGGGCTGGGGCTGGGGCTGGGGCTGAGTCCAGGGCTGGGGCTGGGCTGGGGCTGGGGCTGGGCTGGGGCAGGGATGGGGCTGGGTCCAGGGCAGGGGCTGGGGCAGGGCTGGGTCTGAGCTGGGGCCGAGGGTGGGGCTGGGGCTGGGGCTGAGGGCAGGGCTGGGCTAGGGCTGGGCTGGTGCCAGGGCTGGGGCCGGGAGTTGGGCTGGGGCTGGGGCTGGGGCTGGGTCCGGGGCTGGGGCTGGGTCCAGGGATGGGGCTGGGATGTGGCTAGGTTTGGGCTAGGGCTGGGCTAGGGCCGGGGCTTCGACTGGGGCTGGGTCCAGGGCTGGGGCTGGGGCTGGGCTGGGGCTGGACTGGGGTTGGCTCCAGGGCAGGGGCTGGGCTTGGGCTGGGGCTGGGGCCGAGGGTGGGGCTGGGGCTGGTGCTGGGCTGAGGGCAGGGCTGGGCTAGGGCTGGGGCTGGGGCAGGGGCCGGGGCTGGGGACAGGGCTGGGGCCAGACCTGGGGATGGGGGCTGCGATGGGGCAGGATTCGCGCTGGGGCAGGGGTGCGGCAGGGGATGGGGCCGGTGGTGTGGCTGCGGCTGGGGCTGGGCTGGGGCTGGGTTCAGGGCAGGGCTGGGGCTAGGTCCAGGGCTGGGGCTGGGCTGAGGGCAGGGCTGGGGCTAGGACTGGGGCTGGGGCAGGGCTGGGCTAGGGCTGGGATGGGGCCGGGGCTGGGACAGGGACAGGGCCTGGGGCTGGGGCTGGGCTGGAGGCAGGAATGGGGCGGGGGCTGGGCTGTGGCTGGGGCCGGGGTTGTGGCTGGGACTGGGCCGGGGCTGGGGCAGAGCTGGGGCTGGTGCTGGGACTGGGGACAGGGCTGGGGCCGGGGCTGGGGCAGGGCTGGGGCTGGGCTGGGGACAGGGCTGGGGCCGGGGCTGGGGCTGGGGCTGGGCTGGGGCTAGGCTGGGGTTGGCTCCAGTGCAGGGGCTGGGCTTGGGCTGCGCCTGGGCTGGGGCCTGAGCTGGGCTAGGGCTGGGGTCAGGGCTGGGGACAGGGCTGGGGCTGGGGCTGGGCAGGGGCAGGGATGGGAGCAGGGCTGGGGCAGGGCTGGGGCAGGGTTGGGGCCGGGGCTGGGGCTGGGCTGGGGCTGGGCTGGGCTGGGGTGGGGACTGGGACTAGGGCTGGGGCTGGGGTGGGGACTGGGACAGGGCTGTGGCTGGGACTGGGTCCAGGGCTGGACTGGGCTGTGGCTGGGGCTGGGGACAAAGGTGGGGCTTGGGTTGGGGCTGGGGTGAGGGCAGGGCTGGGGCGGGGCTGGGGCCGGGGCTGGAGGCTGGGCTGGGGCCGGGGCTGGGGCCAGGGCTGAGGCTGTTGCTGGGGGCTGGGAAGTGATGGGGCTGGGGCAGTGCTGGGGCTGGGTTGGGGGCAGGGCTGGGGCTGGGCTGGTGCTGGGGCAGGGCTGGGGCTGGGGGCTGCAACCAAGGCTTGGGAAGGCCTGGGTCCGGGGCTGGGGCTGGATTGTTGCCAGGGCAGCGGCAGGACTAGGCTTGAGGCTGGGCCTTGGGCTGGGGCTGGGTTGGCGCAGGGCTGGGGCAGGGGCTGGAACCAAGGCTTGGGCAGGGGTGGGGCTGGGGCTGGAGCCGGGGCTGGGGCAGGAGCCAGGGCTGGAGCAGGGCTGCGTCCGGGCCTGGGGCTGGGGCAGGCCTGGGGCTGGGGCTGGGCTGGGGCTGGGGCGGGGACTGGGACAGGGCTGGGGCTGGGGCAGGGCTGGGGCTGGGGCTGGGCTGGGGCTGGGGCTGAGTCCAGGGTTGGGGCAGGGCTGGGGCTGGGGCATGGCTAGGGCTGGGGATGGGGCAGGGCTGGGGCTGGGGCCGGGGCTGTAGCTGGCCTGTGGCTGGGGCCGGGGCTGTGGCTGGGACTGGGGCAGGGCTGGGGCTGGGCTGGAGACAGGGCTGGGGCCGGGGCTGGGGCAGGGCTGGGGGCGGGCTGGGGCTGGGCTGAGGGCAGGGTTGGGGCACGGCTGGGGCTGGGGGCTGGGATGGGGCCGGGGCCAGGGATGGAGCCGTGAGTGGGGTTTGGTGGGGCCGGGGCTAGGGGCCACTGGTGGGGCTGGGGCTGGGGCTGGGTCCAGGGCTGGGGCTGGGCTGTGGCAGGGGATGGGTTGGGCAGGGCTGGGGCTGAGGCTGGGCTGGGGCTGGGGCTGGGTCCAGAGCAGGGGCTGGGCTGGGGCTGGGGCTGGGCTGGTGCAGGGCTGGGGCATGGGCTGGGGGCAGGGATGGGGCTGGGGCTGGGGCTGCGGACAGGGCTGGGGCTAGGGCTGAGTTAGGGGGAGGGCTGAGGCTGTGCTGGGGCCGGGGCTGGAACCAAGGCTTGGGCAGGGATGGGGCTGGGGCTGGGGCTGGGGCAGGGTTGGGGCTGGGCTGGGGCTGGGGCAGACACTGGGACAGGGCTGGGGGTGGGCTGTGGCTGGGGCTGGGGACAGGGCTGGGGCCGGGGCTGGGCAGGGCTGGGAATGGGGGCTGGGATGGGGCAGGACTGGGGCTGCGGCAAAGGCCGGGGCTGGGGACAGGGCTGGGGCCCGAGCTGGGGCAGGGCTGGGGCTGGGCTGGGGCTGGGTTCAGGGCTAGGGATGGGCCTGGTTCCAGGGCTGGGGTTGGGCTGAGGGCAGGGCTGGGCTAGGCCTGGGGCTGGGGCAGGGCTAGGTTAGGGCTGCCCTGGGGCCAGGGCTGGGGCTGGGACTGGGGCTGGGACTGGGGCAGGGCTGGGGCGGGGATAGGGCAGGGGCTGGGCTGGGGCTGGGGCCGGGGCTGGGGCGGGGCTGGGGCCGGGCTGGGGATGGGGCTGGGCTGAGGGCAGGGCTGTGGCTGGACTGTGGCTTGGGCTGGGCAGGGGCTAGCCTGGGGATGAGAGTGATGCTGGGGCAGGGTCTGGGGCTGGGGACAGGGCTGACGCCGGGCTGGGGCAGGGTTCGGGGCTGTGGCTGGGCTGTGGCTTGGGCAGGGCAGGGGCAGGGATGGGGCTGGGGCTGGGGCAGGGCTGGGGTAGGGCTAGGGCCGGGGCTGGGAGCAGGGCTGGGCCCGAGGCTGAGGCAGGGCTGGGGCAGGCCTGGGGCTGACGCTGGGGCAGGGCTGGGCTGGGGATAGTGCTGGGGCTGGGGGTGGGGCAGGGCTCGGGCAGGGCTGGGGCAGGGGCTGGGGCTGGGGCTGGGCTGGGACTGGGTTCGGGGCTAGGGATGGGCCTGGTTCCAGTGCTGGGGTTGGGCTGAGGGCAGGGCTGGGCTAGGCCTGGGGCTGGGGCAGGGCTAGGTTAGGACTGCCCTGGGGCCAGGGCTGGGGCTGAGACTGGGGCTGGGCTGGGGCTGGGCTGGGGCTGGGACTGGGCTGGGGCTGGGGCCGGGGCTGTGGCCGGGGCTGGGGTGGGGCTGGGGCCGGGCTGGGGCTGGGGCTGGGCTGAGGGCAGGGCTGTGGCTGGGCTGTGGCTTGGGCTGGGCAGGGGCTAGGCTGGGGATGAGGTTGATGCTGGGGCAGGTTCTGGGGCTGGGGACAGGGCTGGGGCCGGGCTGGGGCAGGGTTCAGGGCTGTGGCTGGGCTGTGGCTTGGGCAGGGCTGGGGCAGGGATGGGGCTGGGCTGGGGCTGGGCTGGGCTAGTGGAAGGGATGGGGATGGGGCTGGTCTGGCCTGGGGGCAGGGATGGGGATGGGGCTGGACCTGGGGCTTGGCCTGGGGCAGGGCTGGGGCTGGGCTGGGGCTGGGCTGGGCTGGGGTGGGGACTGGGACTAGGGCTGGGGCTGGGGTGGGGACTGGGACAGGGCTGTGGCTGGGACTGGGTCCAGGGCTGGACTGGGCTGTGGCTGGGGCTAGGGACAAAGGTGGGGCTTGGGTTGGGGCTGGGGTGAGGGCAGGGCTGGGGCGGGGCTGGGGCCGGGGCTGGAGGCTGGGCTGGGGCCGGGGCTGGGGCCAGGGCTGAGGCTGTTGCTGGGGGCTGGGAAGTGATGGGGCTGGGGCAGTGCTGGGGCTGGGTTGGGGGCAGGGCTGGGGCTGGGCTGGTGCTGGGGCAGGGCTGGGGCTGGGGGCTGGAACCAAGGCTTGGGAAGGCCTGGGTCCGGGGCTGGGGCTGGATTGTTGCCAGGGCAGCGGCAGGACTAGGCTTGAGGCTGGGCCTTGGGCTGGGGCTGGGTTGGCGCAGGGCTGGGGCAGGGGCTGGAACCAAGGCTTGGGCAGGGGTGGGGCTGGGGCTGGAGCCGGGGCTGGGGCAGGAGCCAGGGCTGGAGCAGGGCTGCGTTCGGACCTGGGGCTGGGGCTGGGGCTTGGGCAGGTCTGGGTCTGGGGCTGGGCTGGGGCTGGGGCGGGGACTGGGACAGGGCTGGGGCTGGGGCAGGGCTGGGGCTGGGGCCAGGGATGGAGCCGTGAGTGGGGTTTGGTGGGGCCGGGGCTAGGGGCCACTGGTGGGGCTGGGGCTGGGGCTGGGGCTGGGTCCAGGGCTGGGGCTGGGCTGTGGCAGGGGATGGGTTGGGCAGGGCTGGGGCTGAGGCTGGGCTGGGGCTGAGGCTGGGGTGGGGCTGGGGCTGGGTCCAGAGCAGGGGCTGGGCTGGGGCTGGGGCTGGGCTGGGGCTGGCGCTGGGCTGGTGCAGGGCTGGGGCATGGGCTGGGGGCAGGGATGGGGCTGGGGCTGGGGCTGCGGACAGGGCTGGGGCTAGGGCTGAGTTAGGGAGAGGGCTGAGGCTGTGCTGGGGCCGGGGCTGGAACCAAGGCTTGGGCAGGGATGGGGCTGGGGCTGGGGCTGGGGCAGGGTTGGGGCTGGGCTGGGGCTGGGGCTGGGGCAGACACTGGGACAGGGCTGGGGGTGGGCTGTGGCTGGGGCTGGGGACAGGGCTGGGGCCGGGGCTGGGCAGGGCTGGGAATGGGGGCTGGGTTGGGGCAGGACTGGGGCTGCGGCAAAGGCCGGGGCTGGGGACAGGGCTGGGGCCCGAGCTGGGGCAGGGCTGGGGCTGGGCTGGGGCTGGGTTCGGGGCTAGGGATGGGCCTGGTTCCAGGGCTGGGGTTGGGCTGAGGGCAGGGCTGGGCTAGGCCTGGGGCTGGGGCAGGGCTAGGTTAGGGCTGCCCTGGGGCCAGGGCTGGGGCTGGGACTGGGGCTGGGACTGGGGCAGGGCTGGGGCTGGGCTGGGGCTGGGTTCGGGGCTAGGGATGGGCCTGGTTCCAGGGCTAGTGTTGGGCTGAGGGCAGGGCTGGGCTAGGCCTGGGGCTGGGGCAGGGCTAGGTTAGGGCTGCCCTGGGGCCAGGGCTGGGGCTGGGACTGGGGCTGGGACTGGGGCAGGGCTGGGGCTGGGCTGGGGCAGGGATAGGGCAGGGGCTGGGCTGGGGCTGGGGGCCGGGGCTGTGGCCGGGGCTGGGGCGGGGCTGGGGCCGGGCTCGGCTGGGCTGGGGCTGGGCTGAGGGCAGGGCTGTGGCTGGGCTGTGGCTTGGGCTGGGCAGGGGCTGGGGCTGGGGATGAGAGGGTGATGCTGGGGCAGGGTCTGGGGCTGGGGACAGGGCTGGGGCCGGGCTGGGGCAAGGCTGGGGCTGGGCTGGGTCCAGGGCTGGGGCTGGGCAGTGGCTGGGGCTGGGCTGGGGCAGGGCTGGGGCTGGGGCTGGGCTGAGGGCAGGGCTGGGGCAGGCCTGGGGCCGGCGCTGGGGCAGGGCTGGGCTGGGGATAGTGCTGGGGCTGGGGCTGGGCAGGGCTGGGGCAGGGCTGGGGCATGCCTGGGGCCGGCGCTGGGGCAGGGCTGGGCCTGGGCTGGGACCGGGACTGGGCTGTGGCTTGGGCTGGGCAGGGGCTAGGCTGGGGACGAGGTTGATGCCGGGGCAGGGTCTGGTGCTGGGGACAGGGCTGGGGCCGGGCTGGGGCTGGGCTGAGGGCAGGGCTGGGGCTAGGGCTGTGGCTGGGGCAGGGCTGGGGCCAGGGCTGAGGGTGGGCTGGGGCGGGGACTTGGGGCGGGGACTGGGGCAGGGCTAGGGCTGGGTCAGGGCTGGGGCAGGGCTGAGGTTTGGGGCTGTGATGGGGCAGGACTGGGGTTGGGGCTGGGGCCGGGGATGGGGACAGGGCTAGGGCAGGACCTGTGGCAGGGCTGGGGCCGGGCTGGGGGCTGGGTTCGGGGCAGGGCTGGTCTGTGGCTTGGGCTGGGGCAGGGCTGGGGCTGGGGCTGGAGCTGGGGCAGGGCTGGGGCAGGGGCTGGGTCAAGGGCTGGGGCTGGATTGTGCTTGGGCTGGGCAGGGGCAGGTCTGGGGCTGGGGCTGGTCTGGGGCTGGGTCCAGAGCTGGAGCTGGGCTGTGGCTGGGGCTGGGCTGGGGCAGGGCTGGGCTGGGGCTGGGCTGGGGCCGAGGGTGGGGCTGGGGCTGGGGCTGGGGATGAGGGCAGGGCTGGGGCTGGACTGTGGCTGGGGATGGGCTGGGGCAGGGCTGGGGCTGAGGCTGGAGCAGGGCTGGGGCCGGGGCTGAGGGTGGGCTGGGGCAGGGCTGGGGCTGAGGCTGGAGCAGGGGAGGGGCCAGGGCTGGGGCTGGGGTGGGGCAGGGTTTGGGGCTGTGGCTGGGCTGTGGCTTGGGCAGGGCAGGGGCAGGGATGGGGCGGGGGCTGGGCTGTGGCTGGGGCAGGGCTGGGGCAGGGCTGGGGCTGGGGCTGGGTCCAGGGCTGGGGCTGGGCAGTGGCTGGGGCAGGTCTGGTGCTGGGGCTGGGCAGGGGCCGAGGGTGGGGCTGGCCTGGGGTCTGAGCTGGGCCTGGGGCAGGGCAGGGCTGGGCCCGAGGCTGGGGCAGGGCTGGGGTAGGGCTGGGGCCGGGGCTGGGGCAGGGCTGGGGCAGGACTAGGGCTGGGGCTGGGGCAGGGCTGGGGCAGGGGCTGGGGCTGGGCTGGGACCGGGCTGGGGTCAGAGCTGGGGCTGGGGATGGGCCTGGGGCAGGGCTGGTGCTGGGCTGGGGCAGGGCTAGGGCTGGGGCTGGGCTGGGGACTGGGACAGGGCTGTGGCTGGGACTGGGTCCAGAGCAGGGGCTGGGCTGGGGCTGGGGCTGGGCTGGTGCAGGGCTGGGGCATGGGCTGGGGGCAGGGATGGGGCTGGGGCTGGGGCTGCGGACAGGGCTGGGGCTAGGGCTGAGTTAGGGGGAGGGCTGAGGCTGTGCTGGGGCCGGGGCTGGAACCAAGGCTTGGGCAGGGATGGGGCTGGGGCTGGGGCTGGGGCAGGGTTGGGGCTGGGCTGGGGCTGGGGCAGACACTGGGACAGGGCTGGGGGTGGGCTGTGGCTGGGGCTGGGGACAGGGCTGGGGCCGGGGCTGGGCAGGGCTGGGAATGGGGGCTGGGATGGGGCAGGACTGGGGCTGCGGCAAAGGCCGGGGCTGGGGACAGGGCTGGGGCCCGAGCTGGGGCAGGGCTGGGGCTGGGCTGGGGCTGGGTTCAGGGCTAGGGATGGGCCTGGTTCCAGGGCTGGGGTTGGGCTGAGGGCAGGGCTGGGCTAGGCCTGGGGCTGGGGCAGGGCTAGGTTAGGGCTGCCCTGGGGCCAGGGCTGGGGCTGGGACTGGGGCTGGGACTGGGGCAGGGCTGGGGCGGGGATAGGGCAGGGGCTGGGCTGGGGCTGGGGCCGGGGCTGGGGCGGGGCTGGGGCCGGGCTGGGGATGGGGCTGGGCTGAGGGCAGGGCTGTGGCTGGACTGTGGCTTGGGCTGGGCAGGGGCTAGCCTGGGGATGAGAGTGATGCTGGGGCAGGGTCTGGGGCTGGGGACAGGGCTGACGCCGGGCTGGGGCAGGGTTCGGGGCTGTGGCTGGGCTGTGGCTTGGGCAGGGCAGGGGCAGGGATGGGGCTGGGGCTGGGCAGTGGCTGGGGCTGGGCTGGGGCAGGGCTGGGGCTGGGGCTGGGCTGAGGGCAGGGCTGGGACTGGGGACAGGGCTGGGCCCGAGGCTGAGGCAGGTCTGGGGCAGGCCTGGGGCTGGCGCTGGGGCAGGGCTGGGCTGGGCATAGTGCTGGGGCTGGGGCTGGGGCAGGGCTGGGGCAGGGCTGGGGCCAAGGTTGGGGCTGGGGCTGAGGCTGGGGCTGCAGACAGGGCTGGGGCTAGGGCTGAGTTAGGGGTAGGGCTGGGGCTGTGCTGGGGCTGGGGCTGGAACCAAGGCTTGGGCAGGGCTGGGGCTGGGGCTGGGGCCGGGGATGGGGCTGCAGACAGGGCTGGGGCTAGGGCTGAGTTAGGGGTAGGGCTGGGGCTGTGCTGGGGCTGGGGCTGGAACCAAGGCTTGGGCTGGGCTGGGGCTGGGGCTGGGGCTGGGGCTGGGGCTGGGCTGGGGGCAGGGCTGGGACTGGGGCTGGGGCAGGGCTGGGCTGGGGGATAGTGCTGGGGCTGGGGCTGGGCAGGGCTGGGGCAGGGCTGGGGCCAAGGTTGGGGCTGGGGCTGGGGCTGCAGACAGGGCTGGGGCTAGGGCTGAGTTAGGGGTAGGGCTGGGGCTGTGCTGGGGCTGGGGCTGGAACCAAGGCTTGGGCAGGGCTGGGGCTGGGGCTGCGGATGGGGATGGGTCTGCCGACAGGGCTGGGGCTAGGGCTGAGTTAGGGGTAGGGCTGGGGCTGTGCTGGGGCTGGGGCTGGAACCAAGGCTTGGGCTGGGCTGGGGCTGGGGCTGGGGCTGGGCTGGGGGCAGGGCTGGGACTGGGGCTGGGGCAGGGCTGGGCCTGGGCTGGGACCGGGGACTGGGCTGTGGCTTGGGCTGGGCAGGGGCTAGGCTGGGGACGAGGGTGATGCCGGGGCAGGGTCTGGTGCTGGGGACAGGGCTGGGGCCGGGCTGGGGCTGGGCTGAGGGCAGGGCTGGGCTAGGGCTGTGGCTGGGGCAGGGCTGGGGCCGGGGCTGAGGGTGGGCTGGGGCGGGGACTGGGCTGGGGCTGGGGCCGGGGCAGGGCTGGTCTGTGGCTTGGGCTGAGCTGGGCTGGGGCAGGGCTGGGGCTGGGGCTGGAGCTGGGGCTGGGCTGGGGCAGGGGCTGGGTCAAGGGCTGGGGCTGGATTGTGGCTTGGGCTGGGCAGGGGCAGGTCTGGGGCTGGGGCTGGTCTGGGGCTGGGTCCAGAGCTGGAGCTGGGCTGTGGCTGGGGCTGGGCTGGGGCAGGGCTGGGCTGGGGCTGGGCTGGGGCCGAGGGTGGGGCTGGGGTTGGGGCTGGGGATGAGGGCAGGGCTGGGGCTGGACTGTGGCTGGGGATGGGCTGGGGCAGGGCTGGGGCTGAGGCTGGAGCAGGGCTGGGGCCGGGGCTGAGGGTGGGCTGGGGCAGGGCTGGGGCTGAGGCTGGAGCAGGGGAGGGGCCAGGGCTGGGGCTGGGGTGGGGCAGGGTTTGGGGCTGTGGCTGGGCTGTGGCTTGGGCAGGGCAGGGGCAGGGATGGGGCGGGGGCAGGGCTGTGGCTGGGGCAGGGCTGGGGCTGGGGCTGGGTCCAGGGCTGGGGCTGGGCAGTGGCTGGGGCTGGGCTGGGGCAGGGCTGGGGCTGGGGCTGGGCTGAGGGCAGGGCTGGGGCTGGGGCAGGGCTGGGCCTGAGGCTGGGGCAGGGCTGGGGTAGGGCTTGGGCCGGGGCTGGGAGCAGGGCTGGGCCCGAGGCTGAGGCAGGGCTGGGGTAGGCCTGGGGGCTGGCGCTGGGGCAGGGCTGGGCTGGGGATAGTGCTGGGGCTGGGGGTGGGGCAGGGCTCGGGCAGGGCTGGGGCAGGGGCTGGGGCTGGGGCTGGGCTGGGACTGGGACTGGGGCAGGGCTGGGGCTGGGCTGAGGGCAGGGCTGGGCTAGGCCTGGGGCTGGGGCAGGGCTAGGTTAGGACTGCCCTGGGGCCAGGGCTGGGGCTGAGACTGGGGCTGGGACTGGGGCAGGACTGGGGCTGGGACTGGGGCAGGGCTGGGGCTGGGCTGGGGCAGGGATAGGGCAGGGACTGGGCTGGGGCTGGGGCCGGGGCTGTGGCCGGGGCTGGGGTGGGGCTGGGGCCGGGCTGGGGCTGGGGCTAGGCTGAGGGCAGGGCTGTGGCTGGGCTGTGGCTTGGGCTGGGCAGGGGCTAGGCTGGGGATGAGAGTGATGCTGGGGCAGGGTCTGGGGCTGGGGACAGGGCTGGGGCCGGGCTGGGGCAGGGTTCGGGGCTGTGGCTGGGCTGTGGCTTGGGCAGGGCTGGGGCAGGGGATGGGGCTGGACTGGGGCTGGGCTGGGCCAGGGGAAGGGATGGGGATGGGGCTGGTCTGGCCTGGGGGCAGGGAAGGGGGATGGGGCTGGACCTGGGGCTTGGCCTGGGGCAGGGCTGGGGCTGGGCTGGGGCTGGGCTGGGCTGGGGTGGGGACTGGGACTAGGGCTGGGGCTGGGGTGGGGACTGGGACAGGGCTGTGGCTGGGACTGGGTCCAGGGCTGGACTGGGCTGTGGCTGGGGCTGGGGACATAGGTGGGGCTTGGGTTGGGGCTGGGGTGAGGGCAGGGCTGGGGCGGGGCTGGGGCCGGGGCTGGAGGCTGGGCTGGGGCCGGGGCTGGGGCCAGGGCTGAGGCTGTTGCTGGGGGCTGGGAAGTGATGGGGCTGGGGCAGTGCTGGGGCTGGGTTGGGGGCAGGGCTGGGGCTGGGCTGGTGCTGGGGCAGGGCTGGGGCTGGGGGCTGCAACCAAGGCTTGGGAAGGCCTGGGTCCGGGGCTGGGGCTGGATTGTTGCCAGGGCAGCGGCAGGACTAGGCTTGAGGCTGGGCCTTGGGCTGGGGCTGGGTTGGCGCAGGGCTGGGGCAGGGGCTGGAACCAAGGCTTGGGCAGGAGTGGGGCTGGGGCTGGAGCCGGGGCTGGGGCAGGAGCCAGGGCTGGAGCAGGGCTGCGTCCGGACCTGGGGCTGGGGCTGGGGCTTGGGCAGGCCTGGGGCTGGGGCTGGGCTGGGGCTGGGGCGGGGACTGAGACAGGGCTGGGGCTGGGGCTGGGGCAGGGCTGGGCTGGGGCTGGGCTGGGGCTGGGGCTGGGGCTGAGTCCAGGGTTGGGGCAGGGCTGGGGCTGGGGCATGGCTAGGGCTGGGGATGAGGCAGGGCTGGGGCTGGGGCCGGGGCTGTAGCTGGGCTGTGGCTGGGGCCGGGGCTGTGGCTGGGACTGGGGCAGGGCTGGGGCTGGGCTGGAGACAGGGCTGGGGCCGGGGCTGGGGCAGCGCTGGGGCCGGGCTGGGGCTGGGCTGAGGGCAGGGTTGGGACACGGCTGGGGCTGGGGGCTGGGATGGGGCAGGACTGGGGCTGGGGACAGGGCTGGTGTCAGGCTGGGGCTGGTGCTAGGATGGGGCAGGGCGGGGACTGGGGCAGGGCTGGGCTAGGGCTGGGCTGGGGCCGGGGCCAGGGATGGAGCCGTGAGTGGGGTTTGGTGGGGCCGGGGCTAGGGGCCACTGGTGGGGCTGGGGCTGGGGCTGGGTCCAGGGCTGGGGCTGGGCTGTGGCAGGGGATGGGTTGGGCAGGGCTGGGGCTGAGGCTGGGGTGGGGCTGGGGCTGGGTCCAGAGCAGGGGGTGGGCTGGGGCTGGGGCTGGGCTGGTGCAGGGCTGGGGCATGGGCTGGGGGTAGGGATGGGACTGGGGCTGGGGCTGCGGACAGGCTGGGGCTAGGGCTGAGTTAGGGAGAGGGCTGAGGCTGTGCTGGGGCCGGGGCTGGAACCAAGGCTTAGGCAGGGATGGGTCTGGGGCTGGGGCTGGGGCTGGGGCAGGGTTGGGGCTGGGCTGGGGCTGGGGCAGACACTGGGACAGGGCTGGGGGTGGGCTGTGGCTGGGGCTGGGGACAGGGCTGGGGCCGGGGCTGGGCAGGGCTGGGAATGGGGGCTGGGATGGGGGCAGGGACTGGGGCTGCGGCAAAGGCCGGGGCTGGGGACAGGGCTGGGGCCCGAGCTGGGGCAGGGCTGGGGCTGGGCTGGGGCTGGGTTCGGGGCTAGGGATGGGCCTGGTTCCAGGGCTGGGGTTGGGCTGAGGGCAGGGCTGGGCTAGGCCTGGGGCTGGGGCAGGGCTAGGTTAGGGGCTGCCCTGGGGCCAGGGCTGGGGCTGGGACTGGGGCTGGGAGTGGGGCAGGGCTGGGGCTGGACTGGGGCAGGGATAGGGCAGGGGCTGGGCTGGGGCTGGGGCCGGGGCTGTGGCCGGGGCTGGGGCGGGGCTGGGGCCGAGGGTGGGGCTGGGGCTGGTGCTGGGACTGAGGGCAGGGCTGGGCTAGGGAAGGGCTGGGGCTGGGGCAGGGGCAGGGGCTGGGGACAGGGCTGGTGCCAGAGCTGGGGATGGGGGCTGCGATGGGGCAGGACTCGGGCTGGGGCAGGGGTGCGGCAGGGGATGGGGCCGGTGGTGTGGCTGCGGCTGGGGCTGGGCTGGGGCTGGGTTCGGGGCAGGGCTGGGGCTAGGTCCAGGGCTGGGGCTGGGCTGAGGGCAGGGCTGGGGCTAGGGCTGGGGCTAGGACTGGGGCTGGGGCTGGGGCAGGGGCAGGGGCTGGGGGACAGGGCTGGGGCCAGAGCTGGGAATGGGGACTGCGATGGGGCAGGACTCGCGCTGGGGCAGGGGTGCGGCAGGGGTTGGGGCCGGTGGTGTGGCTGCGGCTGGGGCTGGGCTGGGGCTGGGTTCGGGGCAGGGCTGGGGCTAGGTCCAGGGCTGGGGCTGGGCTGAGGGCAGGGCTGGGGCTAGGACTGGGGCTGGGGCAGGGCTGGGCTAGGGCTGGGCTGGGGCCGGGGCTGGGGCCAGGGCTGAGGCTGTTGCTGGGGGCTGGGAAGTGATGGGGCTGGGGCAGTGCTGGGGCTGGGTTGGGGGCAGGGCTGGGGCTGGGCTGGTGCTGGGGCAGGGCTGGGGCTGGGGGCTGGAACCAAGGCTTGGGAAGGCCTGGGTCCGGGGCTGGGGCTGGATTGTTGCCAGGGCAGCGGCAGGACTAGGCTTGAGGCTGGGCCTTGGGCTGGGGCTGGGTTGGCGCAGGGCTGGGGCAGGGGCTGGAACCAAGGCTTGGGCAGGGGTGGGGCTGGGGCTGGAGCCGAGGCTGGGGCAGGAGCCAGGGCTGGAGCAGGGCTGCGTCCAGACCTGGGGCTGGGGCTGGGGCTGGGGCAGGCCTGGGGCTGGGGCTGGGCTGGGGCTGGGGCTGGGGCGGGGACTGGGACAGGGCTGGGGCTGGGGCAGGGCTGGGGCTGGGGCTGGGCTGGGGCTGAGTCCAGGGTTGGGGTTGGGCTGGGGCTGGGACATCGCTAGGGCTGGGGATGGGGCAGGGCTGGGGCTGGGGCCGGGGCTGTAGCTGGGCTGTGGCTGGGGCCGGGGCTGTGGCTGGGACTGGGGCAGGGCTGGGGCTGGGCTGGAGACAGGGCTGGGGCCGGGGCTGGGGCAGGGCTGGGGCCGGGCTGGGGCTGGGCTGAGGGCAGGGTTGGGGCACGGCTGGGGCTGGGGTTGGGATGGGGCAGGACTGGGGCTGGGGACAGGGCTGGTGTCAGGCTGGGGCTGGTGCTGGGATGGGGCAGGGCGGGGACTGGGGCAGGGCTGGGCTAGGGCTGGGCTGGGGCCGGGGCCAGGGATGGAGCCGTGAGTGGGGTTTGGTGGGGCCGGGGCTAGGGGCCACTGGTGGGGCTGGGGCTGGGGCTGGGTCCAGGGCTGGGGCTGGGCTGTGGCAGGGGATGGGTTGGGCAGGGCTGGGGCTGAGGCTGGGCTGGGGCTGAGGCTGGGGTGGGGCTGGGGCTGGGTCCAGAGCAGGGGCTGGGCTGGGGCTGGGGCTGGGCTGGGGCTGGCGCTGGGCTGGTGCAGGGCTGGGGCATGGGCTGGGGGGCAGGGATGGGGCTGGGGCTGGGGCTGCGGACAGGGCTGGGGCTAGGGCTGAGTTAGGGAGAGGGCTGAGGCTGGGCTGGGGCCGGGGCTGGAACCAAGGCTTGGGCAGGACTGGGGCTGGGGCTGGGGCAGGGTTGGGGCTGGGCTGGGGCTGGGGCTGGGGCAGACACTGGGACAGGGCTGGGGGTGGGGCTGTGGCTGGGGCTGGGGCAGGGCTGGGCCTGAGGCTGGGGCAGGGCTGGGGGTAGGGCTACGGCCGGGGCTGGGAGCAGGGCTGGGCCCGAGGCTGAGGCAGGGCTGGGGCAGGCCTGGGGCTGGCGCTGGGGCAGGGCTGGGGCTGGGGATAGTGCTGGGGCTGGGGGTGGGGCAGGGCTCGGGCAGGGCTGGGGCAGGGGCTGGGGCTGGGGCTAGGCTGGGACTGGGCTGGGGTCAGAGATGGGGCTGGGCTAGGCCTGGGGCTGGGCAGGGATGGGGGTAGGGCTGGGGATGGGGCTGGGCCTGGGGCAGGGCTGGGTTAGCGTTGAGCTGGGGGCGGGGCTGGGGGTTGGGGCTGGAGGCTGGGCTGGGGCTGGGGCCAGGGCTCAGGCAGGTGCCCGGGGGCTGGGAAGTGATGGGGCTGGGGCAGCGCTGGAACTGGGACTGTGCTGGGGCCCAATGTTGGGGCTGGGGCAGGGCTGGGGCTGAGGATGGAGCAGGTTTGAGGCCGGGTCTGGGGCTGGGTTGGGGGCCGGGGCTGGGGCCGGGGGTGGGGCTGGGGGCTGGGGCTGAGTCCAGGGCTGGGGCTGGCCTGGGGCTGGGGCTGGGCTGGGGCAGGGATGGGGCCTGGGTCCAGGGCAGGGGCTGGGGCAGGGCTGGGTCTGAGCTGGGGCCGAGGGTGGGGCTGGGGCTGGGGCTGAGGGCAGGGCTGGGCTAGGGCTGGGCTGGTGCCATGGCTGGGGCCGGGAGTTGGGCTGGGGCTGGGTTGGCGCGAGGGCTGGGGCTGGGGCTGGAACCAAGGTTTGGGCAGGGGGTGGGGGCTGGGGCTGGAGCCGGGGCTGGGGCAGGAGCCAGGGCTGGAGCAGGGCTGCGTCCGGACCTGGGGCTGGGGCTGGGGCTTGGGCAGGCCTGGGGCTGGGGCTGGGCTGGGGCTGGGGCGGGGACTGGGACAGGGCTGGGGCTGGGGCTGGGGCAGGGCTGGGCTGGGGCTGGGCTGGGGCTGGGGCTGGGGCTGAGTCCAGGGTTGGGTCAGGGCTGGGGCTGGGGCATGGCTAGGGCTGGGGATGGGGCAGGGCTGGGGCTGGGGGCCGGGGCTGTAGCTGGGCTGTGGCTGGGGCCGGGGCTGTGGCTGGGACTGGGGCAGGGCTGGGGCTGGGCTGGAGACAGGGCTGGGGCCGGGGCTGGGGCAGGGCTGGGGCCAGGCTGGGGCTGGGCTGAGGGCAGGGTTGGGGCACGGCTGGGGGCTGGGGGCTGGGATGGGGCAGGACTGGGGCTGGGGACAGGGCTGGTGTCAGGCTGGGGCTGGTGCTGGGATGGGGCAGGGCGGGGGACTGGGGCAGGGCTGGGCTAGGGCTGGGCTGGGGCCGGGGCCAGGGATGGAGCCGTGAGTGTGGGTTGGTGGGGGCCGGGGCTAGGGGCCACTGGTGGGGCTGGGGCTGGGGCTGGGTCCAGGGCTGGGGCTGGGCTGTGGCAGGGGATGGGTTGGGCAGGGCCTGGGGCTGAGGCTGGGCTGGGGCTGGGGCTGGTCCAGAGCAGGGGCTGGGCTGGGGCTGGGGGCTGGGCTGGTGCAGGGCTGGGGCATGGGCTGGGGGCAGGGATGGGGCCTGGGGCTGGGGGCTGCGGACAGGGCTGGGTCTAGGGCTGAGTTAGGGGAGAGGGCTGAGGCTGTGCTGGGGCCGGGGCTGAGAACCAAGGCTTAGGCAGGGATGGGGCTGGGGCTGGGGCTGGGGCAGGGTTGGGGCTGGGCTGGGGCTGGGGCTGGGGCAGGGATAGGGCAGGGGCTGGGCTGGGGGCTGGGGCCGGGGCTGTGGCCGGGGCTGGGGCGGGGCTGGGGCAGGACTGGGGCTGGGGCTGGGCTGAGGGCAGGGCTGTGGCTGGGCTGTGGCTTGGGCTGGGCAGGGGCTAGGCTGGGGATGAGGGTGATGTTGGGGCAGGGTCTGGGGCTGGGGACAGGGCTGGGGCCAGGCTGGGGCAGGGTTCGGGGCTGTGGCTGGGCTGTGGCTTGGGCAGGGCAGGGCAGGGGCAGGGATGGGGCTGGGGCTGGGCAGTGGCTGGGGCTGGGGCTGGGGCAGGGCTGGGGCAGGGCTGGGGCCAAGGTTGGGGCTGAGGCTGGGGCTGGGGCTGCCGACAGGGCTGGGGCTAGGGCTGAGTTAGGGGGTAGGGCTGGGGCTGTGCTGGGGCCGGGGCTGGAACCAAGGCTTGGGCTGGGCTGGGGCTGGGGCTGGGGCTGGGCTGGGGGCAGGGCTGGGACTGGGCTGGCTGGGGCAGAGCTGGGCCTCGGCTGGGACCGGGACTGGGCTGTGGCTTGGGCTGGGCAGGGCTAGGCTGGGGACGAGGGTGATGCCGGGGCAGGGTCTGGTGCTGGGGACAGGGCTGGGGCCGGGCTGGGGCTGGGCTTGAGGGCAGGGCTGGGCTAGGGGCTGTGGCTGGGGCAGGGCTGGGGGCCAGGGCTGAGGGTGGGCTGGGGCGGGGACTGGGGCGGGGACTGGGGCAGGGCTAGGGCTGGGGCAGGGCTGGGGCAGGGCTGGTACTGGGGCTGAGGGTGGGCAGGGGCTGGGTTTAGGGCTGGGGCTGGGGCAGGTCTGGGGCCCGAGGCTGGGGACAGGACTGGGGTAGGGCTGGGGCTGGGTTGGGGCCAGGGGCTGGGCCAGGGCTGGGGCTGGGGCTGGGCTGTATCTGAGCTGGGTCTGGGGCTGGGTCCGAGGCTGGGTCTGGGGCTGAGAGTAGGGCTGGGGGCAGCGCTGGAACTGGGACTGTGCTGGGGCCAAGGTTGGGGCTGGGGCAGGGCTGGGGCTGAGGATGGAGCAGGTTTGAGGCTGGGGCGGGGGCTGGGTTGGTGCCGGGGCTGGGGCCGGGGGTGGGGGCTGGGGCTGGGGCTGGGGCTGGGTCCAGGGATTGGGCTGGGATGTGGCTAGGGTTGGGCTAGGGCTGGGCTAGGCCGGGGCTTCGACTGGGGCTGGGTCCAGGACAGGGGCTGGGCTTGGGCTGGGGCTGGGCTGGGGCCGAGGGTGGGGCTGGGGGCTGGTGCTGGGACTGAGGGCAGGGCTGGGCTAGGGCTGGGGCTGGAGCTGGGGGCAGGAGCAGGGGCTGGGGACAGGGCTGGTGCCAGAGCTGGGGATGGGGGGCTGCGATGGGGCAGGACTCGGGCTGGGGCAGGGGTGCGGCAGGGGATGGGGCCGTGGTGTGGCTGCGGCTGGGGCTGGGCTGGGGCTGGGTTCAGGGCAGGGCTGGGGCTAGGTCCAGGGGCTGGGGCTGGGCTGAGGGCAGGGCTGGGGCTAGGACTGGGGCTGGGACAGGGCTGGGGCTAGGGCTGGAATGGGGGCCGGGGCTGGGACTGGGACAGGGCCTGGGGGCTGGGGCTGGGCTGGAGGCAGGAATGGGGTGGGGGCTGGGCTGTGGCTGGGGCCGGGGTTGTGGCTGGGACTGGGGCAGGGCTGGGGCCGGGGCAGGGGGCAGGGCTGGGCTGGGCTGGGGACAGGGCTGGGGCCGGGGCTGGGGTAGGGCTGGGACCAGGCTGGGGCTGCGCCTGGGCTGGGGCCTGGAGCTGGGCTAGGGCTGGGGGTCAGGGCTGGGGACAGGGCTGGGGCTGGGGCTGGGCAGGGGCAGGGATGGGAGCAGGGCTGGGGCAGGGATGGGGCAGGGTTGGGGCCGGGGCAGGGGCTGGGCTGGGGCTGGGCTGGGCTGGGCTGGGGTGGGGGACTGGGACTAGGGCTGGGGCTGGGGTGGGGACTGGGACAGGCTGTGGCTGGGACTGGGTCCAGGGCTGGACTGGGCTGTGGCTGGGGCTGGGGACAAAGGTGGGGCTTGGGTTGGGGCTGGGGGTGAGGGCAGGGCTGGGGCGGGGCTGGGGCTGGGGCTGGAGGCTGGGCTGGGGGCCGGGGCTGGGGCCAGGGCTGAGGCTGTTGCTGGGGGCTGGGAAGTGATGGGGCTGGGGCAGTGCTGGGGCTGGGTTGGGGGGCAGGGCTGGGGCTGGGGGCTGGAACCAAGGCTTGGGAAGGCCTGGGTCCGGGGCTGGGGCTGGATTGTTGCCAGGGCAGCGGCAGGACCTAGGCTTGAGGCTGGGCCTTGGGCTGGGGGCTGGGTTGGCGCAGGGCTGGGGCAGGGGCTGGAACCAAGGCTTGGGCAGGGGTGGGGCTGGGGCTGGAGCCGGGGGCTGGGGGCAGGAGCCAGGGCTGGAGCAGGGCTGCGTCCGGACCTGGGGCTGGGGCTGGGGCTGGGGCAGGCCTGGGGCTGGGGCTGGGCTGGGGCTGGGGCGGGGACTGGGACAGGGCTGGGGCTGGGGCAGGGCTGGGGCTGGGGGCTGGGCTGGGCTGGGGCTGAGTCCAGGGTTGGGGCAGGGCTGTGGCTGGGGCATGGCTAGGGCTGGGGATGGGGCAGGGCTGGGGCTGGGGCCGGGGCTGTAGCTGGGCTGTGGCTGGGGCCGGGGCTGTGGCTGGGACTGGGGCAGGGCTGGGGCTGGGCTGGAGACAGGGCTGGGGCCGGGGCTGGGGCTGGGCTGGGGGCCGGGGCTGGGGATGGGCTGGGCTGAGGGCAGGGCTGTGGCTGGGCTGTGGCTTGGGTCTGGGCAGGGGCTGGGGGGCTGGGGATGAGGGTGATGCTGGGGCAGGGTCTGGGGCTGGGGACAGGGCTGGGGCCGGGGCTGGGGCAAGGCTGGGGCTGGGGCTGGGTCCAGGGCTGGGGCTGGGCAGTGGCTGGGGCTGGGCTGGGGCAGGGCTGGGGCTGGGGGCTGGGCTGAGGGCAGGGCTGGGGCAGGCCTGGGGCCGGCGCTGGGGCAGGGCTGGCTGGGGATAGTGCTGGGGCTGGGGCCTGGGGCAGGGCTGGGGCAGGGCTGGGGCATGCCTGGGGCCGGCGCTGGGGCAGGGCTGGGCCTGGGCTGGGACCGGGACTGGGCTGTGGCTTGGGCTGGGCAGGGGCTAGTCCTGGTTATGAGGGTGATGCCGGGGCAGGGTCTGGTGCTGGGGGACAGGGCTGGGGCCGGGCTGGGGCTGGGCTGAGGGCAGGGCTGGGCTAGGGCTGTGGCTGGGGCAGGGCTGGGGCCGGGGCTGAGGGTGGGCTGGGGCGGGGGACTGGGGCGGGGACTGGGGCAGGGCTAGGGCTGGGGCTGGGCTGGGGCAGGGCTGGGGTTTGGGGCTGTGATGGGGCAGGACTGGGGCTGGGGCTGGGGCCCGGGGATGGGGACAGGGCTAGGGCAGGACCTGTGGCAGGGGCTGGGGCCGGGCTGGGGCTGGGGCCGGGGATGGGGACAGGGCTAGGGCAGGACCTGTGGCAGGGCTGGGGCCGGGGCTGGGGCTGGGTTCGGGGCAGGGCTGGTCTGTGGCTTGGGCTGGGGCAGGGCTGTGGCTGGGGCTGGAGCTGGGGCAGGGCTGGGGCAGGGCTGGGTCAAGGGCTGGGGCTGGATTGTGGCCTTGGGCTGGGCAGGGGCAGGTCTGGGGCTGGGGCTGGTCTGGGGCTGGGTCCAGAGCTGGAGCTGGGCTGTGGCTGGGGCTGGGCTGGGGCAGGGCTGGGCTGGGGCTGGGCTGGGGCCGAGGGTGGGGCTGGGGCTGGGGCTGGGGGATGAGGGCAGGGCTGGGGCTGGACTGTGGCTGGGGATGGGCTGGGGCAGGGCTGGGGCTGAGGCTGGAGCAGGGCTGGGGCCGGGGGCTGAGGTGGGCTGGGGCAGGCTGGGGCTGAGGCTGGAGCAGGGGAGGGGCCAGGGCTGGGGGCTGGGGTGGGGCAGGGTTTGGGGGCTGTGGCTGGGCTGTGGCCATGGGCAGGGCAGGGGCAGGGATGGGGCGGGGGCTGGGCTGTGGCTGGGGGCAGGGCTGGGGCAGGGCTGGGGTCTGGGGCTGGGTCCAGGGCTGGGCTGGGCAGTGGCTGGGGCTGGGTCCAGGGCTGGGGCTGGGCAGTGGCTGGGGCTGGGCTGGGGCAGGGCTGGGGCCGGGAGGTGGGGCTGGGGCTGGGGCTGAGTCCAGGGCTGGGGCTGGGCTGGGGCTGGAACCAAGGCTTGGGCAGGGATGGGGCTGGTCCAGGGCAGGGGCTGGGGCAGGGCTGGGTCTGAGCTGGGGCCGAGGGTGGGGCTGGGGCTGGGGCTGAGGGCAGGGCTGGTCTAGGGCTGGGCTGGTGCCAGGGCTGGGGGCCGGGAGTTGGGCTGGGGCTGGGTTGGCGCAGGGCTGGGGCTGGGGCTGGAACCAAGGCTTGGGCAGGGGTGGGGCTGGGGCTGGAGCCGGGGCTGGGGCAGGAGCCAGGGCTGGAGCAGGGCTGCGTCCAGACCTGGGGCTGGGGCTGGGGCTTGGGCAGGCCTGGGGCTGGGGCAGGGCTGGGGCTGGGGCTGTGTCCAGGGTTGGGCAGGGCTGGGCTGGGGCATGGCTAGGGCTGGGGATGGGGCAGGGCTGGGGCTGGGGCCGGGGCTGTAGCTGGGCTGTGGCTGGGGCCGGGGCTGTGGCTGGGGACTGGGGCAGGGCTGGGGCTGGGCTGGAGACAGGGCTGTGGCCGGGGCTGTGGCCGGGGATGGGGCGGGGCTGGTGCCGGGGATGGGGCAGAGCTGGGGCTGGGGCTGGGCTGAGGGCAGGGCTGGGCTAGGGCTGGGGCTGGTCTGTGCCTGGGCTGGGGCCTGGGCTGGGCTAGGGCTGGGGGCAGGGCTGGGGGACAGGGCTGGGGCTGGGGGCTGGGCAGGGGCAGGGATGGGGCAGGGTTGGGGCCGGGCAGGGG